>NC_132789.1:54439552-54742911 GCF_048418805.1 Vulpes vulpes
AGGATCAGGCCCTGGGCTGAAGGCGGTGCTAAACCGCTGAGCCACCTGGGCTGCCCTCATATGTGGAATTTAACAACAAAAGGAGCAAAGGGAAATAGAAACAAACCAAGAAACAGACTCTTAACTATAGAGAACAAACTCCAGACAGGAGGTGGGTGGGGGAATGGGTGAAACGGATGGGGATTAAGGAGTGCAACTTAATAAGCACCAGGCAATTTAAATAAAAACCTAAAAAAACTGGGATGCCTGGGTGGCTCAACGGTTGAGTATCTGCCTTCAGCTAAGGGCATGATCCTTGAGTACCGAGTTTGAGTCCCACATTGGGCTCCCCTCAAAGAGCCTGCTTCTCCCTCTGCCTACATCTCTGCCTCTCTCTCTGCAATCTCTCGTGAACAAATACATAGTATCATTAAAAAAAAAAAAAATCTTGATCATCCTACATTTAGGAGAAATAGAGTTAGCTAAAACCATTAAGCAAGGAAACAAGGCCTGGAGGAGGGCTACTTTGCAACTATGAAAAAAAACAATTCATCAGCAGTGCTAGAGAGAAGTGGTGGTACTGCAGGGCCACTTCAGAAGTCACACTAGGCCTACAGGCTTCATGTGTTAACTACACAGACCAGATAACTCGAGGCCTGCACTTGGAATGCCAAGAAAAACCAAATTCTGAGCAAGCTACGTCCAGGGAGAATAGAGCCAGCCAGGCACCCCAATGATCACAGACTTTTAATCAGATCTGAACTATACTGACAGGCTATAAACCAGCAATTTCCAAAGTGCACAAGAAGGCCCCTCAAGAGCCTCCAACCAAAACAGCCCTGCTTTTGATTTATACTTTTCAAATGAGAAAGATTTCACTTAAAGAAAGGGTTCTTTGGCTAAAACAAACTGGAAAACAATACTCAAATGTATTTCACAGTGCAACCATGGAACTAAAAAACTTTAGGGACATGCACCCCCATCATATGTATACTTACTAACAAATTACATACACCAATGTGTTTATGCATATTTTAAAAGAAGAATAAGCACCTGAGTAGCACAATAGACTAAGCATTTGACTCTTGGTTTTGGCTCAGGCCATGATCTCAGGGTTATGAGATCAAGCCTGGAGCTGGGCTCTCTGCTCAGCGCAGAGTATGCCTAAGACAATCTCCCTCAGCCCCTAAATCTCTCCCCCCACTGCCCTGCAGGTGGACATGTACGCTCTTCCTCAAATAGATAAATCTTGGGACACCTGGGTAGCTCAGTGGTTGAGCGTGTCTGCCTTCGGCTCAGGGTGTGATCCTGGGGTCCCGGGATCGAGTCTCACGTTGGGCTCCCTGCATGGAGCCTGCTTCTCCCTCTGCCTGTGTCTCAGTCTCTCTCTCTCTCTCTCTCTCTCTCTCTGTCTCTCATGAATAAATAAAATCTTTTAAAAAATAAATAAATACATAAAGTTCCATTATTTCTGCATCCAGATAAACTTCTTGCATTCCTCCTTTGAAGACCACCTGTAAATAGGCCTAAATCTGGGATATGGCAGTGGCAAAGACTAGGAAGTAAGAAAAAATAAAGGAACCAGAAATGGCGGGATTTCCAGTCTGGATCACCAAGGCGAGAGGGACTTAAGAGGATTCATGCAGATGAAGGGGGAGTAGAAACAAACCAAGCTAAACAGGATAGGCAGGTAACACCCACCCTGTTTCTGTGGAAACACCCAGAGGGGCAAGAAGAAATTAGCCTGAGGGTTCAGAAAGCAGGTCAGAGCAAGAGCTGTAGATTTAAGGATACTTAGCATCAGGTTGAGAATTGAAATCGTGGGAGTGAATGACATTACTGGTGGAAGATACACTGAAAGGAGATCAAGCCTTTGGGAATAGGAGGAGGAAGAGAAAGAGAAAAAAGAGATCCTGCCACAGAGTACAGGAGGAATAGAGGGCAAGGAGGGGAAAGCCGCAATGTCAAGGGATGCCAACAGCTGAGCAGGAAAGTAGCCAAAGGACTGGGCAACTGGGAGGCATCAGGACTTTGCTGAGATAGTTTGTCTGCTAGAACTTAAGGAATAAATGCATCCAAAACTCTTTTTGAGAAGATTAAGAAAAGAAATGAGATCATGGGGAATTCCCTCCAACTGTATTTGAAAAAAGGGGCTGCATAGGGTTTTACGGGCAGAGAGAAAAGAAACCTGTGAGACGAGAGGTACTACACATGTGGCAGACAGAAAACGGATCCCAGAGATGTGCACTTCTAATCCCTGTGAATGCTATGTTGACATGAAAAACATTAAGTTTGCTCATCAGATAAAAGAGTAAGATTATCCTAGATTCTCTGGGCAGGCCCAATGTAATCAAAGTGTTTAATAGTGAAGACGGAACCAGAAGACTCAATGTCTATGTGATGTGATGCACGCAAGACCTGGCCAATGTGGCTGCTTTTGAAGATGAAAGAAAAAGGCAAGGACCAAGGAACATAAGCAGCCTGAGCAGGACAAGGGGGGGGGGCTTGGTGTGCGCGACTTAAGTCTCTGCCCTTTCCACTACTGTCTTGTTGCCTCTGACCGAAGTAGTCTAGTCAAGTAAGTATCTTTACAGATTTTCTCATCTTCCAGCCTAAGTACTCCTGCTCCCTGGTCTCCACACGGCCTTCATGTGCTCATTTCTAAATTCCCTCACAGCAGGTAGCAGAAACGGCTGAGTTCCAATCCTAGTTCTAGCAACTAGCTGTGTGAGCCTAGGCAAGTAGCATCCCACTCATCAAGTGGGAGGACTGAATGCTGCGCCCTGCCCAGGGCGCTGTGAGGATGGGGTGTGATAGCAGGTAGGGTCTCCCAGGCCTCTGCCTGCAAGAGAGCTAGAGCTCAGGCTCCTGAGTTCTCTGTTCCCCAACTAACATCAGGCCCCCAAGTCAAGGTCAGTGTGACTAACGGACTGTATAGAGAAGAGCCAACTGTTCCCTCCTCGTTTTGGGAACTTACTTTTTCAAAGCAGCTTAAACTAAAACGAAATGTTATAACAGACACATCACTGGAGCTCTGTCTGCAGTTAAGTGAACATCCTAAAGCTTGGGTGCTTCTACAGTCCGTCAACCTGGGTGCTTTTACTAAGGCCCTTGACATAGAGGAGCACATAAACTGAGCAGCAAGAGGCCTGAATTACAGCATGGGGAATGCAAAAGGGGGGCAGGAGCGACACCAGGGTGCTCTTCAAAACCCAGCTATTTCCAAATACAGCTACAATGCCATTAGACCTCCCCAGGGATCGGTAAGGTGCTTCAGCTTCTGCCCCAAGCAGTGACTATCACTCCCCCATCCCACCCAATTAATCCTGCTGTCAGCTTCCTGGTAAAACTAAACTTCCATTCCTTCCTTCCACGTTTACAGAAGGTTCATGGGCTGAGTCCCAGGACCATGTCGGTGCGTGAAGCAGCAACGCGGATATGGCACAGGGCCTGGCTCCCTCAGCAACCTGGGACAACTGTGCAGAGTGACACGGACTGTGGTGAAAAGGGAGCAGAGTGCTACAGGTGTTCCAGGCAGGAAGATTGGAAGCAGTGAACGGGTGCTGGGAATGGTGATTTTTGCAAAGGACTGGGCTCCAATAAGCAAGAAAGTCGTGTTCCAGGAAGAGAGGTGTGCTGAGGACTCCCTGGCTCTTCCTACCTCAAAACCTTCTGTAGCCTGGTGATGGCTGCACGAGTGAGAAGGCATAAAAGGTCCGAGAACTGTATGCTAAAAAATGTTTAAAATGACAGATTTTACATCATGTATACTTTACCACAACTAAAAACAAATCAACCCAAAATTTCAAAAATAAATATAATAAAAGGAGTTAATTAAAAGTGAAAAAGGAAGGGGGTAGCTGACTGGCTTAGTCCAAAAGGCACGTGACTCTTGATCTTGGGGTCGTGAGTTCAAGCCCTGCATAGGATGTAGAGATTACTTTAAAAAATAAAAACAAAACAAAAAAACAAACTTAAGGTACACCTGGGTGAGTCAGCAGTTGAGCATCTGCCTTCAGCCCCGGGCGTGATCCTGGAGTCCTGGGATGAGTCCCACATCGGGCTCCCTGCAGGGAGCCTGCTTCTCCCTCTGCTTGTGTCTCTGCCTCTCTGTGTGTCTCTCATGAATAAAGTCTTTTAAAAAATTAAATTTTAAAAACTCAAAATTGTCAACCCATATATAGCACTCTACTCCTCATCCAGCTGTGCTGGAGCCCCACACCCACCCCTGGGTATTTGGACCTGCAGGATCCAGTCCTCCCCCCTTACCCTCATGACTTCCAATAACACAGCCACACTTGCCTGTTGCTCCCAGGTCTTCAGTCCTTCGCCCCTTGCCCTGGACACACTGCCCTTCTCTACTTCCCCATAACCTTGGGCTGCTCTACCCTGGCCTCTACTCCACCCCATTATGAAAAGTATTCTCCACACTTCGCATGCTCCACAGGTAAGCTCCTCCACGCCCCCCCCCCCCCCCATACCTCCAGTGACTGCCTCCTACCCAACCTTCCTGAACTTCAGGTCTGCGCACACACATCTCCATCCCCTACCTCACACACGTCACTCAGCACGCACCAAACTTGAACTCCCCACCTGAGCCACACTCAAATACCCTTTGGCTTTTCCATTAATGCACCCCCATCCATCCAATAACTTAAGTCTGAATCCGAGTCAACTCCCACCCACCCCACCCCTACAGCCAGCCACCCCAGTCCTGTGCTCCCGCCCTCAGGGGCTCTCAGGTCCACCTTCTGCTCCTTATCCCTGTCACCACCACGCAGCCCAGGTCCTCACCACGTCACTTTTCAGACTAAACAGGTTCCAAAATGATTTCCCTATTGCAAATCTTTCTTTCTTCCTGAAGTAGAAGTATTTGACTATATGTGGTTAATCATAAAAATATTCCAATTTATAAATGTAGAAAGTGAAATATCCATAATCCACCTTCAGGAGAACCTCTGCTATTTCTGCTTTTGCCTACTTCCCCACCCCCAGCCCCAAAATCCTTTATACTTTTTCCAAAATGATCTTTCAAAACATCAGTGCAGAGCTAAAAAACCCTTCACCAGACAACCTGAAGAACTGGCATTGTTTCTTGAGTAAGCTAGGAGGCAGGGGGAGCACTGCCCTAAAATGAGACCACAGAAACAGAAGGTGTGAGACTAGACTAAATCCTGATTCAAACAAACCTAATGTAAAATCAAATTTGTTTAGACAACTGGATTATAGGCTGGATATTAGATGATGCTAAGGAACTCTCCTAAATTTGCTAGGCAGAATGACGGAAATACCCACAGTTTTTGGAGGTCACAATGAGTGGGGAAGAAACAACACACCTGTGATTTGCCTTAATGTGCTTCAAATGACAAAAGGCTAGGTGAAGTAAATGTGGCCAAGTACTGACAACCGTCAGACCTAGGTGAGGAGCATTTGTGGGTTCACGTTAGTATTCCACATGCAACTTTGTGCATTTAAAAATGTATTCTGGGGACGCCTAGGTGGCTTGGTGGTTAAGCTTCTGCCTTTGGCTCAGGACATGACTCCAGGATCTGGGATCGAGTCTCATATCGGGCTCCCTGCGAGGAGCCTGCTTCTCCCTCTGCCTATGCCTCTGCCTCTGTGTGTCTCTCATGAATAAATAAATAATTTAAAATAAAAAATAAAAATGTATTCTGAAAATCTTCAATCTCCAAAAACACATGGCGGTGAACCTTCCAAAGTCAAACTGCTTCATGGCACACAGGCAGACTGTGATGATCTGACTCCTCACACCCTCCAGCAACAGTTCCCAAGGCTCTCTCCAGGCCCATAGGCCTGAGACTAACACAACTCTGCAGGCCCCCATGTGCTTTGACCTTGGCATGTGCTACTTAAGTCTCTGCCCTTTCCACTACTGTCTTGTTGCCTCTGACCGAAGTAGTCTAGTCAAGTAAGTATCTTTACAGATTTTTACAGAGGAACAGGTTCCTCTCCTCGATTCCCTTTCCATTTTCCCTCAAGGCACTGGGCATACTTCTGCAAATCTTCAGCCTAGTTATAATGCCTGCTTCTCTGCAGTCTCCTCAAACTCTACACCCCAACCCTAGGCTGAGCCACTAACTCTTCCACTTGGACTACAACACTTATCCCTGAGGAGTAGACTAATTTGCTTGCATCTAGACCACGAGCTCCCTGAAGGCACAGTCCTGGCCCCAAGTAGGCACGCCGTGTAATTACGGAGTAAAGCAAAGAGGCAGAGCAGCAAAGATATTTTTTCAAAGATGCAGCACATCTAGGAGGTTGAGGGCAAGGGGCAGGAAGGCAATGCCACCGAGAATGGTATTACCATCAGACTACTAGCTAAGACCATACAGAAATAAAAATGAACCAAGAAGGCACTCCTGGGGTTTTTTTTGAGGAGTAAAGATTCATGTCAGAGAGAAGCCTCCTTCTCCCAGCATATTCCACATGGCTTTTCTCCTCAACCTCTGGATGACAGTGAGCTTCACTTAGCTGGGATCTGCCTTTTGCGGAGGGAGTACATTCAGATCTGTGTCCACCACCAAGAAAGGCAAGTGGACAACGTTCAGCCACCATGAGAGGCCTGTGTCCTCTACGACTGCCTGCTGACTAGGCAGGTAACTTGTCTCACTGAAGGTAAATGAGCAGCAAAGCTATTTGGCCATAGGTTAAAAGCCACTCTCTCCAATCAATTTAACTGGTAATGAAGCAACATTCTTAACTCCACATGCTGACTCCTGTATCCATTCCATAACTGGTTCTTAATTTGGAGAGGAAAAAAGATGGGTGTCATATGTTGACTCCTCCTACCAAACACACACAACTTGACTATAGTAAGATTAATTTAGCAGTAACATATAGTATGAAGAATGCGGATAAAGTATTTAGCATGTAGTAACTCCTTGCTTGATTAGCTGCTTTTGTGGTTGTGACTATAACCAGAGGTAAGAAAGTCAGGAGGATGCTGCAAGAGGACAGTGGGCCCTGTAGCATGATAGCAGGGTCAATGAAGTCCTGAGGGCTCTGTGAAGAAAGGCTCCAATGTGGCAACAGGGACCATAAAGGGATTCTGGTGTCTAAGATGGAAAGCCACCTCTTGTGGAAGCTGCCACAGGACAGCAGACAGCAGCCACCAGAAGTGATGGGAAGGAGACATAGCTTCAGGCTCATCAGCCTGCACCCAACCGGATGGAAGGAAGAACATGCAGCAGAAAAGTACACCTACAGAAATCGAGCCCTGAGGGCAGCCCCGGTGGGGCAGCGGTTTAGTGCCACCTGCAGCCTGGGGCGTGATCCTGGAGACCCAGGATCGAGTCCCACATCAGGCTCTCTGCATGGAGCCTGCTTCTCCCTCTGCCTGTGTCTCTGCCTCTCATTCTCTCTCTGTGCCTCCATGAATAAATAAATAAAATCTTTAAAAAAAAAAAAAAAAAGAAAGAAAGAAAATGAGCCCTGAGACTGAGAGACAGGAGAAAGAAAAGTGATGTGGGTATTCAAAACAAGGAACAGACCAACCACAAAAATGCACTACTAGGGAAACCAGAACTGTAATATGGACTCAGGGTTAGTACTTTAGCCCAAAACACAGAAAGCCAAAAGGCTAAATGTTAACATACGGAGAAAGTGAGCACACAGGAGGGGCTGGTGATGGTACTCGTATGTACTTTTAAAACATTTCATAATAAAAACTCCTTGGGCAGCCCAGGTGGCTCAGCGGTCTAGCACCACCTTCAGCCCAGGGCCTGATCTTGGAGTCCGGGGATCGAGTCCCATGTCAGGCTCCCTGCATGGGCCTGCTTCTCCCTCTGCCATGTCTCTGCCTCTCTCTCTCTCTCTCTCTCTCTCTCTCTCATGAATAAATAAATAAAATCTTTAAAAAATAATAATAATAAAAACTCCTAAAAGAGCAATTTTTCAAAGGTAAAGATAAGGAAATGGGAAATAACTCAAAAGTCTCTGTGCTGACTTCTATCAGTGACCCCACCCTAGCCCCACTCAAGGCTGCAACTAGACCCACATAAGCTGTGAGGCTGAAAATAAGACCAGGTCACTTGGGTAGGCACAAGTCTGGATCCATTCAACACAGCTCTACTGGTGGCCCCCTCGGGTCCATCAGGAGCCTTTTTACACAAAGCAGAGAGAGAACAGCTTTTGGTGTCAGTAGGTTCTAGAAGGAAGCCTGGGAAAACGTTCACATTTATGGCTTCGGGAATTCATTCTGGGCTCCAAAAAGATGCTCTATCAACAATGTTGTACTGGAAGGTGGAAAATGTATGGGGAGGAGTAGAGAGAGAATTCCCATGGGTGTCTACAAGGCAGTCAAGATTTTTAAGGGAAAAAAAAAAAACAAAAACTGAATTTTAGGTAAGAAGAGCCATCTCATTCCCAAACCACATCTAGGCTAAAACCACTGCCACTCTAACCTTCATGCCTCTAGGGCAGGTTGGGTCAAGGGTACATCCCACAGCTAGAGCTCTGCAACTGTCACTAAGGCTATAATGCAATTCTCTGGAACAGTCACACAGGGGCCAGAGAAAAGGAGCTCCCAACAAAGAACAAGCTAGAAGTGAACCAATGGCACTAGCTTTCTGCTTGACACTGCAGGTCCATTCTGCTGGTCTCCTGCCACCCTGCACACCTGCAGCAAGCACACTCACCCTCCAGACGACCCCCTGCCCCCAGGATCCCAGCCAGGCAGCCACCCCCCCAGCACTGCCCAGGGCCCGTACCTCTGCCAGCTCCCGCTCACTGATACTTCCGGTGGCGCCCCCTTTCTTCCTCGTGCAGGGCTCTCCCATGGCGACCCTGCCGTCCCCTTTGGCATAGCTGTGTACAGTGAGAACTCCCGACTGCCCTTGGGCTCGGCAGGACAGAGGCTCACTGGTTTCTGAATCGGAAGAAATAGAATCCCGAGAAGAACTGGAGCCCAGGCTAGAAGAGGATTTCTTTTTCGAACCTGAGAGGACAAGGCGTCCCCCTATAGAAGCAGGATTCACAGAAAGATCCAAGGCGGCTGCTTCTTGTTCCTCCTCTTCCTCCTCATCCTCCTCTTCAAGTTTGACATTTTTAAGCTCTTCAAATTTGACTTCAGAGGAGTCAGAATAATCTGAAACACACACACACACACACACATTGGCCAGAGTCAACTTCCTCCAGCACATCTGAAGCAAGTGAAAAGCAAAGCGGCGAAGCAAGAGAACACGGGTGGCGAGTGAGGTATGGCTTCCAATTCCAATCTTATCCCTTACAGGTGCCTGTGGGACCTGGGGCTGATCCCTTAGCAGCTCCAGGCCTCCACGCTCATCCTATGGACTGCAAGCAGCCTACCCCCTATCTCCAGGGTTCTGTGTCTGCGATGGAGCACAGCCTGGCACACAGCAGACACTCAGTAAGTGGCCACCGTCATCTCCCCAGAAGTGTCTTACAGGAATGAAGGCCTGAGCTCGGCAGACCCGGTGACCCCTAGCTAGACAAGCTGCTAGACAGAGGCAGCCAGGCCCCCGGGCCCCAGTCCACAGGGCCGTCCAGCTGTCTGTCAGCAGATGTACCATGGCACTCTCAGTACAGATCCTCCACGCCTCACCCAAGACTGCCACCAGCCCCTCCCTAACACATCTACTCTCAATAACCCCTTGAGCGGGTTGGAGTCAGTAGAGGGGGAGGAGGGAACAGCTGCCCCACCACACTGCTGGACCACACCACTTACTTCCTAAAATCCAAGTGGCCCCTCAAGCCCTCTAGTGAGCAAACTCTAAGATGGCAGCCAGTCCCCCAACCATCTCATTCCTGCTTCTCTAGCCTCATTTCCTGCTAGCACAGCTGTCTTCTCCCCTTCCCACCCCACTATGTTCAAATTACAGGAAACTACTACAAACTCTCCAAATAGCTCCTGTGACTTCACATCTCCATGCCGTCACCCCTGTACTCCCCTCTGGGTGCCCAACCCTCTGCCTGCCTGGGAAATTCTGACCTCTCTTGTAAGAGTTGGTTTAGCGTCACTCCACCAACCCTCAGTGTTGCCCTGACCCCTCCCCAGGTGGTGGAGGGGCACTTCCACCCAGCATGTCCCCCTCTGAAGGACTCCTCACAGCCACTCTCACACTCCACTTACACTCTCTGCTCAGACCCACCTCCCCCCTTTTTCCTACCCATGACCCTGAATACAGCACGGCATCTAATGTAGAACAGAATACAGTTAGGCATGTGGGGAAAACACTGTAACCAACTAACCTGGGAAGGGAAGATTGTCCTCAACTTGCCGCACGGAGCTATGGGTGGGCCTCACGGGAGCAAGGGCGGCCTGGCACTCCGTCATGTCGTACTGTCCAGTACTCAGCTCCTCCTTGGGGAAGAGCTCACTCTGACTCACCTCCTGTGGTATCTCAAGACACACTCGGTGCCGTTTTGTCCCTATACGGTGCTTGGCGAGGCTGCGAGGAGAGCAGATGTTTTAAGGGCCCAGGAGTACATTTATGGACACACATGTTCACACACATCCACACACATAACCCAAAATGAACGAGTGGCCAGAGCCTGCCCAGGCTCCACACATCGGCCCCACCTCCTATTGGTGGAGAGACAAGGGACTCCACCTCTCTGAGCCTGTCCCACCCAAAGGAAAATAGGAATTATCACCATCCACGTCAAAAGATTTGATGTGAAGCTTAAAAGGTGTGCAAGGTACCTGGCATACAGTAGGCACCCCATAAATACTCTCCTTTCTTCTCCACATGGCCCAGGATCAACTCACCAGGACAGATCCTCCAGCTCAGACACCAATGATGCTGGCCAACATCAATCACGCACACCCCCTGCCTCTGTGAGTTTCATTCCCACCCTCCATTCTCTTTTCTAAAGAACATCTCATATGATAGGGCGCCTGGTTGGCTCATTTAGTAGAGCATGCAACCCCTGATCTCAAAGCCGTGAGTTTGAGCCCCATGTTGGGCATGAAGCCCACTTACAATAAAAAATAAATAAAAAATGTCTTATGTGGCAATGAGAAAATGACTTCTCTGGCTGAGGGAGCCATGCTCTCTCGTGTGTGTGATCTTCGTTCCAGATACGGATGTGGTCATTCCTGGGCGACAGCCACAAGGAAGAGCCTGAATGCCCTTGCTCTGGGCATTCCAGAGCCTTTACTGAGAAGAAAGTTCCCTCAGTTGTGGCTAGAACCCCTCACTTTGAAAGAGCCCCTTGACAGGTTATGGAAGCTGCCCAGGTCCCCCAACACACACAGCTGGGCCCAGAGGGCCGCTGCGTTACCTTCTCTTAAAGTCACCCTCCTCTCCATCCTCAAGCCCTTCCATGTCATCCTCCTCTGGACACTCCTCGTTTCTGGTTCTCGGGGCCAGTTCACTCTCCTTAAGAAACTCGGCTGCTTCTGGTGTGGGCAGGGTATGGTCAATAACTGTGCTGTCCTTCCCAGCTTTCCAAAGTTTGTACCTTTCTGGCTGGAACTTCCTCACAAACACATCCATGGAGATCTTCACCATGTCCTTCCTACAGGAGCACTGTCCCAGGGAACCAGAAAAGCTCCAGTCAGCACTCATTAGTGGCTTCCACGCAACCCCTGTATCCCCTCTCCTCCCTCCAAGTGAAAAAGACACAAGACAGTTTAAAGCCAAACTGCTTGTGTTGATAGGCTGAGGGCATACTGTCATTGCAGAGCCTTCAGGCATTGAAGGAAGCAGGGAAAACAGCAGGGAGGAATGTGTGGTGCTGGGGTGCACCCACCCAGGCACTAACTAAGCTACATAGAGAATGATGCAATGAGGGTGTGCCTGTGTGGCTCAGTGTGTTAAGCGTCTGCCTTCTGCTCAGGTCATGATGCCAGGGTCCCGGAATGAAGCCCCACCAGGCTCCCTGTTCAGTGGGGAGTCTGCTTCTCGTGCTGCCCCTCCCCCACTGCTCGTGCTCACTCTCTCCCCCCAAAAATAAATAAAATCTTAAAAAAAAAGAAAGAAATGCTGCAATGACGTTCTGCACTCAGAACCAGGACGGTCAATGTCCAACCTTCCCTCTGAGATCTAGCCAAGCCAGGACCACAGGAGCAAATGTCAATGTCCAGCCTTGCCTTGCTTCCCTAATCCTAAGAATTTCTCAAGAGAAATCCCAGAGTGGCCAGAGCAAGAAATATCAATGTGTGTGGTTTTCAAGCTCAAAGGACATAAGCATGAAATCTCACTTTATGCACCCCAAACCTGAACAAACTTTTCACAATTCGGTATGAACACACTATGCTGGCACATTTGCACATCCCTGTCACCCCGTTTCTGAATTCAAAGAATGTTCTAATCGCCAGCCAGTGTATCTAGCAAGAATTTGGTCAGCAGACATTTTTAGTCATGGCGTTATCCAAAGAAACCAAACGGACTTACCAGCACGGCTTGTTTGCCATACTCAATCCACCGCCGGGTAGCAAAATTGGTAGACTCCGCACAGTTGAAACCATGGTTAAAGCCGGCATGGTAACCATAAGGGAAAGTGATCATGAATTCTCCAGCTTCTTGAGTTACCTGAATGAGAGGAGACTTGACGCAGCTGCGGCAGATGGCTCAAGTCTACAGAACTGGGCCTCTGAGCTCCAAGTCTGCCATAGCTTAGCTGAGTAACACAGGAGAAGTCCTAAAACTCACAGGGACCTTTATAAAACACCCAGCCCCGTCATATCAGACCCCCTCACTATAAATGACCATTCATCCAAATCAACACTGCCCAAGGGGATGTGACTCTGCTCTGGCACCGGGAAGCTACAGTAGCTCCACCTTTAATATCCTCAGATCAATGTACTGCCATACAGGTTAGCCTTGGCCCATCCCTGGAACAGACCGATGAACGAGATTAAAGGTCCTTGTGACACAGACCCAAAAGGGTGGCTTCCTTGTAAGCCAAAGGGCTTCTGCATGTGAAATCATCTCACCTTGTCAAAGGGAATTCCGTATTTCTTCAGCATCAAAGGGGAAATCAAGGTCATCTTGTGGCGGAGAAAAGCCTCGCAGCTTTGAGCACTTCCAGGGAAAAAACCTGTTTCATTGAACACGGGCACGAGTTAATGCACTGTTCCACACTAGCTCTGCAACCCTGGACTTGCTGCATGCTCATGCATCATCTGGATGATAAGGAGGATAAACCACCACAGACCCTTCTAGCTTCAGGCCAATCCTAAGATTCTACAATGAGCCTCTGGGCTCTCTCCCATGTAAGCTGTTATGTGAGTAAACAAATTGGAAGAGTGACATCACCCGAGCTGCCCTGTCCTTATAAAAAGCTTTGAAACTATTTGGGACCTTCCTCCATTAAACCTGTAAACCTCACTCTTTTGTTGGTAACACCTCTACAGCACAGATTACCCAAGCTCTCCTGAAATGGGCTCTCTAGAGGTACAAATCTATTAAAGTCCACTTAAAAAACAGAAGCACAAAAATTCCATTTTCACATTTGGATTTCTGGCAGAAGAACCAGACCCAATATGCCTGGTATACTATCTGTGGTCAAATAAACTCATACCTGATGGGCAGCCCAGGTGGCTCAGTGGTTTAGCGCTGCCTTCAGCCCAGGGCATGATCCTGGAGACCCGGGACTGAGTCCCACATCAGGCTCTCTGCATGGAGCCTGCTTCTCCCTCTGCCTGTGTCTCTGCCTCCCTCTCTCTCTCTCTCTCTCTGTGCCTCTCATGAATAAATAAATAAAATCTTTAAAAAAAAGGAAGAATAAACTCATACCTGATAAAACTGAGGCAAAAACTAAGCATTACTTAGTCCAAAAAAAAAAAAAAAAAAAAGAATTACTTTGTCCCTTCCCAGGACAAACAGAGAAAGCTTCCAACTTTAACTGCTCCACTGGGGTGACCAATCTGGGCGTTTAGCTCATCCCCTACACAGAGGCCTGAGAAAGGACACTTAAGAGTCTGACCATAGGGAATGGACATTTCAGACCAATTAGCACAGCTCACAGAAAGTCTGACCCAGCACAGGAAGAAGAAATAGTACCTTTGGCAAGGCGCTCCAACCGCTTTCCATGCTCAGGGGGAACAGAGTACCTGCAATCATATAAAAGCGTTGGATGCTGAGCAGAGGACACTATAGGAGCCAAGGGGCTCGTACCCATTCTCTAAACAGCTCAAAATACCAGATTTTTCATCTGCCCAACCACAAAAACTGGAAAGAAGTCTGGAGAAATGTGTTAGACTATCTGGAGAGAGGAGGGAGGAGCCCATGAAGAAGTATGAGTAAATTTATTTCTCTTTATGTTCACTCATTTACCAAGACATTTGCTGAATACTCACCACGAGCCATAATTTATGGTATGTATTCAGCATGTCTCTCCTTAATAATGTTCCAGCAATAAAATTCTTTTTAAAAGGATAGGATTAGGGGACGCCTGGGAGGCTCGGCGGTTGAGCACCTGCCTTTGGTTCAGGGCGTGGTCCCAGAGTCCCAGGATAGAGTCCCACATCAGGCTCCTTATAAGGAGCCTGCTTCTCCCTCTGCCTATGTCTCTGCCCTTCCCCCCAGTCTCTCATGAATACATAAAATCTTTTTTAAAAATAATAAATAAATAAAAGGATAGCATTAAAGTGCTCCTGAGAGGCTGGAAGGCCTAACTAGGATAGGATAGAGGAGGAAGAGAAAACAAGGTGAAAATGGGATTTGATACTAGAAACCAGGCCCTATATATGCTGCTGACCCCATTTTTCTCTTCATCTCCATTAACAGCTACAGTGATTACCCATTAATTACTCCACCCCACAGAGTAGTCAGAGAAACTGCTCTTCATCAAAAAAAGAAGCCACGTAACTACTTAAAATTTTTGCAAAACTGTTAAAACTCGATATTCTGAAGCTCCCAGCAAGTCGATTTTAACCTTTATAATTGATTCTAAAAACTATCCCACAACAACAGAAATCTCTCATTCCAAATAATTTCATTATGAAACAAAACACATGGGGAATAAAGGAAAATGTTGGTCACCCAAAGGACCTTGGTATCCATCAGGCAACCTTGCCCAGAAGTCTCTGGAGATCCCACTTCCAAAGACCTAACGAGCATGTGTAATAACCAGAAAATCTTCTCTCTCTACAGAAAAATTAAAACCCAATCTCAAGGAATTTAGGAGTAAACGGGAGGAAGGCTCAAAAGCTACATTTATAGATTCTAGAAGTCTATCCATCTAAAAAAGGAAATGCGGGACACCTGGGTGGCTCAGGGGCTGAACGTCTGCCTTTGGCTGGGGTTGTGATCCCAAGGTCCCGGGATTGAGTCCCATATCCGGCTCCCCACAGGGAGCCTGCTTCTCCTTCTGCCTGTGTCTCTGCCTCTCTCTCCGTTGTCTCTCACGAATAAATATATAATCTTAAAGAAAAAAAAAAAGACTAGAAACTGGAAAGCATCTGGGAAAGGAAGTGGCTGAAGACGCTGGCAAGGGAAATGAAGATGCTTGGTTCCACAACTCCTGGACCTGGCCCAAGGTGTCCCCACCAGCCTCTTCCTAATTCCTCCGTCCTTCTACGAGGCACCCAAACCATAGGGGACTTCCTCTAGTTCCCGGAGATCTCATGCTCTCTCTCAACCGAGGCTCTCTGCACATGCTGTTCCAATCACCTGGGCACTTTCCTCAGTCTTCTCTGCCCAAAACCGGCCACCTGCCCAGCAGCTAGGCCTCACGTTAGGTCTCAGCTTCATTGTCACCTCTTCCAGGGAAGCCTTCTCCAATCCTCACACCACCTTCACATGCCCTTCCTATGTGGCCCTAGGGCACCCATCAGAACTTCTCTCACGATGGATTATTATTTCCTCACACATTCTATCTCCTGACCAGTCTCCTGTGAGGAAACCTCATCTGTCTTAGTCACAGTCGTCCAACACAGTACCTTCACTAAAATGTGGAGACTGAGATGGATCAGCCCAGGGAAAGAGGAGAGAATAGATCTTTGTCTCCCCAACTAGATGGAGAACATCCTGGAGAGCAGGAAGCAGATGCTGAATAGCCTCCATCCTCTCTTGGGTCAAGTACACACTGCTGCTCACCAAATATTTTTTCCATGAGGAAAAGATAGCTTTCTATCATCTGAAAGAGTGACTCCAGTCTTAGAAGTCTGCCTCTAAGAAATGCCTCAGGCCTATTCAGAAGAAGAAATCAAAAAGCAGTAGGAGAGCCCGGAAGAGCCTTGGTGGCTCTCAGTAACTTAGCCAACTTAGCTTTTCATACAATAGTGCTAAATACCCTGCCCTCTAAAGCCTTGCTATTCAAAGAGGAGTTTGAGCACCAGAGCTCCAACAGCATCTTCCTGCTTAAACACCTGGTGAAAATGTCAAATGCCAGCTTCGGCCCAGGCCTACCAAAGCAGAATCTGCATTTTAACCAGATCCCAAGGTGCCGTGTAGGCATCTGAGAGCTAAGAGGCCTGCAGTGGCCCAAGAAGCCCCAGGGCCAAGGGCAGCCCGGCTTTACCAAGACTTTGGCTCTCCAAAGTGCAGGTAGTTAATGCTGTACAGGTCCATGTCTTCGGTGTGCCAGGCAAAGGAGGTCTTCCACATGCCAAAGTACAGGTACGGGGTGTTCACACCCTCAATGGTGATCCCACTCTCCTTTTCCACCAAGTCCAGGATTGTTTTCAGCCGGCCAATATTCCACTCATCAACATGCTGCAAAGGAAATCAGAGTTGAGAGCAAGTACAGTAAATATCAACTAAGGCTCTGCAAATCAGAAGAGGTCACAGGTGACTTGTCACCTCTAACAAAGATGTGGAATAATGTCAAAACAGCCTGGATCTGAAGACCGCAGCCCGCCTCACTCACTCTTCACATGGCCACCACTGGAATGGGCACCATTAGACCTCTGAAGGGCAAATACCACTTGGTAAAGAAAACCAATATATGACAGGTGAATGAGGAGGAACAGCCAGCCTCCTGTTCTCAACCCCTGGAGGCAGAGCTTGATCTAAAGCTAAAGAAACTTAGGTCAAAATAGGAAAGGACTCCTAAACTACTGAATATATAACATGAGAGTTAACTATCCTGATTTGTGACTATTTGATCTCAATTTCTACTGGGCAGTGTCTTCAGTAAAAAGTCGACCATGTCACCCAACTCCTTTTCCTGAATTGTAACAGTCAGTTGCTTTTGTGCCTCCCCAGTCCAGATCCTTACAGTATCTCCCTGCCATTTACATCTCTAAGTTTCACTTTCTGCCTTACTCTAAGTCTCACTTTCTGTTCTTTTCTGACTTAAAGAACTTGTCATCAACAAACTTGGAATCTATTTAAATCAATTCCTTACTCCCAATAATTTATAAAAACATTAAATCAATCAGAGTGATAAGACCTGAAATACTCTACAGGGTTTTTAATCATCCAAAAACCATCCCAAATATTCCTTCCTTAGACCATATCTAAGGCTGTTCTTTATGCTGAAAACGCTACACCCCAATCCAATGCAAATTGTTACAATAGCTTCGGCTAAAGAATCTTGTTTGGAGGTGCTGAAAATCTAAATATGTTTCTCTTCTTAAATGTATATACCCCTTTCAGTAGATTAGTCAGTGATCTTTTTTCTGCAGGAACCACATTGCCTCTCCCCCAACATTTCATTAATGGTGATCCCACCCTTTCCAAGAACTCATTGGCTACCACCCACAGACTATTCTACCAGCCCTTGCAAAGAAGGCCACATCCCCCAATTCACATGTAGAGTGAGAGAAATAAAATTCAGTCACATGCAAAAACCCCTACAATTAAGTGAGCACAAGGGCATCAGCTGGTGGTGGATCATTCCTTTGTTCAACCACTCATTCAGCAAGCAGCTTTTAGATGCCTACTAGGTGCTGGGCAGATAAAAAACGGTATTAAATTACAAAACTCAATGATGTTTCCAGCAAGTCTCACCTTTTCATAGAGAGTGCCATTCACATCTGCACCATAGATTGGGGGATTAAACGTGAGATTTTTCCAGTATTTCCGTTCAAGCTCTTCAAACTCACTGTACCGTGGGGTACAGTACCTTTCAAAAGTAAACAAAGTGTTAACCCACTTACCAGGACTAAATTCATTAGGCATTATCAACAGCACAAGACACAATCCCTTGTTCTAGGGAAACCAAGCTATTTCAAGGCCTTCAAAGCTCCAATCCAGAGTAACTTCCTCAACATCCCTTCCATGAGCTCTGGGCCTGAGGAAGGTCATGTACCTGAAGATGTGAAGCCCATCTTCTGTATGAGGCATAATACCCTCAACGCTTTCAAGAGCCCACTAAAACTTCATCTTGCGGGGATCAGGGGATCAGGGGATCAGGAGTGGCCTGGCCACCCAGAGCAAAAATAGGCTTACAAACTAGTGAGAACCAAGAATACAAATCCCTATATATCCACAGACAACCAAACCCCGCCAGCACGTGAAGAGCTGGGACCCTAAAACAGCATTTACTTCCCCGCACTCTGTATCGGAAATGGCTCCAAGAGGGCTCACCTGTATAGTCATTGCTACATTCGCAGCACCCTATGTAAATGGGTAACTCAATAAATAATCACATCTAAAAACTAAGTATTTTAATAAAAATATAAAATATTCTCAGGTGCCTGGGTGGCTCAGCCAGTTAAGCATCATGCCTTTGGCTCAGGTCATGATCTCAGGGTCCTGGGACTGAACCTGTATCAGACTCCCTGCTCTGCAGGGATTCTGCTACTCCCTCTGCCCCTCCCCCTGCTTGTGCTCATGTGCACACTCTAATAAATCATATGTAAAATATATTCCTAAAAATATTAGATTTTTAAATATCAAATGTTTTAGTTAGGAAAAAATCTAATTTTACATATGCATTCATACACATATAGGTGTCTGCATGTCTCCATATAAAAACATTAAAAATGGGGCACCTGGGTGGCTCAGTTGGTTACGCATCTGCCTTCGACTCAGGTTATGATCTCAGGGTGTTAGAATCGAGCCCTCTGCCAGGCTCCCTACTAGGCAGGGAGTCTGCTTCTCCCTCTCCCCCTGCTAGTGCTCTTTCCCTCTTTCACAAATAAATAAAATCTTTAAAAAATATATTAAAGGGCAGCCCAGGTGGCTCAGCAGTCTAACGCCGCCTTCAGCCCAGGGTGTGATCCTGGAGACCCAGGATCAAGTCCCACGTCGGGCTCCCTGCATGGAGGCTGCTTCTCCCCTGCCTCTCTCTCTCTCTCTCTCTCTCTCTCTCTCTGTGTGTCTCTCATGAATAAATAAATAAAATCTTTTAAAAATAAATAAATAAAAATTAAAAATATATTAAAAATACCTATACTCTTTAGCTTAATTATCACCTACTAAGAATTTACTCCAAAAAAATCTTTTAAAAAATTCAACCACTCAAAAAAAAAAAAATTCAACCACTCAAAAAGTACTAACACAGCAATTTAAAAGAGTTATGTTGGGCAGCCCCTGTGGTGCAGCGGTTTAGCGTCGCCTGCAGCCCGGGGTGTGATCCTGGAGACCCAGGATCAAGTCCCGAATCGGGCTCCCTGCATGGTGCCTGCTTCTCCCTCTGCCTGTGTCTCTGCCTCTCTCTCTAGCTGTGTCTCTATGAATAAATAAATAAAATCTTTAAAAAAAAAAAACAAAAGAGTTATGTGTAGGGCAGCACTGGTGGCTCAGCAGTTTAGCGCTGCCTTCAGCCCAGGGTGTGATCCTGGAGACCCCGGATGGAGTCCCATGTCCGGTTCCTGGCATGGAGCCTGCTTCTCCCTCTGCCTGTGTCTCTGCCTCTCTCTCTATATATAATAAATAAATAAAATCTTAAAAAAAAGTTATATGTAAATTGAATAAATATTTGAAAATGCACATTATAATTCAAAAGGGAAAAAAACATTATGAATGGATAGAAAGGAAGCAAAGACCCAAAACAAACTGTGTGGAGACAATGGGCTGAAGGGGGAAAAAAAAAAATCTTACTTTAAATACGGCCATACCAAAAAAAAAAGGGGGGGGAGGGATAAATAAATAAATAAATAAATAAATAAAGAAGGCCATACATTTTAATGTCAACCTATTGAATAATAAAGTCTAGGACTCTTAAGTTCCCTTTGAAATATAAGTAACTCTTCCACCTCCAACTGATCTGCTTCATAAATTGCGATTTTTACCTGCTGGGTTTTCTTAAAGCTGGCTGACAATGCACATAGAAATTAAGGGGAAGAATTTATTGCATTTCAGACAAAGGGGAAAGACACAGGACTGGCTAATTGAAAAGAAGAGGTATCTTTAAAGAAAAGGCCTACTATATGTTGAGAAGAGAAACCAGCCAGAGAGCGAGGCCTCTGGCTGAGCCCCATGTGAGCTAGAAGGCAGGCAAGCCTCTCAGCGCATAGCTAGAAACCAGACATAAAGGATGGCACAGCCTTTCACCTGCAGAGCATGTCACACTTCTTGTACACACTCTTACATAAATTTGCTCTTTAGACAGCAGGTTGGTCAGCAATGCAGATGTTTTAAGAGTTAAGCTGTCAATAAAACTGGAAAACAACATTCTGAACTGTGATAAGTCAAAGGAAAAGATGGCAAAACACAGAAATAGAACAAGATCTGATGTGAGAGAGCAATGATAAAGCACATGAAGTGGTGGTGCCCTCAGAAGCGTGAAAACTGGTGAGCTAAACATCCAGCTCTGGGGTCATTCACAGCAAACACACAATCTAACACATCTGATTGGCTGAAATCAAGACGTACGTAGATCAAAAGGGCACAGGGAAAAAAGCAAGAGAAAATAAAGGAATCCCTCGTGGACACTAAAAAATCAAGCAGTAACACAGGAAGGGAGAAAGTCCAAGAAAGGATTAAGTAGGAGCAGTCAGAGCTCAATGAAGGAAACCACAAAATCACACTCTGTAAATCTGAGGTCAAATGAAAGCTAAATATGAAAAACAACAGACAAGAAATCATGGAAAACAGCAGACCTACAGGCCTACACAAAGATGTGTCTAACAGAGATAAGGATGTATGGATGAAGAGGAATGGAAGCAAAGGAAACAGCAACCAGGGGATCCCTGGATCCTGGTGGCTCAGGAGTTTAGTGCCTGCCTTTGGCCCAGGTCGTGATCCTGGGGTCCCAGGATCGAGTCCCACATCGGGTTCCCTGCATGGAGCCTGCTTCTCCCCTCTGCCTGTGTCTCTCAGGAATAAATAAATAAAACCTTTAAAAAAAAAAAAAAAAGAAAAAGAAAACAGAAAAAGAAAAAGAAAGAAAAAGAAAACAGCAACCAGCTTGGCAGTTTGATCACACTTTTTTTTTCTTTTTTAAGATTTTATTTATTTATTTGAGAGACAGAGCAGTGAGAGAGAGAGTACATGAGTGGGGTGAGGGGCAGAGGGAGAAGCAAACTCACCACTGAGCAGGGAGCCCAATGTGGGGCTTGATCCCAGGACTCTGGGATCATGATCCAAGTCTAAGGCAGACGCTTCACTGACTAAGCCACCCAGGTGCCCAGTCATATTTTAAGTCAAAATAGAAGGGGACAACTGGAGGGTATTATGCTGAGTGAAGTAAGTCAATCGGAGAAGGACAAACAGTGTATGTTCTCATTCATTTGGGGAATATGAATAATAGTGAAAGGGAATATAAAGGAAGGGAAAAGAAATGTTCGGAAATATCAGGAAGGGAGACAGAACATAAAGACTCCTAACTCGGGGAAACGAACTAGGGGTGGTGGAAGGGGAGGAGGGCGGGTGTTGGAGGGGAATGGGTGACGGGCACTGAGGTGGACACTTGACGGGATGAGCACTGGGTGTTTTTCTGTATGTTGGTAAATTGAACACCAATAAAAATTAATTAAAAATTAAAAAAAAAAAATAGAAGGGGACAGTGGCTAGTAGTGAGTAGTTTGAGCATGAAAAGACAGGAGGACCCAGAAGGAAGAGAAAAAACCACTAAGGCAACCTTTCGATAAGCTGGTATTATCAACACAGCTGACCAAAACTCTTTTTGAACCAACTCCTAACTTTCTCCTTTACAACTCTACAATTTACCAGGGTCAGAGAATGATTCTGCCTCTGATGGAAGAACAATGAGATTACTTTAGGGAAGACTTATGGATGCGTTTAGACTGTGACACAGTACTGGGAGTAGTAAGGATGCTTCCATAAAAAGAGCAGAAAGGGAGACAGAGCTAGGGCTGAGGAAAGCATCCTTCAGTGGCTCGGCAGCGACCTTAGGAGACAGCTATAAAGATCAGACGTTAGCTCCTAGGTGCTACTGCAGGCGGGAAGGGACGGGTTTTCACTCACTTATCACTATTGGCTATCTTGCGGAACTCTCGAACAGTCATGGCTTTCTTCTGGATGTTATACTGAGTGAAGAGGCCAGACTGCCCTGTCACTAGCTGCTGGATGGGGGCAGGAATGACCAGATCATCAATATCATCATAGGACGCTCGAGGTTTCCACTCCTTTGGAGGAACGACCTGTAGGGAACACAAGAAACAAAGAGATCAGAAACCTAGCAGGCCAGGTCCCAGCCCAGGTTGGGGATAGGCCGCTATCCAACCGAAAGGTCAATTTTACTATAAAGTGACTCTGATTTAACCAAATATACCCAAACATAGCAAGTCACGCTGTTGTGCTAACCCTGATCCAATTCAGCCACCGATTGGCTGCCTTATTGCATTGATCAAAATAAGTAATACTCATTCTAAGCTCAGTATCTTATCTGGACATCAAGACAAAAGCTGATTCTCATAATCTAACAGAAAGTGCACATAAAGTGCACATAAAGAGCCAACTTGCTAACAGAGTGCTAGATGAGACTGAAATGGGAACAAGGTGGATGGTATAAGCCTCAGTGACAGGTACAAACACTAAAGCACACATCTCTGCCATGAGAATGGAAGCAGCACAGCAGCTGGCCCTGGGACACTGGCTCTTTACTTTGCTTAGGCTCTTTATTTCTCTTTAAAGACTCCAAGCAGCTCCCGCCCTACCTAAAAGATGCTTGCTTCAGATGTTAACGAAAGGAATTAACTTACAAATAGGACAGTATATACTCAACACCCAGCCTGGCTTTTTGTGAAACTCAGTTCTTTCACCCACCTTTTAGGAAAAATTCCTGCTGCCCTAAGGAACAACCCCACCCACCCTCACCTTGGCCAGCCCAGCCCGATGAGCTCCTTGGGATTCAATGTAGGCCATGTATCTACTGAAGTTCCGGAACTCCTCCATGGTTGGGTAAAACGTCATTATCCGAGCACTGGGATTCAGAGTTTCAGATTCAGAAGCCATCTTCCTTCCTTTCTGAGGTCACTTTGGTCAGACAGGAATCTGAAGAAATACATGAAGAGCATAAACTGTAGGGACACCTGGGTGGCTCAGTGGTTGAGTGTCTGCTTTCAGCTCAGAGTGTGATCCCGGATTCCCAGGGCTGAGTCCTGTATTGGGCTCCTTGCATGGAGCCTGCTTCTCCCTCTGCCTCTCTTTCGGTGTCTCTCGTGAATAAATAAATAAATTCTTTTTTTTTTTTTAAGAGCATAAACTGTAATTTGAATTAAATGCTGGGTATATCAGGGCAGATGGGTGATTGAGTGATGGATATTAAGGAGGCAGGGCACTTGTAATGAGCATGGGTGTTATAAACAAGTGATGAAATCACTAAATTCACACCTGAAACTAATATTTCACTGTATATTAACTGAATGGAATTTTTTTAAAACTTGATAAAAAAAAAAAAAGGCTTGGAATGTCAATGCTGAAACAGCAAAGGATGTAGAAATCCTGAAGTTTTAAGACCTCACACCTTGAATCTGCCTCTAGATAGGTTACTTAAGTAAACAAAAACAGAGTGAGAATCCAATGTATCAAAATTGTAAGTATTCAAATCTCATTTAAATGGAGACACTGTTTCAGCTAAAATCTGTTACTAGATTGTTGTACTTAACAATACTAAAGCTGCCTGCCCTACTTTATCTTGTCCAATTGCTCCCTTATCCACCTTTGATAACTGCTTCAGGATGTATTAAACAATGTATTAGTCAGATTTAAAAAAACAAACTATGGCTCCCTTTCAGGGCACAACCTAAAACAAGATTCTAGATTCCTAAGGCAAGTTACTTGGCCATAAAATTATAAAGTTTTAAGAGTTAAAAAAGCACTCTGATATTTGTATTTAAAACCCCTAAAATGAGATTGTTCTCTAAACCAAAACGTCATTTCAGCAATACATGAGGTCAAGCTGGAGACTAGTTAACTACACAGTACCCAGAATTCAAAGGACAAAATTTAAATGGGCGATAAACTGGCAATACAGGGCACACTTCAAACTGACCGGAAAAGGTGAAACACTGTGCTCCTAGATGAGGCCTTCGACTAAGTGGGTGCATCCCCATTGCCTGATTAACACGATAGATGATTTCAAATGAGTAAGAACCAGGCACAAGATCTAAAAGAAGCCACTTTAGGAGCAAACATTTCCCTCGACTCCTCCAGTCTGGGCCCCAAAGCCATGGCAGTTCAGCTCCCAGGGTTCCCTTGAGAGCTGGAGAGCTCAGAAGGAAACTACAGCACCTCCAACCTGCCAGCAACCTACTAACACACTGGGAAGCCAGGATGACACAAAACTGTCTAAGCCCCATTACCCACATCTCTCAAGCTTCCATTTCACCAAAAAATAAAGTGTTCTTGGCCAGGAGCTTTTCAGGCGCCTCCCCAAAACTTTACAGAACAGCTAGACTGTTAACCCCATTTTACAAAGCAGGACTTTCCCCCCACAGCCCTGCAACTCATCCCCACTGCTTCTTCCATTACTCTGTGCTGCCTACTGTATAATTTCCACCTAGAAGCAGCCCTTTGCAAGGGCAGATCCAAGTGTGGAGGAACCTCAAGTTCGATCAATTTTAAAGACTGTCTTATTCAGAATTAAAAAATCTTGCTTCAGCCTAATTTGATGAAAACATCCTAATCGTGTGAACACAGTGCTAGGCCTGGAACGGGGCTTCATCTGCCTCTGGACTTAGTCATCTTTGTACGCCTGGAACCTAGAACAATGCACGGCTCGGCGCAGACACTCCGTAACTGTTGAATAACTGATTCCCTCGCCCCCACTTCGCTCGCTCATTGCCTTTCTCCGACCCTAGGATTCCCTTCCCCCCACCTCCCCCCTGGGGGAAGCTCCAGTGCCCCGACTCTTTCATGTCCCCCATTCAGCAACAAAGCCTGGTGTGGTTCAAGAGCACCGGCTCCGGAGCCCGAACAACTCTGGATTCAGATCCGGTCTCTGCCATTCGTTGGCTGTGTGACCTTGGCTGTGTGAGCTGCCCGAGTCTCAGTTTCCCCACCTGTAAAATGGGGATCCCCACCTCCTCGCCCAGCAGGGCTGCTCCGATGAACTCAGATGATGCAAGCGAAACGCTGAGCACTAGGCCCGGCACTTAAGAACTCAATAAAGGTCGCCGCCGCTAACACCCGCCTCCAACTGCCGCCCCGCCCCTCGAAGCTGCCCCCCACGGCACCCCCCCAGGGCAGCCCCCTGCTCCCGGGGCCCCCCCACCTCACCGCGTCGAGGGCCAGCCCCTCCCGGCCCCGCCGCCTAGGCGAGTGAGGCCCGGCCGCAGGAAGAAGAAAATAAGGCCCAGGACACCCGCCTCCCTTCCCGACGTGCATTGGCCACAGGAGATTAGAAAGGACCAATCTCGGGATGCATTTCGGAGCCGCGGTCCGCATTGGGCAAGGAGCACGCCTATCACTCGGCGCTGACGGCAAGCCCCCGCCCCTCCCCCACCGGAGCTCACGGTCACAGGGACGGCTGCAACGCACCCGGAGCACTCGGAAGCCGTACGGTCCTTACCCGCCAGCCCTCCGCCCCTGCAGGGCCCGGGCCTGGCTCCCGCGGTCGCCGGCGGCCGCGCGCTCCACTCCTCCAGCCGGCGGAGGACGGAGCTCCGCCTCCCCCAGAAAGTCGGCCCTTGCGCAGCCGCGCGGCCCTGACCAATGGGAGCCCGCTGGCGCTCGGCAAGCAGCCAATGGGAGCGCGCCTATGATCTGCTCCGCCAATGAGCGCCGGGTCGGGCTGTTGCCAGGAGGAAAAGCCGCGCCGCCCGGCTCTGCGGCCACTGAGCACCTTGGCTGAGCCGCGGGGCGGGCCAATCACAGGCGGCCATCCCCCCTCCCCCCCCCCCCCCCGGCTCCCCGGGGTGGAAAGAGGCGAGTGCCTGGAAGTGGGACGCTCGGCGAGGGTCGGGGCCGCGGGATGCTCGTCTGGTGCTCGCGGGATGCTCGTGGGATGTGACTAGCGAAGAGTCTAGGGGCCTCCCCAAGGTGGGGCCTCCCCAAGGTGGCAGTGCGCTGGGAGCCCTTGGGGGCCGCTTCCGAGATCTGATAGGATGACCAACTTGGCCCTTTTTGCCCGAGACTGCCTTGGCTTTTCTTTCTTTCTTTCTTTTTCTTTTCTTTCTTTCTTTTCTTTTTTTTTTTTTTTTTTTTTTTAAGATTTCCTTTATTTATTCATGAGAGAGACAGAGAGAGAGGCAGGCTCCATGCAGGGAGCCCGACGTGGGACTCGATCCCGGGACCCCAGGATCACGCGCCCTGGGCCGGAGGCAGGTGCTCAACCGCTGAGCCACCTGGGGATCCCTGCCTTGGCTTTCAAAACTGGAAGTCCCGTGCCATGGGAAACCTCCCACTCGCCGGCAGAACCAGACATTTCCTGAAGGGGAGACAGCTCTGAAGGGGGAATGTCCTTAGGGTCATTAAGAGAAGAGTTGTTCAATGAGCGGGGATTTGGGGGTCATTAGGAGCAGCTCTTGGGGCGTGGGAGAAGGTCCTGGGAGTCATTACACATACTTCTGGAAAGTTGAGGGGGTGCCTAGAAGTCATTAGGAACTTCCTAAGGGGCACTGAGGCACCCTAAGGAGCTCCCAGATTATCGCGGATCGTGGGCCCGGAAGCCTACGGAACGCTCTGATAGGCCCAATAGAAAAGTAGAATAATCACAACCAGCATCATAAAGTGGCCACAATTACCCACGGGTGAGCTATGATGCAGTGCCCTGTAAAGAGCTATGGAGTCAGATCTGCGTTCAAAATCCACCCCTCCTCTGAGCCTGGGTTTTCCCATCAGCAAAATGGAAAAGATAATACCTGCCTTGCGGGATTGTTGCAAAAAGGAGGGGTAATAAATGTTGGCCAAAAGGATGGTATTACCTAGAGTGCCAGAGGTAGAACAATTATGATTTATCCCCCTGAGGCTGGGCACGTGCACCCAAAAAAACCCAAACCAAACCAAAAAAAACAACAAAGCAGAGTTATATTGGGGGAAAATTTTTAAAAAGGAATGATCATTGATAGTTGTTGGGCAATCAATAGTCTTTCACAACAATTAAAGTTGTTCTCTCCAGACCTAGTAAGGTATTAGCTACTAGATTATACTGGGTAGCTCACAAAATTGTTAAGAGCCTGAAGAATCCAACCTGGAAGGTTCTTAATGAGGAAAACAACCCCAAATCATGCCAAAGAATTCATCAGCCGGTCTCCTTGCTGCTGCCACGAAGTAAGATGCTGCAGCGGGCCTCCCCAGCTCCCCTGACCTGAGCATGGATACAGTTGTTAGTGCTGCTGTCACTGCCAACTACTTTGTGAATGTGATCTTGCTACATTTCCCAATGTTGCCAAAGAGGAGTTTCCAAGAGTCACTGCTACTTTGTATCACCAGCTTCCAGTTGGTGTGTGCATATGGTAGTTGAAGCCTGGCTCTCTGGAAGTCCTCCCATTTCCCTGACCAGTTTATCTCAGTCACCTTTTTAAGCTCATCTTTACTGTCCCACCTCTTAATGTTGATATTTACAGCAAAACTAATCATGGTAAAAGAAGCCAAAAGTGGGGTTACCTTTGAGTGGGGGACAAGGAATGATGGGGGAGTAGCATAAAGAATGCTTCCAGAAGAAAAGAAAGTTTCTGGGGCGTTAAGGTGTTAGTAATGTCAGGGGAATTTTTGAGGTTTGGGGTGGGGGCTTTTAAATTTTGGGGGGGAGGGGGCAGCCCTGGTGGCTCAGCTGTTTAGCACCACCTTCAGCCCAGGGCCTGGGCCTGGAGACTCAGGATCGAGTCCCAGGTCAGGCTCCCTGCATGGAGACTGCTTCTCCCTCTGCCTGTGTCTCTGCCTCTCTCTCTGTGTGTATCTCATGAATAAATAAATAAAATGTTTTTTTTAAAAAGTAAAATAAAAATAAAAAATAATTTTTTGGTTTTGGTTTTGTTTGTTTTAGTAGCATTCTAAAGTAGTTTCTTGATCTGGATGGTGGCTATTACACTGGTATGTTCATATTTTAAATTTTCTTTGAGCTGTACACTTATAAGTTGTCCATAACATTTAATGTACACAATACCTTAATTTTTTTGATACCTTAATTTTTTAAAAGATTTATTTCCATGAATGGGTGATGGGCACTGAGGGGGGCACTTGATGGGATGAGCACTGGGTGTTATTCTGTATGTTGGCAAGTTGAACATCAATAAAAAATAAATTTATTATTATATAAATAAATAAATAAATAAATAAATAAATAAATAAATATTTCCTTCCAAGAAGAAAAAAAAAAAAAAAAGATTTATTTATTTTCTCCCTGTAAGGGAGAGGGGGTAGTTGGAGAGGGAGTGAGAGTCCCAAGCAAACTCCTCACTGAGCGCAGAGCCCCAACTCGGGCTTGATTCCACGACCCCAAGATCACAACCAGTGCTGAAACCAAGATTCAGACACATAACCAACTGAGCCACCCAGATGCCCCATGATACCTTAATTTTTTTTTTTTTTTTTTTTTTTTAATTCATGATAGACACACACAGAGAGAGGTAGAGAGACAGGCAGAGGGAGAAGCAGGCTCCATGCTGGGAGCCCAATGCTGGACTCAATCCCAGGACTCCAGGATCATGCCCTGGGCCAAAGGCAGGCGCTAAACCACTGAGCCACCCAGGGATCCCCTACCTTAATGTTTTTAATTACAAAATTAATCTTTAATTTAAAAAAAAACTAAAGAACTGAAAATATGTTTCTGTGCTTGTGGCTGTCTCTTGCCCTCTTCTCTCATTCTACAAGCTCTCCTTAGATGTTTCTGATTTCACAAGTCACTAGCAGTATGACCCGGGGCAAGTTACTTAATTTCTCTAATCCTCAATTATAACTAAAATTGGAACAGTACTTCTCTTTCTTGGTTGTGAGAGCTGAACAAGATAATGCAGGTAAAGTACTTAGAAGTCAAACTGGCACATATTGAGTGCTCTGTAAATGTTAGCTGTGGAATGGATGGTGGTGGTGGTGGTAATAATACAAAGCACTTAACCTAAAGCCTGAAGCAAGAGTTCAAAACACTTAAACTCTCAGGCTTCACTCACGTGTGCACACTGATGAAACCCATTCCGTACTCCAGCACGATCTTCTCCCCTGTGCTCAGATCCAAGCATCCTCCTACCTCTGGATCCCTCCTGCTGGATTCCTACAGGTACCTAAAACCCACATGCTCAATTAAGAACTAATGTATTTGCCCCACAAATGAGCTCCACCTTTTAGGTTTTCTATCTCAGTTAGTGGGGCAGTCATCCACCCAATCGCCTGAGCCAGGAACTGGTGTGTAAGCAGGACTCCTTGATGCAGTCTATTGCCTCACCCTGCACAGAGTTCCACAAACAAGTGTTCTGCAAGTGCCTGGATTTGTTACGTGTCCATCTTCCTCCACTAGGCAAAATCTCTCAAGAGCATTACTTCAGTCTTATTGATATTATCATTTATGAATGTGTTCCATCACCAAAAATAGAAAACCCTAGCAACAGTGGCTTAGATAAATACAGAGGGTTTTCCCCCTCCCGTGTAATAAGAAGGCTGAAGGGAGGTTTTGTTTTGTTTTGTTTTCTTTATAAATGAAGGGAGGTATTTATTGGCATTCGCTCAATGCTCAATAAAGTCACCAAAGAGTCAGGCTGCTTCCACCTTTCTCTATACTTCACAACCTGGCTTTGGCCCTCAGAGGTGTGCACCTCATGGTTGGAAGGCGACTGCTGAAGCTCCAGATATCCCATCTCCTTCATGGGGATAAGGAGGAAACAGTACCAGCAGCCGGGTGTCCCGGAGCACCTGACTCCTAATCGAGGGTCATGAGTTTGAGCCCCACGATGGGTGTAAATATTACTTTAAAAATTTTGGGGGGAGGGCAGATAGGGTGGCTCAGTGGTTTAGCACCTGCCTTCAGGCCCAGAGCATGATCCTGGAGTCCCAGGATGGAGTCCCACGTCGGGCTTCCTGCATGGAGCCTGCTTCTCCCTCTGCCTGTGTCTCTCATGAATAAATAAATTTTTAAAAATCTTTAAAATATATGTATTTTTTAAAGATTTTATTTATTCATGAGAGAGACAGACAAGCAGAGACACAGGCAGAGGAAGAAGCAGGCTCCATGCAGGAAGCCTGATCTGGGACTTGATCCTGGAATTCCGGAGCTGAAGGCAGATGCCTAACCGCTGAGCCACCCAGGCATTGGCAGTAAATTAAAAAAAATCTTGAAAACAAAAAACAAAAAACAGAACCATATAAATAGAACCGTATAATATACGCTCTTTGTATCTGGCTTTTTTTCCCTAAAATTTTATTTAAATTTAATTAGTTAACATATAATGTATTATTAGTTTCAGTGGTAGAGGTCAGTGATTCATCAGTCTTATACAACACCCAGTACTCGTTACCTCACGAGCCCTCCTTAATGCCCATCATCACCCAGTTGCCCCATCTCCCTACCCCCTTCCCTCCAGTGACCCTCAGTTTATGATTGAGTCTCATGGTTTGTCTCACTCTCTCATTTCATCTTATTTTATTTTTTCCTCTCTTCCCCTATGATCCTCTGTTTTGTTTCTTAAATTCCACAAACGAGTGAGGTCATATGATAATCATCTTTCTCTGATTGATTTATTTCACTTCACCTAATATCTTCTAGTTTCATCTATGTTATTGTAAATGGCAAGATTTCATTCTTTTTTTTTTGGTCGGCTGAGTAGTAGTAGTCCATTGTATAAATGTGCCACATTTTTATCCATTCATCTGTCAGCAGACATCTGGGCTCTTTCCATAGTTTGGCTATTGCGAACATTGCTGCTATAAACATTTGGGGTGCAGGTGCCCCTTCAGATCACTGCATTTGTATCTTTAGGGTAAATACCTGGTAGTGCAATTGCTGTGTCACAGGGTATCTCTATTATCAACTTTTTTTTATTTCAAAGATTTTATTTATTCATTTGATACAGAGAGAGAGAGAGAGAGAGAGAGGCAAAGACACAGGCAGAGGGAGAAGCAGGCTCCACACAGGAAGCCCGATGCAGGACTCGATCCCGAGTCTCCAGGATCACACCCTGGGCTGAAGCTGGCGCTAAACCGCTGAGCCATCCAGGCTGCCCAATTGTCAACTTTTTGAGGAACCTCCACACTGTTTTCCAGAGTAGCTGCACCTCCTTGCATTCCCACCAACAGTGTACGAGGGTTCCCTTCTCTGTGTCCTTGCCAACATCTGCATTTCCTGACTCGTTATTTTTTTGGCTTTTTTTTTTAAGATGTTATTTTTATTTTATTTTTTAAAAGATTTTTAAATTTATTATTTATTCATGATAGACGAGAGAGAGAGAGAGGCAGAGACACAGGCAGAAGGAGAAGCAGGCTCCATGCAGGGAGCCCGACGTGGGACTCGATCCCAGAACTCCAGGATTGCGCGGGACTCGATCCCGGGACTCCAGGATTGCGCCCTGGGCCAAAGGCAGGCGCCAAACCGCTGAGCCACCCAGGGATTCCCTTAAGATTTTATTTTTAAGTAATCTCTACACCCAACCTGTGGCTTGAATTCACAACCCCGAGATCAAGAGACCTGCGTTCTACCTACTAAGCCAGCCCAATGCCCTCTTGTTGTACTATTATTAGCTAGGATGCCATGGGAAGTTACGCAGCAGAAACAGGAGGGGAAGGGACAGAAGCAGGGAAGGAATGTGTTTTGTTTTGCAGAACCAACAGTTCCAGCCAAGGAGACACCCAAATAGTTTTTTCACCTGATAACCTCTTGCTAGGTACGTCTCTCCCAATAGCCCCTTACATGAGCCAGTTCTGAGATGGGTTGGAGCTTCAGACACACACAGAAGCCCCCCCCCTCCCCAGTTGTCCTGAGGTTCCCTTTAGCTCATTATAATACTACGATCTTCTCCCTTGTATGTTTTGTTTTCCTCCATTTTTTGGACATAAAATGTATGCACCAGCGTGTTGACATATTAGGAATGCACAATTGAACAGAAAATGCTTACACAAGCTCCCTGACCCTGTCCCCTATTAAACTGAATAAAAATGTCCTCTGCTAATCCCATGGGGAGACAGTGCTTTAAGCACATCTCTCGGGGATCCCTGGGTGGCGCAGCGGTTTGGCGCCTGCCTTTGGCCCAGGGCGCGATCCTGGAGACCCGGGATCGAATCCCACGTCGGGCTCCCGGTGCATGGAGCCTGCTTGTCCCTCTGCCTGTGTCTCTGCCTCTCTCTCTCTGACTATCATAAATAAATAAAAATTAAAAAAAAAAAAAGGCTGAGGGAGTTCAGCCTTGTATTTAAAAAAAAAAAAAAAAAAGCACATCTCTCCGTCTCCTTACTTGTAACAAGTAAAAGTTATTTGCCTTCCACATTTTCTTGGGTTGTGTTTAATTTGATGCACTCCGAGGAGCAAACTCTCTGAGTTAGGTTACAGTATTGATTAACTGTAATTTGGGCTGTTTCCACTTTTTGGCTATTATGAATAGAACCTCTATAAACATTTATGTGCAAATCTTTGTGTTGAACATGTGTTTTCCTTTCTCTTGGGTAGATAATTAAGGGTGGGATTTCTGTGTTGCAAAGTAAATTTATATTTATCTTTTAAGAAACTACCAAACTGTTTTCCAAAATGGTTGTACCATTTTACATTTCCATTAACAATAGACGAGGATCCCCATTTCTCCGTATCCTTGTCAACATTTGTTATTATCTGTCTTTCTGATGATTATAGCCATTCTAATGAGTGTAAAATGGTGTCCTCATTAGGGATTTGATTTGCATTTCTCTAATGATTAAGGACTTTGAACATCTTTTCATATGCTTATTAGCCATTCATATCTTCTCTGGTGAAATATCCATTTAAATCTTTGGTCCAGGGCAGCCCAGGTGGCTCAGCGGTTTAGTGCTGCCTTTGGTCCAGGGCGTGATCCTGGAGACCCAGGATTGAGTCCCACATCAGACTCCCTGCATGGAGCCTGTTTCTCCCTCAGCCTTTGTCTCTGCCCCCAGCACCCTCTGTGCCTCTCGTGAATAAATAAGTAAAATCTTTTATTTTATTTTTTTTTAAAGATTTATTTATTTATTTATTTATTTATTTATTCTTGAGAGATAGAAGGAGAGACAGAGCCAGAGACACAGGCAGAGACAGAGCCAGAGACACAGGCTCCATGCACCGGGAGCCCGATGTGGGATTCGATCCCGGGTCTCCAGGATCGCGCCCTGGGCCAAAGGCAGGCGCCAAACCACTGCGCCACCCAGGGATCCCAATAAATAAGTAAAATCTTTTAAAAAATAAATCTTTGGTCCATTTTTTCCTTCTGCCCATTTTTTAATTGAATTTTCTTAACATTGAGTTGTAAGAGTTATTTATATATTCTGGATACAAGTCCTTTATCAGATATAGGCTTCGTAAATATTTTCCCTTATTCTGTGACTTGTCTTTTCATTTTAATAGTGTCTTTTGAAGCACAAATGTGGTTTATTTTTATTTTTTTAAAGATTTTATTTATTTATTCATGAGAGACACACACAAAGAGAGAGAGAGGCAGAGATACAGGCAGAGGGAGAAGCGGGCTTCATGCAGGGAACCTGATGTGGGACTCGGTCCTGGGTCTCCAGGATCACGCTCTGAGCCAAAGGCAGGCACTTGACTGCTGAGCCACCCAGGCATCCCAGCACAAATGTTTTTAATTTTGACAAAGTCTAATTTACTGAAAAAAGAATATATGAATTTTGCTTTTAGGGCATTGACATTAACATTCATATAGTTCTGCTCTGCCTGTAAAATATATCCCAAATCCAGCTCATTCCTCCAGTTCCACATTCCTCCAGGTGTTAATGCTTGCTCCTTCTTCTGCTTCAGAGCCTTGCCGACATGTCACCTCCCCAGTGAAGCCTTCCTTGACCACCACTATATGCTTTATTTATTTTTCTATCACCTCTCCCCATTAGAACGTCTGCCATGGGAATCCCTGGGTGGCTCAGTGATTTCACGCTTGCCTTTAGCCCAGGGCACGATCCTGGAGTCCCGGGATCAAGTCCCGCGTCGGGCTCCTGGCGTGGATCCTGCTTCGCCCTCTGCCTGTCTCTCTCTCTCTCTCTCTCTCTCTCTCTCTCTGTCTATCATAAGTAAAAATAAATCTTAAAAAAAAAAAAAGTCTGTTCCATGAGGGCGGGGATCTGTGTTTTGTTCACCACTATCCTGAGCACTTAGGTCAGCCCCAGCCCTTCGTGCTAAATATTTGTTGAGTGAATGGATGATAGTTCTTAATTTCATCATCATAATAAACTTCTGAAGAAGGCTTTGGGACTGTTCCCATTTTATAGCTGATGGATTTAGGATGCTGGGAGTTTCACTCACTGGAACACTGGACCTGAGGGTATTTGCTGAATAGAGGACTGAGAAGGCTGCAGGAGTAAGCCGACAGGAAGGACTGTTTGTATGCTAATGATGCTTTTGGTCTTCACCTCTGGGTCAAGTCTTCTTCCAACCTTTGCCTGTGGGCACTGGTTACTAAACTTAAAAAACCTTTCTCTCCGGAGCTTTGGAGGCTCTGGGCAAAGCGCCTGACACTAGCTGCTCGGAAAAGAAGCCTTGATCTGTGAGCAACAGGAACACGGTGACTCAGCCTTGACCTGCTCAGCCCGGTTGGCTGGGGGCGGGCCTTGAGGGTCTGCAGCTAGGTCAGTCCAGGTAAGTAAAGAGAATTCAGCTTTGCAGACAAGGTCAGCTGGAAAGACTGGGGCCTTCTAGCCTATGAAAAATAAAAACATTGGGGCATCTGGGTGGTTCAGCGGTTGAGCATCTGCCTTAAGCTCAGGGGGTGATCCCGGGGTCCTGGGATCGAGTCCCACATTGGGCTCCCTGCATGGAGGCTGCTTCTCCCTCTGCCTGTGTCTCTGCCTCTCTCTCTCTCTCTCTCTCTCTCACGAATAAATAAATAAAATCTTAAAGAAAAGAAACATAAGAACACAAATATAAAAATGTTTCGAGGCAGACACATACATACCCAGAAATACACCCTGGATTCCTCCATTTAATAAAACTTGATTTTTCTTCTTAGCCCTGACCTCTTTTCCTGCTCTGCAGAGGATGCCTCAGTGTCAGAGGCAAAGGCACAGAAAGCCTTGGTGAGCACCCGGGACAACAGGCACCCCAGGAGCCACTTCCACCTCCCTTCGGCCCTTTATTCTTTGCTTCCGCCAACTGTTCTATTTTGTTTTTTGTTTTGTTTTGATCTCAGGCACCAAAATGTCTTCATCTCAAGGCCAGATCCCATCCATTCTTCAAGGCGTGACTCCAATTCTACTTCCATTTGTGCATTTTTTTTGTTGTTGTTCACAGCTTTTAAAATAAGCACCAATTTTGTGCTGATTCTAGGGGCCCAAAGATGGAGACAACTCTCATGGTCCACTGGGAAGGCATCTCAAACTCAACAAAAGCAAACTCTTGGTTCTCCCCTCAGCCTGCTCCTCCCTCAGTGGTCTCATCTCAGAAAAGGCACCGTACTCCTCTAGGTGTCCAGCCCCTCTAGTCTTCTCTTGCGGCCCACCCTCAATCCGACTTGCCTTACTTTCAAAACTCCATGCCACATCCCCCCTCCCCTCCCCACGCCCATCACTGCCGTCCCATGTCAAGCCGTGGGACGGTAACCGTTGCCCCTTCCAATGTGTTCTCCACATGGCAGCAGAGTGATCTTTCCAGAAAGCAAGTCTGACCTCACCATTCTATTGAAAACCCTTTGAATCTTCGTAAGTCCCTTGCCTTGGCCAACCAGGCCCTGAGTGCACAGGCCCCGACCCACTCTCCCCTCCAACCCTGCACACTGCAGTGCTCTCTGGGCTGCAGGCCTGCTGGCCTTTGCCCCGCTTTTCTAAAGCACTCCTTCAGGGAGCTGTGTTCTCTCCCACCTCGGGCCTTTATTAAAGACCACTTCCTCACAGAAGCCTCCCCACACCGGTCCTGTGCTGCTTTCATTGCTTTTGGTGCTTTGCCCACAGAGCACGGCATCCGGGAGAGTTTGTAATCATAGGATTTCTGGGACTGGTGTCTGCTTCCCACAAGACCAAGCCTCTAAGGGGAGGGACTTTGTTTTCTACCATTGAATCCCATCACTTTGTGCAGAGTCTGGCTCAGGTAACATCCTGGAATATTTCTGGAAGGGATGCATGAATGAAGCCACATGGACTGCAATTTGCATTGCAGTAAGCATTCCGGCTCTGGAGTCACACAGATCCAAGTTTATTTTATTTTACTCATTTATTTTTAAGATTTTTAAAGATTTTTTATTTTTATTTATTCATGAGAGACACAGAGAGAGGCAGAGACACAGGTAGAGGGAGAAGCAGGCTCCATGCAGGGAGCCTGACCTGGGACTCGATCCTGAGTCTCCAGGACCAGGCCCTGGGCCAAAGGCAGACGCTAAACCACTGAGCCACCCAGGCGTCCCTACTCATTTATTTTTAAAGATTTTATCTATTTATTTGAGAGAGAGAGAGTGAGAGAACACAAGAGGTGGAGAGGGAGAAGCAGGCTGCCCATCGAGCAGGGAGCCCGACGTGGGGCTCAACCCCAGTACCCTGGGTCATGACCTGAGCTGAAGACAGCCATTCAACTGACTGAGCTATCTGGGCCCCCAGCTCCATTATATCTAGGTTCTATTCCCTTCCTGTGTGACTTAGGGTGAATCGCTCCATCTCTCTGAATCTTAGCCTTCAGCTGCAAAAGGAGATAATATACAACCAGCTATACAGGGCTGTTGCAGGAATTGAATTTTAGCAACATATGGGGTGGCTGGCTCAGTCAGGGAAGCACGCTACAACGCTTCATCCCAGAGTTGTGAGTTCAAGCCCCATGTTGGGCATGGAGCCTACTTCAAAAAATAAAAACATAAATTTTAACAACACAGAGTGCTTGTCAATTTAAGGGGTTAGTAAGTTATCAGGTATCATTACAGCAGGTGGTAAATGTGTAGCATGTTTGTTGGATTTAAGTGTTCAGGACCACACAGAAGCTCAGACAGGAGCTGCTGCACAGGCTGCCCTGGGGTGAGGCTGGAAGAAGCCTTCCCTGCAGAGGGGGTTTGGGCCACAAGGAAACTGAGGGGTACCCCCAGTTCTGGGGTCAAAAATCTCCCTGTGGCTTAAAGTCTAGTCCAGATCCTAAAGAGTCTTATTGATTTATTTATTTTTTATATTTTTAGTCTTATTGATTTATAAAATAAAATACTAGGGGGCAGCCTGGGTGGCTCAGCAGTTTGGTGCTGCCTTCAGACCAGGGAGTGATCCTGGAGACCCAGGATCGAGTCCCATGTTGGGGTCCATGCATGGAGCCTGCTTCTCCCTCTGCCTATGTGTCTGCCTCTCTCTGTGTGTGTCTCTCATAAATAAATAAAATATTTTAAAAATAATAAAAAATGAAATAAAATGCTGGGGACAGCGGGGTGGCTCAGTGGGTGAAACATCTGCCTTTGGTTCAGGTCTGACCTCTAGGTCCTGGGATGGAGCCCTGTGTTGGGCTCACGGCTGAGCAGGGGAGTCTGCTCCTCCCCACTCTCATGCACTCTCTCTCTCTCTTTATTTATGTATTTATGTATTTATTTATTTTAATGCACTCTCTCTCTAATAAATAAAATCTTTAAATAATAATTTTTAAAAATCCTGTTGGGGCCCCAGGGTGGCTCAGTTGGTTAAGTGTCCAACTCTTGATTTTGGTTTAGGTCGTGATCTCAGGGTCTCGAGACAGAGCCCTGGCATTGGGCTCCATGCTCAGCGGAGAGTCAGCTTGAGGTTCTCTCCCTCTACCCCTCTCCTAGTACTCTCTGTCTCAAAGAAATAAAGAAATCTTGAAAAATATATACTGTTGCTTGGTAAATCTCCATTTGAGCCATTGGTGCAGTTGGCATGGGGGAAGGGAAGCAAGCAGCTCATCAGGGAGAGGGCGGTCTGGTGTGATGGATACAGGCCCTTTCTTAGGTGAGGTGGTTGGGGGATGAGAAGTCCTGCTAGGAGCTGACCAGGGTGTGTGCTCAGGGTGGGAGCCGAAGGAAGGCCTTGGAGGAGGGGAGAGAGGAGATTCTGAGTGCAGCCCCAGCCAGAATTCCTCCTGACATATCAGATTTACTTCTTGCCTCAGGCCAGGGCAAACACCTTCCCTTTCATCCACTTAGCAGACTTGTATTGAGTCCCTACTCTGGGCCAGACGAAGCTGGGAGGCAAGTGAGACGTGGTCCTTGGAAGTTCACAGTCCACTGGAGGAGACAGATGAATCAAACCATAATTATAATGTCAATTTGCATTTCCTTTCTGCACTGCAGCCTGGATAATTTCTTTGGTATTTTTTCCTATTTTAGTTTAGTGAACAGCTGAAGAAGCAAGAATAATAATTTCAGCACAGTGCTATGGTTACTGGACCAACAACACAGCTGGATGGGAGGCTGTCTGGTTGGGGGTGGAGGAGGAAGGGGCTAAGATTGGGATTTCTTTCTTTTTTTTTTTTTAAGATTTTATTTTATTTGAGAGAGAGTGAGAGAGAGCACAGGAGGGGGAGTGACAGAGGGAGAGGGAGAAGCAGGCTCCACGTTGAGCGGGGAGCCTGACATGGCACTCCATCCCAAGACCTCGTGATCATGGCCTGAGCCAAAGGCAGATGCTCAACTGACTGAGCCACCTAGGTGTCCCTAAGTTGGGATTTCTTAGAGATTTCCTTAGGTCTTGGATGAGGTGCCAGGAAAGGTGTCCAGGCATATTCAGCCATGGAATGATATGTTCTACAACTGACACATTCTTATGAAAACAGTGCATGTCAGAGGTAGAAAAACTAGCAAATGCATTTAAAACAGGGAGCATTGGGATGCCTAGATGGCTCAGTGGTTGAGCATCTGCCTCCGGCTCAGGGTGTGATCCTGGAGTCCTGGGATGAGTCCCACATCAGGCTCCCTGCATGGAGACTGATTCTCCCTCTGCCTGTGTCTCTGCCTCTCTCTCTCTCTGTCTTCCATGAATAAACAAATAAAATTAAAAAAAAAAAATAAAAAAATAAAACAGGGAGCATCACTCCCTGAAAAATCACCGCTAACATTTTGTGGTATATTCTTGCCATGCTTCTCTAATTTAAATGCTCATACAAATACCCCAAGGGATTGTCAGAATAAAAACTGTTTCAGTAGGTCTGGGGTCCTGGCACCTGTTGAGACTGTTTCTAAAACGTCCTCAGGTGATACGGATACTAACAGTCTCCAAATTCACTTGAGCAAGATTGAAGACTACATATGTATCGGGGTGTGTCTTTTGGTTGTTTCCAACTTTTTATTTTTATTTTTTAATTAAAAAAAAAAGATTTATTTATTTATTCATGAGAGACACACACAGAGAGAGAGAGAGAGATTGAGAGAGAGAGAGACACAGGCAGAGGGAGAAGCAGGCCCCATGCTGGAAGCCTGACGCGGGACTGGATCCCAGGTCTCCAGGATCACACCCTGGGCTGCAGGCGGCGCTAAACTCCTGAGCCACCTGGGCTGCCCAGTTTCCAACGTTTTAGTATTATAAATGATGCAGTAGTGAATCTTTGCCCATGGGTTTTAAAAATATTTGTCGGATTGTTTCTTTTATATAAATTCCTAAATGTATATCAGCGGGGCAAGGGTAAAGCATGTTTTAAGGCGTTTGATACGGTAAATATTCCTCCAGAGAGGTAGAACCAGCTTATATCCCCACTAATAATATGAGTGTCCAGTTCCTCCCACCATGTTAACATATAACTTTTGCCAATCTGATAGTCAAACAATAGTACCTCTTTGTTGTTTCTATTTGCATTTCTTTCCTTTTTTTTTTTTTTAAGATTTTATTTATTCATGAGAGATAGAGAGAGAGAGGCAGAGACACAGGCAGAGGGAGAAGCAGGCTCCATGCAGGGAGCGATCCCGGTCTCCAGGATCACACCCTGGCCCGAAGGCATGCACTAACCCGCTGAGCCACCCAGGGATCCCTCTTTTTTTTTTTTTTTTTTTTCCAATTTGCATTTCTTCCATAGTGAGGCTGAGTATCTTCCACATTTTTATTGGAATTCCTGTGTCTCACTTTGTAAATGGCCTATTTGTGTCCATGCCCATCTTTCTATTAGGCTATTAGGGTGCTTTTGTTTTCATTGATTTGAAAGAAGCATTGGATTTAACACTTTCCTTGGTACAAATATCAAAGTATAAATGATGTACTTAGGGGGATCCCTGGGTGGCTCACTAGTTTAGCGCCTGCCTTTGGCCCAGGGCGTGATCCTGGAGTCCCACATTGGGCTCCCTGCATGGAGCCTGTTTCTCCCTCTGCCTGTGTCTCTGCCTGTCTCATGAATAAATAAAATCTTAAAAAAAAAAATAAATGATGTACTTAGGAAATGACAAGTATTTGGAGCACCTGGGTGGCTCACTGGTTGAGTGTCTGCCTTTGGCCCAAGTCATGATCCCAGGGTCCTGGGATCAAGTCCTGCATTGGGCTCCCCACAGGGAGCCTGCTTCTCCCTCTGCCTGTGTCTCTACCTCTCTCTGTGCGTCTCTCATGAATAAATAAATAAAATCTTAAAAAAAAGAAAAAAAGAAACAAGTATTTAGATAAGCCTGGGGTAAAGGGCTTAGGGAGAGATGAGCCACATGTTGAAGAAGAGCATGACGGTCTAAAGTGCCAGGCTGTTGACACTGGGGATGTTGAGAGGTTGCAGGCACATTACAGCACTTGCTCTAGAAACTGGGATGACTCCCTTTCAGCAGTATTATAAATGCTATAGTCAGTAAGCAGTGCTGGATGAGCACAGCTTACTTTTAATCCCAAATTCTAGGTTGCATCGAGGCTTCAGCCTTTCTTTGTTTTATGTTTACACATGTTCTTCAGATACATTGCTGTTGCTTTTATTGATTGAGATACAATCAAATCTGCAACCTACATGGAGGGAGGGGAATTTTCCAAAAACAAGCTAGAATCCAGTTGGAAGCAAAACAGGGGGATAGCACTATTTTTGAAAAAAAAAAAAAAAAAAGATAATGATGGGGGGTACTAGCTGTGTCAGGTAATAAAACAAAGCCACAACAGTCAAATGAGTAGTTTTGGCTTTGACTAGACGGATGAATGAAATAGACTTGAGACCCAGAAATAGACACTGTACTGATAATGATTTCACAGGAGATAAAAAGGAGGCATTACAAATCAGTGCAGGGGAAAAGGTGATCTAACAAATAATTATTTGGAGGAGAAAAAAGCAAATTTTGGGGGGGTGGTTAACTCTATTCACATTAACCAAACACCAAAGTTTTTTTTTTTTTTTTTTTTTTTTTTTTTTTTTTTACAGAAAGGCAGAGGGAGAAACAGGCTCCTTGCAGGAAGCCCAATGCAGGACTTGATCCCAGGACCCCGGGATCATGACCTGAGCCAAAGGCAGAGGCTCAACCACTGAGCCACCCAGGCATCCCTTTTTTTCTTTTTCTTTATTTAATTTTTTATTGTTTAAAAATTTTTTTATTATTATTATTTTCCTTTTCTTTCAAATAGACTCTACCTTGGGGCACCTGGCTTCCCATCAAAATCCGACATTCTTCTTAAAGCCAAAATACTTGAGTCAAAGGTTGTTCTTCCCAAGAGAAGCTTGGACAGGTTTCAAGTTCAGAGTCCACAAATAAAAAATCAAAGTGGTCCACAGGGCAAATATTGGGGTAATTTGATAAGGAAACCCATCAACGAAGCCTCCACGGTTGCCATACATCCCCTCTTCTTTCAACAACTGGTTAATACAGAACCAGGAAAAATATCTTCAGGTTTCTGGGGAAAACAATTTTTTTATAAAGAAGCCCACACCAGGCAAAGTTAAAACTGCAAGTGTAAAAGAAAGATATTTTCAGGGATGCCTGGGTGGCTCAGTGGTTGAGCGTCTGCCTTTGGTTCAGGGCATGATTCTAGATTCCTGGGATCGGGTTAAATTCCACATATGAGGGCAGCCCAGGTGGCTCAGTGGTTTAGCACCGCATTCAGCCCAGGGCCTGATCCTGGAGACCCGGGATCGAGTCCCACATCGGGCCCCCTGCATGGAGCCTGCTTCTCTTCCCTCTGCCTGTGTCTCTGCCTCTCTCTCTTTGTGTCTCTCCTGAATAAATAAAATCTTAAAAAAAAAAAAAAGATATTTTCAGACATACAAGAATCAGAAAGTTTCTAACCCTGGGCGCCAAAATCTCACAAAGGGAGTACTCACCAAAGAAAAAGATTAATAATGCTGTCTGAGCAACAGTGGCAGCTGAGTGTGATCCACAAGTGAAGGGAATAAAGAAAAAAATCAGAAGACATATTTGAAATTGATGCTTGAAAGATTTTTCATAAACATACAATTAAAATACTGTTTATTGGTTTTCACTTTCTAGAATGGACGGCTTAACTGCACTAATAGAACAGGAAATATTGTAAACCTTGACAAGGCGAAGTAACAAAAAATGGTGGTGGGAGAGGGAGAGGGGTCCAGGGAAGTGAGCTAATGTCCTCATTCTTCATAGAGGGCAATCAATAGGTACTGCTGAAGGCGATAAATCAAGACACAGATGTGTAAATATATTGTTTAAAGTCATAAGGGAGTTCCAGAAGAATGAAAGGTAATAATATAGCTAACCAAATCAGGAGATACAGGTGGGAGGTCACATAAATGGATCAAATCCCCACAACCTGGAGTCCCCAGGCGCTGTCTGCTAAAGGTGCATCTCATCCTTCCAAGCTGTGATGCTTCCCGCCCCAGAAACCTCAGCCAGAAGCTTCAGGGAATGAAAGTGGAGCTGGGGAGAGGTTGGAGGAAAGCTGACCTCTTGTTTTGTGTCCTCCAAGAATTATTTTTATCTATAACTTGCTCCCATTTTTTTTTTCTTCAGTAAAAAAACTGTATTGGTAACCGTTTTAAGAACTTATGGTAGGTTTTTAACAGTAGAGAGTATAGCAGTTTAAAGGATGAGGTACTGACATGGAAAGAGGTCTACAGCATATATATATATATATATATATATATATATATATATATACACATATATACATATACATATATTTAAATGTTTTATTTATTTTTAAAGATTGTATTTATTTATTCAGAGAGACACACAGAGAGAGAGGCAGAGACACAGGCAGAGTGAGAAGCAGGCTCCAGGCAGGGAGCCCAATGTGGGACTAGATCCCAGGTCTCCAGGATCACACCCTGGGCCAAAGGCGGTGCTAAATCGCTGAGCCACCCACGGATCCTGGTCTACAGTATATGTAAGTGAAAAAGGGTGATTTGCAGAAAGGTGGGACTACGGGGTGGGGGGGGGGCATGGGTGGCTCAAGTAGTTAAGCAGCTGCCTTCGGCTCAGGTCATGATCCCAGGGTTCTGGGATGGAGCCTCAGGTCAGTATCCCTGCCCAGTGGGGAGCCTGCTTTTCCCTCTGCCCCCTGCTTGTGCTCCCTCTCTCACTGTCTCTTTCTCAAATCAATAAATCTTTTTTAAAAAAGGTAGGGCTGGGGATCCCTGGGTGGCGCAGCAGTTTGGCGCCTGCCTTTGGCCCAGGGCGCGATCCTGGAGACCCGGGATCGAATCCCACATCGGGCTCCCGGTGCATGGAGCCTGCTTCTCCCTCTGCCTGTGTCTCTGCCTCTCTCTCTCTCTCTGTGACTATCATAAATAAATAAAAAATTTAAAAAAAAAAAAAAAAAAAAAATAAAAAAGGTAGGGCTGTGATTCCAGTTGTATAAAAAATAATTTGTATGCATGTTTATATATTCACAGAAAATGCCTAGAAGGCTATAGACTAAATCTTTGTGACTACCTCTCGGGATTTTGGGGGCAGGAAAAAGAACAGGGACTTGAACATTTTCTGCTTCTATCCTATTTGAAAGACATTAAAAAATTAAAAGTAGAGGCAACTGGGTGGCTCTGTGGTTGAGTGTCTGCCTTTGGCTCAGGTCCTAGGATTGAGTCCCGCATGGGGCTCCCCATAGGGAGTCTGCTTCTCCTCTGCCTGTGTCTCTGTGTCTCTGATGAATAAATAAATAACACCTTTAAAAAAATTAAAGCAATATTAATTCTTTCCAGAAATTTTAAAAAATTATGAAGACAATCATCTAACCTCACAACTCGTGGTGTATTTCCTTCCATACATTTTCCCGCATCTGTGTCCTTGGCTCTGGGCAGGTGGCAGTGTGGGAAGAGCCCTGAAGTCAGGCCGGCCAGGGAGCGCTGGCAACTCCACTGCATTCCAGCTGGGGACCCTCAAGCAGGTTATTCAACACTTAGGCTCAGCCTTCCCCATTCCAATAAATGACAACTCCTTCCTTCCATTTGCTCCAGCCAAGGCTGTGGGGTCAACCTCAACCTTGACTCTTTCATCTGGCCTCTTAGTCCCACGTCCAAGATGAACGAGTATCTGGTCACTTCTCGCCACACCTGGGTTTCTGCAAAGTCTGGCTCCCATTTCTGACCTCCCCCTCCACTACTCTCTCGCCCCTGGTTCCTGGTCTCACAGCCACACCAGCCTCAACAATCAGGCACATTCCTGCCCAGGACCTTGGCTCTTGGCCACTCTTTCTGCCTGGATGCGCATGCATTGTCAGGCAAAAATCCCTCACCAGCTTCCTCTTTCTTCCCATCGGATCTTTTCAGTGAGGTTTCCTCTGACCACACTTTCCTACAGGCCTGATCCCCCCATTCTAACCCCTTCTCCATGGCTTTTATCAGCAAGAAACTACATATACATTTATGATTTGTCATGTGCAGCGCCAGGTTTCCTCCTAGGGATGTAAATACCTCAAGATCATTAGTCTGTGTTTAGGTCACCAGTGTGACTAGCACACAGCCCATGCTCATTAAGATGTGCTGAGGGCGCCTGGGTGGGCTCAGTTGGTTGTCTGCCTTCAGCTCAGGTCCTGATCTCAGGGTGCTGGGATGGAGCCCTGCATCCGGCTCCCGGTTCTGCGGGGGGCCTGCTAGTCTGCTAGTCCCCCACTCCTCCCCGGCCACTTCCCCTCCTTGTGCTCTAATAAGTAAAACCTTTTTATTTCTTAAGTATATGTTGAATGAGGGGACAAGACCTAATTTTCTCAACTACAAAATGGGCATAATAGGACCCACACTGTACAGTATTGAGGATTACATGAAAAAACATCCAAATTGTTTGCACAGGAGAGTCAGTCAACCTAATTTAGGATAGTTAAGGATAGGGATCCCTGGGTGGCGCAGCGGTTTGGCGCCTGCCTTTGGCCCAGGGCGTGATCCTGGAGACCCGGGATCGAATCCCACGTCGGGCTCCCGCTGCATGGAGCCTGCTTCTCCCCCTGCCTGTGTCTCTGCCAATCTCTCTCTCTCTATCTCTCTGTGACTATCATAAATAAATAAAAATTGAAAAAAAAAAAAAGGATAGTTAAGGATAGTTTCTGAAGAAAATGTTTCAGTGGAGACCTAATGAGCAGGATTTAGCCAGCTGGGCAGCCTTGGTGGCTCAGCGGTTTAGTGCCGTCTTCAGTCCAGGGAGTGATCCTGGAGACCCGGGATCAAGTCCCACATCAGGCTCCCTGCGTGGAGCCTGCCTCTCCCTCTGCCTGTGTCTCTGCCTCTATGTGTCTCTCATGAATAAATGAAATCTTAAAAAAAAAAAAAAAAAGGATTTAGCCAGCTACAGAGGTGGTGTGTGTGTGTGTGTGAATGTTCCAGAATAGTTTATGGGACGGTACGGACCTGAGAGGTGGAGTGGTGAGGTAGGCACAAGCTGACAGAGTAGACTGTGTCATGGCTGGAGGGCAGGGGGCGAGGGGCAGGGAGGCTGCAGAGACCGGGTCCTGCCCCCTGGGAAACCTGTGCAGTTTGGGCCGACCGTGGGGGCTTGGCCGGGTCTGGTCAAGCCGGTGACAAGGTCACTTCTGCCCAAGGGAAGAATCCATCATTCCGGCTGCTGTGCTGAGAATGCGTTGGCTAGGGCGGGGCTGGGGGCAGGGCTGGGGGCAGGCCCAGCAGGTGAGAGTCCAGGCGGGAGGGTGGTGGGGGACACCAGCAGGGGATGCAGAGAGGCCAAAGGGGAGAGGGAAGGCCGGATGGGCGCGGCTCGCTGATGAGCTGGGTGTGTGTGGGGGACTGAGTGGATGGGGTGCTGCACACTGTGACAGGGGCCCAGAGGAGAGGGGGGAGGGGCAGGGACTCTGGAGCAGAGGTAGCCAGGTGTCAGTCCCAGCTCTGGCGCTCACCTGCCCTGTGGTCTTTGACAAGTGAATCCACGTAAACCTCAGTCTGGTCTGTGGCGCGGAGCACAGAGGGTCTGCCTTGGCGATCAGGACCTCAGGATGTGCAGAGCCTGCCCCGCGGTCCTCAGGCTCCTGTCCAAGTGACGATCTGACACTTACTCCTCACTTGGAGATGTCTGGCGGTTCATTCTTTTATTTAGTAAACAATCACTCAAATTTAATACCATCAAGAGTAACGCAATGACGAGGTCATTTTTCTAAGCAAGTAGAAACACGCAAGGCACTGAGTGAGGTGCTGGGGAGCCCGGATCCCAGGCCTTGGGGACTCGGGGTCCCCCAGGGGGCAGCTGTCAACACTGGAGGCGGCAGGATGTGACTGAGGGACCTTGCCTGCCGGGAACTTGTCCGGTCGACATCAACCGAAACCCCTGCGCTGCGCCATCTGGCTACTTCCAGCGGCCTTTCTCGGGGTGTCTCAGCCCCCGACCCCCCCACCCAGTCACACCCCACTCCTTGCAGTTCCTCCTGTCGGTCTGCTTTCCACTTCCAAGCCTCTGTGAGTTGCTCTCTCCATTGGAAATGCTTTCCCCACTTCGTAAAAGTCATCACCGCTGGCCCCATGAAACACTCCGAATCCAGCTGAGGTCACCTCCTCTGGGAAGCCTGCGCCCACCCGCAGCGGAGTCAGGTGCAGGTGCTGCCTGGGCGTGCCCGCGACTCCTCCGTGCTGGGCTCATCACGGCCAGAGCTGTCCGACAGCCCGGTCCCTGCTGACTTAGCTCCGACCCTGCTCGGTCCGGGTCTGGCCTCTGTGCCTGGGAAGTTCCGTGGCCTCACAAGCTGGCAGGGCTGGGCCGGTCACTGCTGGAGAGGCTGCAGGGCTCCAGGAGCTGAGCCAGGCCCATGATGCTGCTGCTCATCGGGGGGCCAGACAGCCACTTTGGGTCCAGTCGCTTCATCACGTGGATTCCAAGAGTCCTCACTAACCAATCTCCGTTGGGTCCCAGCCTCCGGGGGCACCCAGGCCATCTCTCTCCTTGGCAGGGGAGGTGGAGAGGGAAGGGGAGGAGAGGCAAAGCGTCTGCTGGCTGCCTGGGGAGCTGGGTCCCCCATGGGGTGCTCCTGATACACACCGGCGGCTGGTTTCCAGGCTTCGTAACGCTCCTTTCAGAAAGTGAGCCGCAGTGCTGGGAGCCCGAGCTGCCACAAATACTCAGGCCAGCCTCGCTGCCTCCTTAGGCAGCAGGGCATCTCCAGAATCTACCCCTCGCTACTGACCTTACAGAGCCCACTCTTTGGTTCCGGAAAGAGCTGAGACAGAGGCCCGGTTTGTAAGAAATCGGATTATTCAAATTTATTACCATCAAGAATTATGCAATGATGCTGTAGTTCTCTTAACAAATAGAAAACAGACTGTGTACAACAGTGGACTCTACAGCACTAGCATCCACAAGGTAAAAATGAATGTTTCATCCAACATTACCAACCCTGGATTGTTGATCTTGACTGAGCCTAGCTAGATCTGGGGACGAGCTCCATGTCCCTAGGCTAAAACAGCTATGCACCCTTCCCCGCCCCCCGCTTACCTACCTAGATAGTGTTGCCCAGAGGCCCTCTCCCTGCCCCTCAGCAAGCCGAGATAATAAGGATTGATTATAGTACCATTGAGAGAAGTCCAGTAGTCTTGCCACATTGGTATATGAGGGCATCTTGAGAGAGTGGAATAGAGCGATTCTCAGGGGCTCTGACAACAGCTGCAAACCAGGGGGGGGAATCATCTGGCCCCTGCTCTGAGGACACACGTGTGCTCCCAGGCCCACTGGCCTGGACCTGAAGGGCCAGCTGTGCCCCTGCTCGGCCCTGAGGTGTGCGGGGTGTGGCACACACCCTGACCTGTGTCGATCCCCGTGGCTGCACGGCCAGATCCACAGCTGACCACCACCACGCCATACCGCAAGGCTGGGGACGAAAGCACGGCTCTGAGGGCCCCCGAGGTCAGCCCGGCAGCTCCCCTGGGGAGCCCAGGCACAAGGGGCCACCTCCCCCTCTTGGGGGCTGGAAGCAGACGCCAGGGGGATGACTCTTGTTTTTTTTTCTTGGTGGGTTTTGTTTTTTTGGGATTTTTTTTTTTTGTGTGTGTGTTTTTTTTAAACCTTTGCAAACACGATGGTGATGAGGAATGCCTTGCCAGGCTCCCCGAGACACGTCTGTGGTTCTGGGCTGTGAATGTTACACACACACACACACACACACACACACGCACGCACGGGAATAGACAACTGGAGATGAGTGTTTCCTATCTCCTCCCCGCCCACCACTGTCTGTGGGGCCTAAAATAAGGCTCTGGAGGAAAAACAAAACAAAACTTAAAAAAAGAATTGTGTTTCCCCACATTTGGCTGAAACAGGATCTTGTCTGAAGGGCTGGAGGAGCAGCTGGGTCAGCGGTGCCTCCCAGGCCCACGGCTGGGCCTCCACTCAGGCTGGCGGCCCCAGCTCTGCACAGAGGAAGGCATGTTCTGTCCTTCAGCAGCAAAAGTCATACACAAAAAGGATCCAAAGTGAACTCAAGAAAGAAAACAACTGAACCCCAACCCCCACAGCGGCCCATTCTGCAGTTAAGGATTTGCAAAAGGAAAATCAAGAGGGAAGAGGCTAGAATCAAATCCCCTCAGTCTACCCCCACTTAATGTATAAAAAAGGAGACTTTGCCCCCATCCCCACCCCATGAGAAGAAGCATGAGAAACACGGCACAGAACAGAGAGCTCGACGCAGGCTCCGGGCAGGCCTGGTGGACAGAGACGGGCCATGGCATCCGCCTGTCGGCCCACCCACTCGCCCAGTGGTGTTCTGGGCTCTCCATTTGGTGTGGCAATGTTCCTGAAACGCTGTGACCCCAGTGGGCTGTGCTCTGCCAGCAACAGCATCCGTGCAGGAGGGCTAGACGATGGTCGGTATGGCTCAGAGGAGCTGGGTCCCCTCCGGAGCCCCAGGCAGGGGCAGCGGAGGAGAGGGGAGCGGTAGTTACGTTGCATAGTGGTCAAAGCTGCCAAGGTACTCCAGGGCCGCACGATAGCACAGCTGGTACTGGTCCTGCCGGGACAGGGGCGGGTCAGCCAAGGCAGCGTGAGCGGATACTCCCGACGCACTGCCAAGGGCACTCACGCTGCAGCTGGGGGCCACAGGCAGGTGCTAGACCAGATGTCTGCCCCAGGCGGTGTCCAGGGAGCCTGGAGGAGCCCTGGAAGGCTTGGTTCTCCCCATTTGCCACTGCCCTGCCCCTACCATGTTTATCTGCTCCTAGACTGCGCAGCCCATAAGGACTGCTGTCCCACCCTCGCCGGAACCAGGCACACTGCTGGTGCTCAGGGCACAGCTGCAGAAGGAGGAGCACACTCCACTCATCCTACCGCAGCGCCTCAGGCAGAGCAGGGAATGGTAAACGTTGGCGGCACGCGGGTGGGAGGAGCCGGGCCCTGTGCCAGCCAGTGGGGGGCCTGCGTACCTCCGTCTGCACCATGGCTGGGCGCTGTGTGCGCAGGGTCTTCACGGTCTGGAACATGTCGACCACGCCCTCGTAGCGCATCCGCTCCAGGACGATGCTCAGAGTGATGAACACCCCGGTGCGGCCCACGCCGGCGCTGCTCAAGGACATCATTGGATTGGGGTCCTGCCCACCAGGCCCACGGGCGCCCCCGTGCCCCAGCTCCCCACAGGGTCAGCCCTACCTGCAGTGCACCGTGATGGGCCCATCCTGCCCGAACTGCTCCTTGGTCTTGTGCACTTGCCCGATGAAGTCGATGAAGCCCTCACCCGTCTTAGGCACGCCCTGCTCGGGCCAGTCTGTGAACTGGAACTGCCGGATTGTCCTCGACTGCCCATCCTGGAAGAGGGGGGCAGAGAACAGGGTTAGCCTCTGTGCCCCCGCGGCCCCACCAGGCCATACGGGCAGCACGACATGGGTGCGCGCCCATGAAACTATCATGCCTAAGGCCCCGGGAGAGGTGCTCCTGGCCCCACACCCTCACCCTCACCTCAGGTTCCTGCAGCTTGAGCCAGGGCTCCGTGAAGACTGCCACCACCCCACATGTACTTGGGCAACATCACAGACATGCTATCGTGCAGACATACACATCCCTGCTCTGTACACTCACCCGGGCATCCGTGACCTTGAACTCACGCAGGATGTACTGCGGCATGTTGTACTCAGCCATCGGGTCAACGACAAAGTACTGGTAGCGAGCGGAGCGCTCTGCTGGCCAGTACTGGTGGCATTTCTCCTGTGGACAAAGGGCCCAGTCCCCGTGGTCAAGTGGAGAGGGATTGGGGGGACAGCTGCAGGTTTCAGAGGGTTCTGGGGCAGGATGCTGCAGGTGGTGAGGAGGGGGCCTGAGGCTCTGCCGGGGTGGTTGGGGGGAGGCCGGCTGTGAAAGGGGAGAGGTGTGGAGAGGTGGTCGGCGTGTGCCAAGGTGTGGGGGGTGGGCTCACCCTGCCCATCTCCCGAAGCCTGGTCAGCATGACGACGATGGTGGAGCCATGCTCCCAGAGCATGCGCCAGAAGTCCTCGGTGCTCTCTGCCAGGGGCCCCTGCGTGGCGATGTAGGCCTTCTGCTGCCTGCAGCGGGCATGGGACCGGACACGCTGGAGCTGCTGCTGCCCCCTGAGTCTCCCCAAGACTGCCTCATCAGTCCCTTGGACTCCCCCTCCTCCAGGAAGCCTGCTCTGATCTCCCGGGCTGGCCCTACTCTGCTGTGCCCCCCAGCTGGCCTGCTGCAGGCCCAGGCGCCTGCAGAGTGTGTGGGGCGGTCACGGGCATGCTGACCTATAGCCGTCCAAGAAGCTGGCATTGATGTAGTCAGAGCCCTCCACACCACGGATGGGCTGCAGACACACACGGGTCAACTCATAGGGCATGATGTTCACCAGGCGGTTCTTGAACTTGTTGCAGGGCAGGTTGGCGCTAATGAAGCGGGATGTGTGGGCCTTGGAGCTGGCCAGCAGCTAGACAGAGGGATAGGCCAGTCAGGCCTGGCTTCTCGGTGGGGGTGGGGGTCTCCCCCTCAGCCCAGTCCAGGCCCCTGAGCCCACCTTGAACTCGAGCTCCATGGCAGTCACACTCTCCCCGGGAGGCACTTGGCCCAGCTTCTGGATATGGGCATACAGGCTGCGGGCAGGCACCTCCGTGTGTCCGCACGTGGCGGCCTCTAGCAGCGCCTCGTGGATGAACACGTACTGGTCCTCTGTCTGCACCATGTAGTTCCGCTGCGATCGCATGCACGTCACGTGGCCGTAGATGTCCACTGTCTTCTCGTGCTTCATCCGCTCCAGCATGGCGTCGATGACGATGAAGCAGCCCGTGCGGCCCACGCCCGCACTGCAGGACACGGGCTTGCTTGGGCAGAGGTCCAGCCCGCCTCCCACGCCCGCCCCCAGGGTGGCCTCGAACACTCTCACCTGCAGTGCACCACCATGGGCCCTGCGTCTAGCGGGTTACAGGCCTTGACCCGCCGCAGGAAGGCCAGGATGGGGGTGGGGTACTCGGGAACCCCGTGGTCCGGCCAGGCCATGAACTGGAACTGACGCAGCTCCCGCTTCTCGCTGGAGCCACTCTGGGGAGAAAAGCGGGGAGACCCGAAGTGTCAGGGCAAGCGTGCCCACTCTAGACTCAGGGCAGGACAACCTGGCACTGAGGCCAGGCCAGGACTCCGGCCACAGGAGGGGGACTGGAGGAGCCTGAGGCGCTGTTCCCACCCCCCACCCCTGCCCCATGGCACGGGCTGCCACAGGGCACTTACACACCTCTGGGCCCTGACTCTCAGCACACCGTGCTTAGAACGGTTCCTGACAGGGCCGGGGCTGGGGGAGGGGGGGGCGAGCACGGGGGCAGGCTGTACCTTGTGGAGTGCAAAGGTGCGCACAGTGTATGTGGCCAGCTCCACCGTGTCCAGCAGGGTCACCTGAATGAGGCCGTGGGTCTCGGTACCCCGGGCTGGCCAGTACTGATCACACTTCACCTATATAGGGACAAGTGGGGCAGGTCTGAGGGTGCTTAGGTGTCCCCAAAGGCCCGGACAGGCAGGGACCCTGGGGCAAAAGGGGGGGTGGGAGGTCTGGCCCACATGGCTACCAGGCCCCCAGCCCCGAACTCTCACATCTATCATGCCACCTCCCTGCCAAACCAAATCAGGTTCTCACGCTACACTGCCATCCCTGCCCTAGCTAGGAGAATGAGGGCCATAATTGAAAATTATTTATTCATGACCAGATCGCACCAGGCACATTTTCTGCCAAATTTACCCATAACGTTTATGCGCCATTTTCAAGCTCTGTAAATTTTACGTTCCGGTTGATGCTTTGCAGTGCAGAAGCAGATAACGGCAGCTCTTTCCACTAATTAACTTAGGAGATGGGCTAATGTCCCGGGAACACTCCAGCATCTGGGGAACATGTGAACATCCTGGGAACATGCTAGCAACTGGGGAACACATTAACGTTCCTGGAGAAAGACAGCATCTGATACAACATATTAATATCCGAGGAACGTGCCGGCGTCTAGAGAACGTGCCACAGCCCAGGAATACCCAGCAACTGGGGGGCGTGAGAACACCCCAAGAAGACAAGAGGACTTGGTGAACCTCTTGGGGAGCTTCTGACAGAGGCAGGAAGAGGTGCCTGAAAGTCACTGGAGACTGAGTCTTCCCCAGCCCACCTCCCCAGCAGGAAGGCTGCTGCACAGTCCTACCCGAGACTTCTCCTCCAGCCGTGTCATCATGACCACGGTGGCCGTGCGCTGTTCCCACACCATCCGCCAGAAATCGCCCATGGTCTCGGGCAGTGGGCCCTGCGTGGCAATGTAGGCGTTCTGCTTGCGGTAGCCATCGATGTAGTTGGCATTGATATAGTCACTCCCTGGGACACCTGTGAACAGGAAGGGACCCAGGAGAGCATTATTCCAGGGGCCCCATCCAGCCGTCTCTACCTCGGTGCACCTGAGGCCCGCGGGCCTCTCCTGCAGGAGGAAACATCACCCCAGCCAGCAAGGAGGAGAGCAAGGGGATGGAGGGGGCGCTGCCCTTGGCTCACCATCGATGGAGGTAAGGATGACTCGGGAGTGGTCGTAGGCGATGACGTTTGCATAGCGGTTCTTGGGCTTGTTCACCTCCAGGTTTGAATTCTCCCAGGTGAACTGCTGTCCAGGGTCAATGGACTGTAGGAAATGGAGGCAGGTAGGGCAGGGTAAGGGCTGAGGTCTCCCTGCTGCTCGCGAGACCCAGCCTGCCGGGTGGTGCCCACATGCTGCCTTCGCTTCCGGGCCTTGACCAGCCCCACGCTCCCCTAGCCGTAGGACTGAGGCTGCCCTACCACCTGTTGGGTAGGTGATGGACCAGAGACCCTTCTGAAGACCCTTCTGAATGGGGCACCAAATCTCCTTGCCCAGTAGAGTGGCCAGGGGAAAGTCCCTCAGACCCTGCGCCCAACTAGCAAAATGCGTACGGACCAAGAGGGAGCGATGGTAGCCAGTGGTGCCGCACCCAATGCCACTGAGGGCGCTGGGCACCTGCTGCATCACCGTGTCCGGCTCTCCTCCTACCTCCCCGGCCCTTCCTTGTCTGTCTCCGCTCTGCCCACCTGCCCTTGCCACAGGCAGGGCCCAGCACTCCTCCAGGGGCCGTTCCTGGGCTTCCTTCGCACTCTATCACTTGCTGGGGCCCTCATTTGCTCGTAGGGTCTTGCACTCACATCCTGGGGCTGCACGCACCCCCAGCCGCAGCCCAGTCTCCCTGAGCTCCCGAGCTTAATGGCCGGCAGCCTCCTGGGCAACCCCACCTGGGGGCCCACAGGCCCTGCGATCTCAACCCTTGCTAAGTAGCTCGGCCACCGGAACACCATCTCGGTCAAAGGCACTTTCATGCATTTACCCTCATGTCATCCTCAAAAACCCCTTCGTGCCCCTGTCCCCTCAGGCCCCACCATGTCCTAGGGCTTCCATACCCTCCTCAGCCTCTCTTCAACCTGCTGTCACCGGCCTCGGCCAGGCCACCCCAACTTGGGCATCTCCCTTTCTGCTTTTACCCCATTCTGTCCTGTGGCTGGAACAACCCTCAGAAAATGCTGATTTATCATTTTCCTGCTTCAGTGCCTTCTGCGCTCACCACCACAGATCATGACGGTAGTAGCAGTCTCAGAATCCATGGTGTACATGGCGCTATTCTGAGCACTTTGCACATATTCCCTCACCTAATGCCCCTCTGAAGCAGGCTCCAGGACTATCCCCGTTCTACAGAAGGACATTACCCGAAGTCCTCAGCAGAGCGCGCGCTGTGCTCGTGTTTTGGCGCCAGGCTACTACTCTCTACAGGACAGCAGGCACAGCTGAGGCCCTCCAGCACACCCCGCCCCTCGGCCTGCCTTGGTGCTGCCAGCCTGCTTTCTCTGCATGATTTGGCATATGTAATCCGAAGGTATAATGTTGTATTCAGGGCCGATCACCTGCCTGAACTGGCCTCCCCACCGGCTGAGCCGCCTGACGAATTTGTCTCCGTAAGCCCAGCATTCAGCACAGGTAGGCGCTGGGCAGTGTGATCACTGACTGGCTGTCAGAGGTGACAGAGTTATGGGATCCTGGCTGAGGGAAAGCCCACAGCAGGCCCAGGAGGGCAGAGAAGGCTTCTGGGAGGAGGAGGAGGAAAAGCTCAGGCCAGAGGAGAGAAGTGGGCAGAAGGTGAGAGAGGGGACGCTGTGAGCCTCGACAGTGAGAAAGAAAGGGCAGCTGTTGGGACATGGGACGGGACAGGGGTGGGCAGAAATCACGGAAGGTCCTCCAGGCCAGTGGAAGAACTGAAAGCAGGCCCCAGGGGCTGCTCTACAGGTCAAGGCGGCATGCCTTCCTCATGGCAGACACGTTTATCAACCTGCCTGCCAGGCCCAATTGCTTCTGCAAAAATCTGGCCCACGGCCGTGAGAACCCAGCTGACCCACAGCCCCCAGAAGGGGAATCCTGGGACCCCAGGGTACCACGCACCACTGGGGTGACGGTGGGGGACATCTGATGAGAGGGAGCGGACTCACAGGCTGGGCTGTCCATTATTGATCGAGGGTGAGTACTGGCCAGGCCTGTGCCGGGAGCAGGGGCAACGGCAAGAGAGGAGCTGAAGCAGGATACCACCTGTGTGTGCTCCCTGGAGCACAGGTGAGGAGGTGGGGGCCTCCTTCATCACCTCCTTCTCCAGCAGAGCCCTCCCCGCTGGGCCGCCTGGAAGCCCTCAGACTCCAGGAGCTCCGAGGTTGGAGCCCTCAGCAGGTAGGAGTCAAGACCAGAGTGAAGAGGGCACGTACGTGGGGGGCTGTGAGCTGGAAGGTTTGTGCAGCCTGAGCAGCGGGCCTGGAGTCCCTAGACTCCCTGCTCTGTGACCTGTGTTGCTCTGAGAACACACACAAGGGTGTCAGGCAGGCCTGGGTCTGACTCCTGGCTCTACTATGCACCAGCTCTCTGCCTTGGGCAAGTCACTTCACCTCTCTGAGCCTCAGTTTCCTCATCTGTAAGGTGGGCTAACAACAGAACCATTTCACACTGTGAGGAGAGCAGAACGAGAAGACGCACATAAACTGCCTAGGCTGGTCTGGCCTGTGGAAGCTCCTGATGTGTGAGCTGTTACTACTGGTCCACGCGTGAGCGGGTCCAGCCGTGGGCTGCTTACAAGGGCTCAGCCAGGCCTAGCACCCGAGGAGCTGGGTTCTCCAGGAGCCACTGCTGACTCCTCCAAATCTGTGCTCTAGGGAAGTCCAGAGGCCCCCCCACCATGGCTGGGACCCGATGCAGGGCAGGAGCTGGCATGGGGGTGGGCCTAGCCCTGGCACATGCAGAGGTAGGGACATCTCACCTCGTACTCCTGGGAGAACTTGAGGCCGTCATTGGCTTTGAGACGCTCGATGTTGTCGGCCAGGTCAGTGATGGGGATGGGTGGGTGGTCTCGCATACCTGGGGGGGGGCACACACGGGTGGTGTCAACACGAGGCCCACGCCGGCAGTGGAGATAGCCCAATGCATGTTATGTGCACATGTGTGACCATGGAGCACTCGGCACTGGTGGCATGAGAACAGCAGCACATGCGGCGACAGGGATGGCGGAGCACACAGCGGCCGGGGGCAGGGGTGGAGTGAGGCAATGTGTGTGCTGTGAGCACGCGTGGGCGTGGGCTGCGGCGCTCAGTGGGGGCACCAGGGCCCCGCCTGGCGGGTCCTCTAGGGGGACACCAGGCTTCCTTCCTCCCGGGTGGGGGCTGGAAGCCCAGGTAGCAGCTGCACACCCCACCCCACGGGCCCTGCCTGTGGACAGCCCTCCTGCCCCTCACTGGCGCCAGTCACGGTGGGAGACTCGGTGACATCGGCGCTACACCGAGCATGTGGATGGAGTGGACGCAAAGTACGACGACATAGAATGGCGCAGAAGATTCCCGAGAGAGGCGCAGAGATGGGGAGGGAGATGTGGACACGGGAGACAGAGGAGGCCCCCAAAGGGTGTCGGATGGGGACTGGAGATCACAGAGGCAGAGACCAGGGCCGGGCCAGTGGGGAGGAAGACAGGACTGGAGGAAGGTGGGGGACACAAGGAGAGGAGGGGAAGAAGATTCAAGAAGGGACGGAGGCGATGGCGTGAGAAAAAGTTGGAGGAAACAGACACAGAAGCCAGAGTAGCCCCCGAACTCAGAAAACTAACTTGAGATATTCGGGCAACTGGGGACACTGGAACCTGCAGAGAAAGAAAACAGAAAAACTAGCGGGGCAAAAGAAGGAAGCCCAGAACCTTCTCAGGGGGGCTGCGTGAAGGGACTGGGGGAATGGGCCCAACCACAGGCCCCCTCCGCACCCTTCCCCCCAGGAACGCTCGCCCATCTCCCACCAGGAGCGGAGCGCTCCCAACCCCCAGGGGCCTGGGCAGCCGTGGGGGACTCTTTTTAAGACTAAATTCTAGATCCCAACCAACCCTTAGCCCCTCTGGTATCAACATTTGACCTTGGCTATTTTCAGATGATTAGGCGAAAGGGGAGCGTGCTTTCCCCTAGAGAGAGGAGGCACGCATGGCCAGAAACAACAGGGTCAGGCTACACAGGATATGCATATAGGACTGTATTTTCTGTGATTCTGAAACATTTTCAGAATAAAGATTAAATTATAGAAGGAAAAAAAACCCTCTATGAACTAAAAAAAATTTGAAGAAAACTCGCCATGCCCCTGATTCCTTCCCTTGTCCCTTCTGGTCCCCGGTTCTCTCAATAGTCCAGGGACTGCTGTGTCCGCGGGGATGCCTCTCCCCACTGGCAGGGCCGGTTCCTTGAGCTCTGCACGTGTGGTGACTCATGGCTGGCCCCAGCCCCCAGCCCCTCCTGGACACCCCATCCCTCTGCATTCGGCCCTTCCCACGTCTGCACCCTCCTTTCACTCTCTCTCCATCCCTCCTTTTCTCTCAGATCCCTACAGTTTCCCTCCAGCCCCTGCAGCCATAGGCACTCGGGATCTGAACCCCGGGCCCTTGGCGGCTCAGCAGTCCTCCCGGGGCATGCCTGCTTAGCGCCCACATCCAGGCCACACCTTCCCTGATGCTCTAACCAATCTCACCTCATCATGGAGAAAACCACGGCCACCAGCCCAGAGCTCCAGCAGGACCTGACCACCATGCTCTCTCCACAGTCCCAACTGCCAAAGCCAACAGTCCTCCCAGTGCACAGCCAGCCCCGGCCTTGGCTCAGGGACGCTCCGCTCCTCCCATACTCGTCCTTTCTGGCTGCTCCTTAATCTCCCTGGCTACTCTTCATTCAGCCTTCCTCAACTTCCCCTCCTTCTTGGCTGCCCTGCCTTCTGTCCTCCAGCTTTGACCACCACAGGCTGCTTGTCACCTCCCACATCCGTAGTTTCAGGTGGGTGGCAGTGGTGGAGGCATGGACCCACAGACCGGGGGGCCTCCTGGAACCCCACACTCATTGCTCAGCCTTAAGCCCAAGCCCTGCTGCCTCCTCACGCTAGCGACGCCTGCCCCCCACCCCCACGGCCACCCTCTTTGTCCACGTCCTCGGCGCCTCTCACTCCATGGCTTTCAAGTCTCCCAATCTCTCCCCTCCAGTCTGACTTCCACACAGTGGCCAGAGTGAGATGTCCAAATCACAATTTGACCCTATCGCTCCCCTGGTGAAGACTTTCAATGCCTCCCTGGTACCGTCATGATGAAGTCCAAACCTTAGCCTGGCACTCAGGTTCCCCTGTGGTGGCCCCTGTCTACCCCCCAATCTCATCTGTGGGCTCTCAGTACCCCAACTCCAAGAATGCAGGACACCCAGTGCCTGTGGGCTGTTTCCGCAGTGCTATTTCCACCGAATGGAGCTCCCTCCCACTTCCCCCCATTTGCTTGACTCATGCTCACACCCCTGGCATCCCCTCTCAGAGGAGGCTTCTCCACCCTCCAGGCCCCTAAGCAGCCTAGAGAGTGGATTCCGCGTAGGTAGATATGATCATGCTGGGTTGCAACAGCCTGCGAGGTGGCCCGGCTTGCTTGCTCTCAGGACGCATGCCTTTGGGACTCAGTTACCGTGCTGTGACGGAGCCAGGGCCATGTGAAGAGCCTCGTGCGGTCGTTCCCGCTGACAACCCCAGGTGGGCTCACGGCTGACTGACTCTAGCATCAACACCCGACATGTAAATGAATGAGTCTTCAGAATTCAGGGGACAAGAAACCGTTCCACAAAGGCCAACTAGTAAACATCCTTGGTTTTGTGCCCATACAGTAGATGCTACTTCACCTTGCCTTTGTAGCGTGAAAGTAGCCGTGCGTGGTATATGAATGAGTGGCCGTGGCTGGGTTCTAATAAAACTTTATTTGCAGAACCAGGTGGTGGGTCATGTTTGGCTATAAGCCGAAGTTTGCTAACGTTTACTTTAAGTGATTCTAGCTCTCAGACTCTAAGTTCTCCAGGTGAGGGCCCCAGACATCCTGGAATAGAGACAAGCTGTTCCTGCTATATACTCCTGTCTGAATTTCTAATCCACAAACTGAAAAGGGTAACGCATAATTATTGTTGTCTTAAGCCGTCACATTTTGCAGCAATTTGATACGCGCTAATTTAACTACCTCACGTAAGCCCCATGTGTGTGTTAGTTCACTCACGCAATCGTGTGTCCATTTCACAGGTATCCAATCAGAGCCCACTGTGTGCACAGTACAAGGGATGGCGATGAACAAGACACAGTTCTTGGCTCCACAGAACTTGGATTGCCATGGAGGTGATTCTAGCCCAGAGCAAGAGGTGTCATTGGGGAAGGAGCAGGGAGGTTCTGGAAACCAGGGGAGACCCCTAGGCCTGTGTGGGAGCTGAGGTGGGTTGGAAGGCGTCATCTAGGGGAGGCATCTCAGGTGTGTCTACTGGGGCATGGAGAGGCAGTGACACTTTAGGAAGAAGGGACAGCCAGAGAGCCGTGTGAGAGTGGCTGCAGAAGGAAGGGCAGGTGTAATGCTCTGAGTGGGGTCCTTGTGCTCACACAGTTAAGTCTGGGCAACCTATCTCACCAGAAGTGTCTGATGGGGCATTTACCACCTCTTGTACAGAAGGGACAAAGGGCAGGTGTAGACCCTGGCCACCCTGTGGCTGGGACGTGGGCCCCGTAAGGGTCCTTAGCCCAGATTCGGAGGCCTTGACCTAACATGAGGCAGGGCCTATGCAGCTGGGCCTCCCGAGACGCTGTGGGGCTCCAGGGCTCCTGGGCATTTGCTGCCTATAAAAGCTTCTGTCACTTCAACAAAGTGGATGGGTTCAGGGAGCAGGCAGCAAGAAACAAGAGTAGGAGGTGGGGGCACAAGGCCAGGAGCTCTTGGGAGAGACTCCAGGACCTGCAGGCCTGGGCAGGGGGCAGGTAGGCTGGGGAGCTGCCTACCTGGCGTCTGGTAGTTGAGCCTCCGCATCTCCACAGGGTCAGAGGAATGGGCCAGCAAGGAGTCTTTCAGCCCGATTGACTGCTCGTCCTTGGACGATGGGGAGTGGGTCCTCTTCCTGAGGAGGCAGCAGGGTGGCTGGTGAGGACTTGAGGTCCACGCAGAGGACAGAGACGGGCGGTGTGGCTGGCTGTGCCAGAGACCCTGCGTCTACGGCTCGGTCCCTCCCACCGCCCCAGCCCCTCCTGGGGTCTTGGAGCATAGGGGAGCCAGTGGCAGAGCAGCTTTAACAGAGAACACAGGGTAGGGCGGGTGGGGAGACAGCAGGACCGGGGTGGACAGAGGGCCAGTGCAGCAAGGGGGCAAGGGCTTGCAAAGGCTGGTGGCGTCTCCCAACAGAGCGCAGGCTGCTGCTGGGCAGGAGCTGCTGTCCCCGAGGCTGCCACAGTGAGGGCAGCAGGAGCCACCAGGAATAAACATGCAAATGACACATAAGATACGCAAACATCACAGAGAGCCGGGCCCCAGCTGTCTGTCTCTCGGTATCAGGGTCAATGTCCAGAGAAGCAGGGGAGGGACGGGGAAGGCGTCACCCTAGCTGGGCAGAGTCCTCCCTCGTTGGCCTCAGCTCCCTGTCTATGAGGACAGGGTCAGAGACAGACCATGGGGTCCAGCTGCTGACAAGCATCCGGGAGCCGCTCCTGCTATGTGGACACGGGTGTTTGCATAAATGTGCACGAGTGTGTAGAAACACACACCTCCCCCTGCCTCGCACCCAGTGCTCTTTGCACGTATGTCTCCAGCAGCACTTAGATAATCTTAGAGAACCAGGAGCCTGGTAGAAGGTTCCAGTGAACTTGGAGCCCATCTGTGCACTCAGGGGAGGCACTGAAGCCTGCACTGTGCTCACGCCATGGGGACAGGGCTTCCCCTGTGCAGGGTACAAGGCGGGAGAGCAACAGAGCCCACCCCAGAGCCTGCTGAGCTGACCAGACAAGCACAGGCCAGGAGGCTTCTGGTCGGAGCCTCGTCCCTCCCTGCTGGGCCCGAAATGTGCAGAGGGATAAGAAGTGAAGGGGCAGGCGTGTGAAGAGAGAAGGAATGAGTCCTACCTTTCTTGTTTACTAGGTCCCGAAAGACAGGCAAGGACAGAAGAAAGGAATGGTCACTGTTTCTGCCAAGCACTCAGGCCCTCTTGCGACATGGGGGACACGGAGGGACCTATCTACAGCACCTACGTGGCACTCCCAGGCAGGGTGCTGGCTCTCCTGAAAGGCCCCAGGACCCGGATGAGATAGGGAGGAGGATGAGGGGATGTGCGGGGCACTCCTCGGGCCGCCGCCTCTAGTCTCCATGCCCTGGACCAGGAAAGCCTGTCCCTCTTCACCCCGGGAGGAAGGAATGAACTCTTCAAGAGGGAGGCCCTCGGTCCAGGTCAGGGGTCAGGGGTAGGTGGGGCACAGAGCACAGGACCTCCTCTGTGCAGACTCGTTCAGATATACAAACCAATACGGCCTCACTGACAAGTGTTCACGGACATGCCCTAAGGGCTCAGAGCGGTGTGCTGGGTGCAAGAAACACAGTCCTAGTGATGTGCCCACTGGGGCAGATAGGGGAGATGTAGGGAAGAAGCAGAGACCAGGAGGGTCTGGTGGGCACCAGAGCTGGAAGGGAGGAAAGGGAGTCTTTTTTTTTCCTTCCCTAAAGTAAGTTCTAGGGATGCCTGGGTGGCTCAGCAGTTAAGGCATGTGCCTTTGGCTCAGGTTATGATCCTCAAGACCCGGAACTGGGTCCCACATCAGGCTCCCTGCACGGAGCCTGCTTCTCCTTCTGCCTGGGTCTCTGCCTCTCTGTGTGTGTGTGTCTCCCATGAATAAATAAATTAAAACAAATCTTAAAAAAAATAAAAATTAAAATAAAAATACAGTAAGTTCTACTTTATTCAATGTGGGGCTTGAACTGACCACCTCAAGATCCAGAGATGCCTGTTCTCCCGACTGAGCCAGCCAGGGGTCCCTGGAAGGGAGTCTCGAAGGATGCAATGGTAGCAGCTGGGTGGGCCTGAGCAGGAAAGCTGCAGAGTGGAGGGGGCACAGCCCTGGTTGGCCAGGGAATGGCGTTAGCTCAGTGATGAGGTCAGGAATGGCAGGAGGGGCCAGACCAGTCAGGCACCTGACTGTCAGGTGATAGAGGTCACGCTGTATTTTGGGAGCCACTGATAAGTTTTAAACTGTGGGTCACAGGGACGCCTGGGTGGCTCAGTGCTTTAGGGCCACCTTCAGCCCAGGGCCTGATCCTGGAGTCCCAGGATTGAGTCCCACGTCTGGCTCCCTGCATGGAGCCTGCTTCTCCCTCTGCCTGTGTCTCTGCTTCTCTCTCTCTCTCTCTCTCTGGGTCTCTCATGAATAGATAAATAAAATCTTAAAACAAACAACTGTGGGTGACAAATCTTTGGAAGTACCTTTTAGGCTGGTAGGTGGATGGATAGAAGGGGTGGCTCCAGGGGTAGGTGGCTACCAGCACCCGAGAGGACTGAGGAGCCCCTTGTGCCAGGTCCCCAGCTATGTCTGCACGTGTACCGTCTCACATGGAGCCCACCGGGAGAGGAGGAGCAGGTGCAGCCATCTTCGGGACAGAACTCTCAGGGACCGGGCGAGTAAAAGGGAAGAGGAGGGGGAGGCTGGCATCCAGCTTTCTGGTTGCTAACCAGGTGGAGGGACCAGTCCCTTGTTGCAGGGACTGCACGGAGGAAGGTTGAGGGGAAGGTTCAAGACACGTTGAGTTTGCAACAGCTAGGGATGCTGTGGTTACACCAGGAGCGCAATACACGGGCGCCAAGTGAATGTCCGTGGGTGTGTGGGCCTGCAGTTGGGTCTGCACCTCTCTAGGCCTAAGTGGGAGAGCCGGGCTGGGGAGTCGTCTAGGAATGGTGGCAGAAGAAGTGCTGGATATAGGAGACTAGGAGAGGGCAGTGTCCTGAAGCTTAAAGACAGACATGCTCACATCCACCGAAACAGAGACACAGATGGACAGACGTGCCCAGGGATGCAAGTGAACCAGCCCTCTGTGAAGCTGTGGCTCCTCGGCGCACCTAGATTAACACACACGTGTGTGCACACATGCTGCTTCTGCTGTTCTGGGCTCCCCAGTGAGCCCAGGAGCTAGGGTGCAGGCTGCGGTGGCTGCCCTGTACCTGTGTGAACCATGCCGGGGAGGACCTCAGAGTCCAGGGGCAGGTGGCTGTCCCCTAGAGCCCTGAGTACAGCACTCACCTCTTGAACAGGAGGATGGCGATGACAATGAGGATGATGAGGATGACTGCCAGGACGGGGCCTGTCACCCACAGCATCTCAGGCTCCTCCTGCTGCTGGGCTGGTGTCACCTGGACCACGATCTCATCAGAGTAGGGGCTGGAGGCATAGCGCTTCTGTGTCCCAGTGGAGGAACGGCATGGGTGGTGAGCTGAGTGTGAGACCCCCCACCGTCTGCCCACCAAACCTGGAGAAAGGGCTCTGGGGCTGGGCTCTGCTGGGCTGGCTGGGCCTGGATCCTAAGGGGCAGACCTGAGCCTGGCCAGCTGACTGAGTCCCTAGGGCCGGATCAGCTCTGGTCTTCCGGGCCCTAGGGGTTGGTGTCTTTTGAGATCCCTAGTGCAGGTCTGGGGTCTCTGGGGCAGCCCTAGGTCTGGGATCCCATGGTGCTTGACATGGCCTACTCTCGGGGTGCTGGGAGCCCAGGCGGCTAAGGCAGACCTGGTCCACGGGTTCCTTCAGGGAGGCGAGCACAAAGCACTGATAGCTCAGGTCTGGAGACAGAGGCCGGTTGTAGAAGCCCCGGTAGCTCTTCTTGTCTCCCAGGGTGAAGCTCTCGGGGAGCACGTCCACCTGTGCAGCCACATATGGCTTCAGCCGCTCCGCCTGCCGCCGTCGTCGCCGCTCCCCACCGCCCTGCTCGATGGCCTCCAGAAGCTGATGGAGCAGAGCACAGGGATCACACCGAGCCTCAGACCAGGTGCCCCGGGGCCTGTGGCTTGACATCTCCCTGGCCGAGACCAAGGCTCACTTTCCATGGAAGGGGCCTGAGTCTGGCCCTGCCCCTCGTCCTCACAGAATAAAGCCACATACCAGCATAGAGACATGCCAGCCCTGTGAGCAGAGGACCTCTGGGTAACCTGCTCCTCACCCTAACCAGACGGGGCTGGCTCTGCACCTCTAGGAGGAGGGGACGGGGGTTCCCAATCTGCTGGGACTGCCCAGTCGGTAGGGCTCAGGAGCCTCTGGACCTGCAAAGCAGGTCCTGGGGGATCCTCAGCAAAACCCTCCAGGGTGTCTCTAGTCTCTGTAAGCCTTCCAAGAGTTTTCTGAAAACTCCCAGGGGACCGACTGCTTCAGAGCCCCCAGAGAGGCCCAGGCTACTGGCCAGAGCAGCCAGACAGTGATTCCAACTTGGGGGTGTCACTGGGGCCACCGCCAACCAATGCAATGGGGCTGTCATTGATGGCGCCCCATCCCATCCGCAGGCACCTCGTCCAGCTCTAGCTCCTCAGGCGTGCTCCATCTCGGGGCCAGCACGCTCCCACCCACGCGGTCGATGGGTACCACCACGATGTAGAACCACCTGGGTGGGCAGAGCAGGAATGAGGGCTGGCATCGCCCACGCTGGCGTCACCAGCCCTGTCCCTCTCCCGCACGGCCTCATCCACACACCTGATGAGTGAGGTATCCTGCACGTGGGGCATGGAGAGGGTGAAGCGACCATCCTCTATGAAGGCGGAGGCGGGCATCGGCTTGTGTGGCAGGAGGTCTGGGGCCGTGCGGATGGACACGAGGTGCTGCAGGCCCCCAGCGCTGTTGCCACGGTTCATCAGCACGAACGAGTACTCCGTGTTCGGCTGCAGGTCTGCGATCAGTTTCCGCATGGAGTGCCCGTCCACCTCCACACTCTGCCCATTGTACAGGATCTGTGGGGGGGGGGTGGGAGGGACAGGCGGTGTGTTTAGGGGGGGCCTCCCTGTCATGGGCCTATGGGCCAGAGCATGTGTGGTCACCTAACCAGGAAACTGCGTCACAAATGCCCCCACATAAGACGGCCCATGGCAGGCCTGTGTGCATGCTAGGCTTGGCTGGCCATGGCCCTCACCCACCTTGAAGGGTACAGCCGACTTGTAGGAGTCTGGGACCTCCCAGCTGAGCAGCACAGATGTCTTCATAGCGGCCGCCACACGGAAGTTCTTGGCAAACACTGTGGAATACAATGGGGGGGAGGGGGTGATCATCTCGGGCTGTGTAACGAGGCTGGGGTGACAGGTTCCCTGCCAGGAAGAGACGCTGGTCAGGGCTGGCGGTCAGGAATGGCTGCAGAGGCCAGGTACCCCGCTCCTAGCCAGCTTCAAATCACACAGCTCAGCTCTCAGCCCAAACTCCTCTTCACAGTGAGTACCGAGCCAGGCAGATGCCACAGGACCCATGGTCAGGATCTCCAGAGGTGCTGGTCAGTGACCAGTTGTCAGTGGGATTTGGTCATGAGAAGCCTGTGACCCCACACCAGAGCACGGTGGAGCATGTTCACTGGAAGTCAGTGGGTCATGGCCCCAAGAGATTAGCGTCCCACACCCAAGAATGGTGATGCGGTCAGAAGAGATCAGTGGGTCAAGGTCACGAGAGATTGGAGTCACACAGCAGAGGTCAGTAGGTCAAGGAGAGCAGAGGTCAAAGGTCGCACACTGAGAATGTGGCACCTGTTCGCTAGAGGTTAGTGGTCATGGTCATGAGATTGGAGGATCACACAGCAGAGGCTGGTGGATCACAGTCGCCAGAGGTCAGTGAGTGAAGGAGAGCAGAGATCCCCAGGCGCGGCCATGTGCCGGCAGCACACACCTTGCTCCATGGGCATGGTCCGGGACTGGATGCTGGGGCTGAGTGGGCCGGCGCCCTTGCTGGTACGTGCGCGGACCTTGATGTCGTAAGTGGTGTCCGGCTTGAGGCCAGAGAGCATGAGGTGGGTGTCGGCGGTGACATTCTGTAGCTCCTGCTGGCTGTTGATGTCACGATACACCACGGAGTAGTTGGTGATGCGCCCGTTCCTCTCCGCCAGCACCGGGGGGTCCCAGGTCAGCTCCGTGGTAGAGGTGGTCAGCCCTATCACGCGCAGGTTTTGGGGGAAGCCGCTGGGCGCATCCTCGGGAGTTGTGATCTCCTTCTCGAACTCCTCTCCCAGGCCAGCCCGGTTCTTGGCGGCAAGCCGGAAAATGTAGGTGGCTCCCTTGTGTAGGCCGGTGACTGTAAAGTGCTGGTCGTCCTTGCCAAAATCTAGGATGTTGGGCTTTGCCTCATCGGCACGGTGGTACTGCAGCCGGTAGCCCAGCAGCTCCCCTGGCAGCTCCTTGGGGGGGTGCCACTGCAGCAGTGCGGTGTTCATGGCCGTGGTGCTGACCATCATGGTGGGCCGGCCTGGGACTGAACAACCACGCACTGGCTCTGGTGCTGCCCGCCTTGCTGCCCCCGCCCTCGGCTGTCCTGGACCGCCCCCACTCACCTGCCCCGGTCGTCGTGACAACTTTGGGCTTGCTGCGGGCACCATCCCCTTTGGTGGTGTAGGCGGCGACGGTAATGGAATAGGTGGTCTCTGGGGTCAGGCCGCTGATGATGGTTTCCTAAGGAGGAGGAGGGGCCCATTCCCATCACAGAGGAGCAAGGAGGCCAGACTGTGCCAGCCCCTCAGGACCTTAGCCGGCAGGGAGTGGCTGGGGCACACAGGGCTAGAGGTCCTGGGGGGCAGGGTGGCGGTGCTGTGCAATGCTGGATTCTGCTGGACACAGAGGGCGGGCAGGTGGGATGTGTGCCCAGGAGGTCCCCGCCCATCCCGGGAGCTGCACGCCTGCACCAGACAGCTCACTCTTCCTCTCAGGTAAAAACAAAGGGCTACACTGTTCCTCTACTCCATTGCACTGTGCATACATGACACACAGGGCATAGAGCTTCGCATGCACGTAGCACCTTGTGTGGTTCCTGGCACACACATGCAGGCAGCCTACAGCTCCTCCTGTGTAAGCAGGCAGAGGGCCACTGCAGTGCACGGGTGTGCGCGCGCGCGCGCACACACACACACACACACACCCATCTACACCCACAGCCACAAGCAAGGTGGAGTGGGCCCAGGTCCCACCCTGCAGGACCAAGTCAGGACCCCATGCGACCTCACGTAGGAAAGGGCTCTGTGAACACCATGTGCTCACAATACCTCATGAGACAAGAAGAAAGCAGAGGAAGATAGAAAACCCCCACCATGGGGAACACACTTCCCCACTGTCCCAGGTGATGCCCAAGGAGTCGGCCAGGGTACTGTCTCCTGGCCTTGGCAGGCCCTGCCTATGCCCATCTCCAGCTGAGGCATTATTTCCAGAACATGCGGACAAACACCACAGAAGGCCAAGCCACGCCACATGGAGGGCAGAGTGGGAAGGAAGGGAACCACCGAGCAGTGGGAACAGAGCTGTCACCGCCAACCCTGGTGTCCCTCCAGCTCTGAGTCTCAGGTGGGGCCACTGCAGCCACCACCCACCCCTCGCAGACACCCTCCTGCCCCAGCTGGAGGGTGTCCCAGGGCTGGGGCTCCAGAATGTACCAATGCCGGAACCGGCTCCCCTGATTTCCCTCCCAGCCTGGGCCCGGGAGCAGGGGATTTTTCACTCCAGGGATCAATAAGCCCTAATGATCAGGATCGGATTTAACTCCATCCCCGTCTGGCCAGAGTAGGGGCCAAGCCCTGGTCGATCACAAACACTGGCCTGAAATTGCCGCTCGACAGGCGAGAAGTAAGGATTAGAGGAAATGCCAATCGCTGCTCAGCTCGCCGCCTGAGTCTAAACGCCAATTTTCTCCGGATGTGGCTGGTGCCCTGCGGATCTTGGCAGCTCAGGCTGGGGGAGAAGGCGGGGTAGGGGAGTGTCCCACGAGCCCAGCCTGACCCAGGTCTCTCCTGCGCTCGCACACCTGTTACTTACATAGTCCTCGGACTCCTCTGGCCGCCACTGACCGCGGGAGGGAGAGAAAGGGAGACAGGATGTGAAGGACTCTGGCTGGAGCGGGCCTGGCCCGGGGAGGGCAGATGGAGGCCGTGGGCCTCTGAAGGGCCTGCCCTTGGCGGGTAGCACCCCAGGACCACTCCCCATCTGCAGATGCGCCAGGGTTGAGGAGAGGAGGGAGTCGGGGAGGGCACACAGGCTGAAGGGGGAGGGCGCCAGGACACAGAGGGACCAGGGAGCGCTGCCTACAGGTGCTTTGAGGGAGAGGCCGCCAGACTTAGGGGAAGACCCCCAACTCCTCTGGGAGAGTCTGGCCTAAATGCCTGTAGTCACAGTGACTATTCAATCTTTCACTTTCCCAAGTCTCCCACTTGGGAGACAGTACAGCTGGCCCGGGCAGGAGGGTATCTCCAGAACGGTGACGAGCTGCACAGGGCCAGGAGGTCGGGGCAGGCTGGCCAGCATGATGATGAAAGGGTGAGTGCCAAGCTTGGAGTCTGGGCCCTTCCCCACAGGTACAAGGGAAGCAGTCAGACCCTTGTTCCTCCTGGGGGTGCCCGAGATCTCATTTTGGTAGGAAGGCATACTTGAGGGCCGGCAAAGTTGCTATTTCTCCGTACGTTCTTCTTTAGGCAACAGTGCATGCAGATGCGCTAGTTAGACAGGCAGAGGCAGTGAGGTGTCCCTTCTGGGGTCCTGCGGCACCAGAGGGCCGAAGCTGGCCAGCATCCAGCACAGCAAAGGGAGGTGGCTCAGGACACCTCCAGGCTAGAGGTACCATGGGGTCCTCTGGCCCAACCACCCTCGTCGAAATGCTGGTGTGGCCTCTGTCCACGGACCCCGGTTTCTCCTGTTCTGGGAAGCTGTTGGAAAGGCCTTGAAAGGGGCATGGGACAGGATATGGCAGGAGGCCATCGATGGGTCCCTGCGGGCCATGTCCACTTTCCAGGGTGTGGCTGGGCCCACCTCTGCTCTAGGTTCCCCGTCAGGGGGATGGGGGGGGAACCTCTCGCTGTCCAAGCGAGGCCTGGGCATGAATGAAGGTCCTCACAGAGCACCTCTCCCGTGTCGGAGGCAAAGGGAGTGAGAAGGAGGAAAGACAAAGCGGATGAAGGAAAATGGAAGGACAGAGGATGGAAGGGAGTGGCAGAAGGGAGAAGACGAGGTGGACACAGCCAAAGAGAGGAGACAAAGAGGGAGGAAAGGAAAACATGCTGGGAGAACAGACCTGAGAGGGAGTGTACAATACATAAAAGGTGACAGGTCTGGCCACACATTTGAGGAGGGTGTGACCCCCATGGTACTTCCAGAACTGAGGGGAGCCCTGGCCTAAGCAGGTGGGGCAGCTGCTGGGTAAAGGAGGACAGGCTGTGGTGTCCTTGACAAGACGGTCAGGGGACAGCTGGGCCCTGTGGTCAGGCTGGGGACCAGGCCCCATCTGCTCTCCTCCAGGCTTGGAGCAGAATGACCCAATCCCAGGGGGTCACAGGGCAGGCCCTCCATCTTCAGCTGGATTTCCTGGAGCCTGGAGCTCATGTCTGCCCCCCTGTTGTGGGATGTCTGAGGTCACAAGGACAGTGTCCCTCCTCCTATGGCCCAGCTCCCTTCTGACCACTTAGAACCAGAAGGGGCACCTGAAAGGGTAACCCCACTGGCACAGCTGTGTCGCTAGCCCCCTAGGATGGGAGGGGCTGGAGGGAGCCCATTCCCGGGATGTTTCTGGGTGGGTGTGTCGTGGATGCTCCAGGAGGAGTTCTCGACCTGCCCCAGGAATGCAGGCGGGTGCACATGTCCGCCTCCTCCACCCCCATACCCCCTCAGCACTGGGCAGGCTGAGGAGAGGAAGACAGGACCCTCTGGCCAGAGAGGAATGTTGCCTCAGAGGGCTAAGCCCAGCCAGAGGCATGAAGGGGGTCTTTCTATGTGGGTGAGCTCACCCTGAGCACAGCATATAGAATAGGGGGTCTGTCCCCAGCACCCCTGGGCCCAGCCCACATAGGGCTGGAAAGCTGGATGGGGAAGGCGTGTGGTCTCCGAAGGGAATCTGGGCTCCTTCTCCCCCTCCGCCAGGGCCGGCTCAGTGCTGCCCTGCAGGTCCCCTCCCAAGGCCCTGGTTCTGGCTGGGGACACCTTGAAGGCAGACCACACCAGGTGTTAGGACTCTTCAGCAGAGTATTTGGGGAGGAAATTCGCCACAGCACTCACAGCCCTTTCCAGGAGTTAAGAGACGGTTCTTGTCCAAGCTCAGCCACCTACTTCCTGGGAGATTCTGGGCCATTCACGTAATCTCCCAGTATCCCAGATTCTTGCCCTGAATCGCAAACCAGTGCTCGGAACACCCCAGGGACCTCACCCCAAGCTCACAGGCAAAAATCATTATCCCCTGGAGAACAGATGCGCACAGAGGAACACATGAGGCTGGCGGCCAGGCTAGATCTTGAGCGTAAACACCAGGGGCTGAGCCATCCTCCTGCGGGGCCAGGCACAGAGCAACACCCTGGCTCAGCCGTTCACAAAAGTGCCATGGCCAAAGGCCAAGCGGGGACCAGCGACTGCGGGAGCACTCTCCCTGCCCTGGCTGGGACGGGAACAGCTGCCCAGCCCGGCACTGCTGAGGAGGAAGGTGGATCACAGATCCCAGCCTAACCGACAGTGAACGTGCTCTCTGCAAAACACAAAGGAGGGTCTGGGGGGAGCTGAAGCCCAGGCCGGGGCAGGGGGGGTGTACACTGGGAGCCGGAGTCTGGGCTCCTTGCTGCCTGTGTTGGTATCTGCTAGTCACAGAGAGGACTGCCAGGCTGGGACAGTCACCAGGGTAGATGGGGCTGGCGGGGCCTGGGCTGGCATGACTCAGGTAGACCCAAGACAGAAGAGGGGGTGTCCCTGGCACCTAGCCCTGACCTCCTGGTCTGAAACCTCCCCAGCCTGACGCAACAGGGTATCTGGGTGTCTCCGTCCTCTGAGGGGAGGCAGGGGACGCAGGCTCCAAAGACGTAGAGCAGCAGGCTGGTCTTGTCCACCCTTCCACCCGCCACCTCCCAGTGGCACACCTGGGCCTCAGCCAGCATGACGTCCTGGATGATGGGTGGGCCACGGGGCTCGCCATTCTCTAGCCGCACATAGGTGACCTGGTAGCCACGGATCTGGCCGTGCTGCTTGCTGGGGACGGGCAGCTTCCAAGAGACACGCACAGCAGTGGAATTCAGTGGTTCCACCTCCACCTTCCGTGGTGGTCCACTGGGCACTGGGGACCAGGAGGAGGGGAGAGTCAGGCCTGGCGGTATGGACCTTGAGTTGGGGGGGGGGGGACACAGACACTCCAGGGCCTTGCCTTTGCACTCCCTGCCCCTGGAAAGGCCCTGATACAGCTTCTACAGACCGTCTGTCCCAGGTGCCTAGCACAGGGAAGCCCAGCTGACCCCGGCCCTGAGCTACCTCACTTGGTGGGGAGAGTGGTGGTGAGGCACCAGGCCTTCGGCCACCCCGGAGTCAAGCACGACCTGTTCCATCTCCTCCCGGGCCCCCACATCGTGCCGATGTCTGGCCAAGACCGAGTCTAGTTGATTGTGCTCTGAGTGTCTCCTGCACCAGTCTCCCCAGTCTCAACCTCCCAGACCTTCGGGAGGGGCCGCTGCTTCTGCCTTGGAGCTAGCCCCAAAGCCTGGGATTCGGGCACAGGCTATCCCCCTCTGCTACATTCCCCCAGCATGGGCTACCAAGCCTGTACCAGGCGAAGGCCCTGGGGTGCCGTGGGGGTATCTGGGAGGGGTGCCTCCCTCCCCTGCCCCTCCCCTTGGCGCCACGGCCTACCGTCCTCGTCTGTGCGCACGAGCACCGGGCTGCTCTCCGGGCCAGGGCCCACGTCAGTGTGCGCCCGCACCCACACCCGGTACTCCGTCCACTTCTCCAGGCCCACCAGGTCCCAGCTGGAGTGCTCGCGACTGATGCTCTCCACCACATGCCGCCCTCGGTCCTCGCCGTCCACTGCCTCGTAGGCCACTGAGTACTGGGTGATGACGCCGTTGCGGCTGGCAGCTGGCGGCGGGACCCAACTTACCCGAACCGTGGTGGAGCCCGTGCTCACACAGGTCACCTTCTGGGGAGGGGCAGAGGGGGCTGGGGAAGACAAATGGGGGGAAGCAGGCAGATGGAGGGTGGGGGTCACGGGCACAGTGACTAGTCACAGAGGATGGGAAACTCACCCAGGCAGGCTACTCCCTGAGTGCAGAGTGGCTATCCCAGGGCCCCTCCTAGGCAGGCTGCCACCGCCGCCAGATAGCCCGGCTCCCTCTGGACCACAGGCTACACACACACACACGCACACACAAGGTCTCTCCCACATGTATGCCATCTTGCATTAAACCTCGCATCAAACCCTGCCAGCTACACACAAGCATGGGTCATGACTCCCTGGCCCCTGGGCCTCTGGGCCCCTGGCCCCTGGTCACACACACAGCCATGTAAGGAGAACCTCTAGCTGCTGTGCCACAGCTCCTGTCAGGACGAGCAGCCTTAGTGGCTCTTCGGGCACAAGGGAGCCGTGGCCTGTGCCTACGTGGACAGGGTGCCTGTGCCGGAGCCACTAGGAACCTGAGACTGGAGGCTGGACAGGAAGGAGGCCCATGGCCTTGGGTAATCTGGAGAAAATGTACTCTATGGAGATGCTCTCCCTCAGTGAGTCCCCTGGGGTCAGGAAGCAGATCTGAGCCCCCTTCCCTCGCCCCCAGGGGCATATCCAGTCCTCAGTCCTACCAAGGAACCTGGTGCTGTTACATGGCTTCCTCACCATCTGGAGTTGTGGCCCCACACTGTGCCAGGGTGACTTGGGCACCTCCCTCCCTGGCCCCTGAGGCCCTCATCTCCACGGCTTTCTCCTTCCCTGCATCGCAGTGGGCACACCCTGGGTATCGCCACGCTCAGGATGGTCCTACTCCCTGCACGTGGCCTCCCACACCCCCTCACAGACCCTCACCTTGTCCCAGCTCAGCTGCTCAAGGTGCGCAGCAGCACCCTGGCTCCTCGCCCCCCTGCGACCTCCGCCTGTTTGCCTACCATCCTTACTGCCCTCAATGTTGGGCTTTGACCCTGAGGTCTGCACTCACCATCTACCCCCAACTCCCTCACCTACTTCTCTTTCCAAGCCCCTGCCCGGCCAGTGCCAAGCCCTGGATGGGTCCAACCCTCTGCCCTCTCCAAGGCGGTCGGTCCTAAGGCAGGTGGAAAAGCGTTGCCTGCCCTGGAAGCCTGGCATCCTGTGTGCAAAGTCCCCAATGGCCTCACCTGGGCCCTGTGTGCTGTCTGCGGCCTCTCTTCTCTGCCCAGCTCACTCTGCTGCTGTACACAGAACGTTTTCAACCTCCTCCACGCTCCGCTAACCTCCAGCTCTCAGCACACAACTGTCTCCCACTTTGCAGAGAAAACTGAAGCCTCCCACCAGCAGCTCCCTCCATCTCTCACTACCAAACCCACCGAACAACTGCAATCTCACTGAGCCGCCCTTGCTTCCCATGAGGAGGGAGCTGTGCTCTCCCGTCAAAGGTGGATCTCTCCCATCCATGCTGTCCCCTCCCCCTACCTCCTGAGCCTCCAAAATCCTTGTCTTTCCTGAATTTTCGACTTCTCTGAATGGACTCATTCCTCACCACGTTTAAACATGCTCAAGGGCAGCCCCGGTGGCCCAGCAGTTTAGCACCTCCCCCCCTTTTTTTTTTTTAAGAAAAAGAATTATAAGAAAAAGTAGTTTTCTGCAGGCACATTGTGCTTTCCTAACCCCCACCCCCGTTTTTTTGGTTAAATAAAGTGTTTTGTAAAAAAAAAAAAAAAAAAAAAGCCCAGGGCCTGATCCTACAGACTCGGGATCGTGTCCCAAGTCAGGCTCCTCCCTCTGCCTGTGTCTCTGCTTCTCTCTCTGTGTGTGTCTCTCATGAATAAATAAATAAAATCTTAAAAAAAAAAAAAGCTAAAAAATTTCCTATCTTTAAAGACAAAAGCCCATCCTTGGGCCCGCAGCACTCAGCCTCCACCTACAGCAGTCCCCTCCCTCTGGCTAGGCCTCACAACCCTCGCCCCAGGTCCTCCATCCAGCAGACGTTCCTGCGTTCCTCTGGCCCTGACTGCTCAGCAGCAGCATCGGCTCTGTTCCTTCTGCTCTCTTCTTCCAGCCTCCGAGACACTCCCTTCTCTGGGATTTCCCACTACCTCTGGTCCTTGTCCTCAGGTTCCCTCACCCCTAACCCAGCATTGCCACCTGCACAGCTGGCACAAGGCTCCGGGCTGAGGTGCCTGCTTCGGCCCTACTTCCTGCCTTCTTCCCAGGTCTGCACACCAGAAGCACAGACTTCGCCTGATGCTCTCCTTTCCCTCAGCATCCGAAAGCCAAGCCGTCACCAAGTCCCAGGCAGCTACCACCCCAGACGGCTATCTGATCCACCACCATCACATCTGAGCTGCCGTCTTTTGCTTAGACTCTTGCACAGCCTCCTAACTGGTGTCCAGCATCCTGCTGGGCTGTCCCTCCTACCTGTCTTGTCCTCTCAACCCGTGGCCAGCTGCCATGGCCTGCTGCTTATCCCAAACCACAACTAAGTGCCTTCCCGCTTCAGGGTCTTTGCACCTGCTGCCCCTCTGCGTGAGGCCTACATCACCCAAGGAAGCCCCCTGGCCCCCTCAGACCAGATGAAGCTCCCATCCCAGCACCTCTCCACTGTTTGTCTCCTCCGCAGCACTTCAGACAAATGTAATTAAAAGCTCATTTGGGTAATTGCAGGTTGAACATCCATCTGCCCCACTAGACTAGGATTCCCTGCAGGTACAGGCCACGTCGGGGTCATGCTGCCAGTCCTGCTCCGTGCATGGGCACAGTGGGAGCGCAGCAGGTGCCTGTAAGTCAGATCCGTGAACACGGAGTCCCATCTACACACAGTCTGGGGGCACATGGACTGCCTCACAGACACCGCCGTGTTTAAGGCCGTCACACGTGCTGTGACTGCCTCAATGTCATGATCCTGTCCAGTCACACATCCACGGCCCCTGTTAGCACACAGAGCCTCACGGCCACCCAACCCCGGGGCACACCAGACACTCATATGGGTGCGGCCCTGCCAGGTGGCCACACGGGGTCACACGCAGGTCCACAGCACTAGTCTCACGTACACAGGAATACGATAACCACACAGCAGGCAGCCCCACAAGCGGAAGGCCGTGTGGTCCTAAGGCAGGCACGTGGACAGTCTGCCACCTGGGCTCGTTCTCACAGACATGTCCCTACGTGCCGTGGGCTCAGTGTGATGACACAGCTCCCATGTTCTTCTCGTGGTGCGGGGCATGAGGCAGGGAATGCAGGTGACAGGGGAGATGAGATGTGGGGATATGGAGCAGGAGGACAGCTGCCAGAGCGGGGACATGTCTGAGACATGGCAAGCGTGGCCGTCCCAGCGCTGAGCATGGCCCAGTCAGCTAGTGTGACCAGCGCAGACGGGTGGGGGCGGGGGAGGGGGATGAGTCACAGACATAGAACTTACCTGGTGGGGGGCTGGGGGAGGGAGGGACAGAAGTCGGGTGGGGAACGGCGTGGGCAGCAATTGCCTGGACACAGACTAGTAGGAACTTACCTGCCCCTGTGAGTCCAGACCCGGAACCCAGACAAGAGCCCATCCAGGGCCCAGCAGACCTGACCACCCCCCGCCCCGGTCGAGGGGGAAGGGTGTGTGTGTCTCTGCCCAGCTACAGGAGGCGTAGCCTCAGGAGACACTTACTGGACTGTGCTGTGCGGGCCTCAACGGTGGGGGTGAACACGCCCACCCCCATCTCAGAACGGGCGGCCAGCTGGAAGTGGTACAGTGTGTCAGGCTTCAGATCCTCCAGGGTGTAGGAGGAGGTAGGGTCGAAGGTCACCTTGTGCTGGAAGAGCAGGGAGCACTCACTGACGCTCTGACGTCACAGGCTGCTCCCCAACCTGGGCTGCGGCTGGCCCCTGTGGACCCACTGTGGCCTAGGGCCACCTCCATATCACACAGCCACTGCACAGACTCCGTGGCCATGAGCGTCTGAGACAACAGCTCTGTGAGTGCCAGGTAAGCCACAGAGCCGGACAGACCCAAGGGCAGACTGAGGGACTGTCTCCCAGCAGCAGGGACAAAGACTATAGAACCATGCTGGCCACGTGAGCCCCAGGGCCACCCCTGGGGGCCATGTCCATACAACCACAGGATCCAGAAAGTCTGCCTGGGGGAGCCCCGCACAGAGCCTACGGGATCCAGGGGAGCCCTCCTCCCTGCTCTTGTCCCCACCGAGCACCCACCTGCTGGCCTTCATCCTCTGCTGCCCAGTACACCAGCTCGTACTTGATGATCCGCTCCTGCGGGGGCAGTAGCCACGAGAGCTGGATCCTGGTGTCCGACTCCGCCTCAGCCTGGAAGTCCGCCGGTTGGGCAGGCACTGCAACACCCCCACGCCAGGCGCCGTGAGCCTCGCCGGTTCCCCGCGAGGGCCGGGGGCACCCGGAGAAAGGAGGCACGGAAAGACAGCCCTGGAACCCTGTCCCGCATCCCAGGTGACTGCACACGGCAGGGTACAGGCCCTCAGCCTCCCCCAGCCCCCAAGGCCCCGCCGCAGCGGCCCGGCCGGCGTGCTGACCGCACCCACCTCCCTGCTGCGTCTTGACCTGGATGGTGGGGCTGGGAGGGCCGTCGCCCACGGCGGTGAAGGCCAGCACGCGCAGGCTGTAGGTGATTCCAGGCAGCAGGCTGCCCACGGTGGTGAGGAGGCCCGCGTCCGTGTTGTGCTTGTGCCAGGCGCTCAGGGGGCGGCGGGCGTCAGGAGTGTAGTAGACGCGGTACCCTCGCACCAGGCCGTTGGGCTCCTCGGGCGGCTCCCACTGCACCAGCATGGTGCTCGCGCTCAGCATGCGTGCCTGCACGCGGCGCGGGGGGCTGGAGGGCGCCTGCTCCCCTGTGCGCGCCCGCACCGCCTCGCTGGGCGGTCCCCGGCCGATGCTGTTCACCGCCAGCACGCGGAAGGCGTACTCGGAGAAGGGGCTGAGGCCGCCAATGCTGTAGCGGGTGGTGGCCACGCCGTCCACCTCTTGGAAGGGGCCCTCCGTCCCCGCCGCGCGGTACTGGATGCCGTAGTAGGACACGGGCTCTGAGTTCCCAGAGTCCCAGGTCAGGGTGACGCTGGTGGCAGTTGTCTCAGTCACCAGGAGGTCGATTGGAGGTTTCGGCAGAGCTGGGAGACAAAGCGGGAGGCTCAGAGCTGCCCGAGGTCAGGACCCCAGAGGCCAATCCTGCTCCGGGTGTTAACTACCCACGGTACAGCTGGCCCCCACGGGCCTCCTTGAAAAATGGCCTGGGGAGCTCGAGGTGACCTCAAAGGGCACCTAGCAGGGTATGGCAACACCTGTCAGAGCCCTCAGGGGCCTTCGGTCATCTAGGGTCTACCCACATCACTTCCAGAACTCACTGGCTCCTCACTTAACAACAGCCCCAGAGGTGGCGTGGCCTGGCCGGGTCCCTGCAGATGGAAAGCGCTCCGGCTGGGAGGCAGAGGTCTGCCTCTGGGGCTTGCCTGTGCTTCCTCACGTGTAACTGGGGTTGGTGTCGGGGAGAGATGTGCCTAAGAGGACAGCCTAGATGGGGCTGCTGGCCCTACACACCTGTGGCTTGGCTCAAATTGAAGGTGGAGCAGTCCCAGATCCCAGGCCAAACATTACACAATTATCAAGTGCCTACTAAGTGCTGGGCTGAGGACACGAGGTCACACGGTTGGTCACATCCCTGCTCTGGTGGACTTTACATTCTAGGGTGACTGGAAAGCACCGAGTCTGTAACCATGACTCTGGTGCATGCGAGGACAGCAGAGAGCGGGATGCTGAGCTGGGGAAAATCCATGAAGGCCTCAGAGAGCTGAGGCCCAGACAGTGAGAGGACCAGCATGGCGAGGGCTGGGTGAGGGCCAGGAGGAACCCAGCAGAGCCAGGAGGGCCAGGCAAGAGGAGTGAGGATCCCGCTCTTTACCCTGAAAGCAATGGGAAGTCACTGGAAGGCAGTTTCTTAAAACAGGGGAGATCTTGCTTTGTATCTTCAAAAGATAATTCTAGTTGCAGAAGGGAGGATGGGTCTGAGGAGGGAGGATGGAAGCATGGAGCCTGGAGGAGTGTGCGTGCCCATCCTGGGGCCCTGGTGGAGAGCCCACTCCCTGTGGCCACTCTTTCACTGCAGCCTTGACGTGAGGCTGATGAAGCTGAGGGTCTTGCGCCAGGTCGTGGCTCGGGGGCCTTTCGGTGGCATCAGACCCCTGCCGGTTCAAGTCCCCACCCTGTCACTGACTCCCGCATGACCTTGCACCTCAGTTCTCTCATTTGTAAGAAGAGAATGAGAATGTCTACCTCCCAGCGTAACAGAGACTGAACAATCTGTGCTAACCAGCACAGCATCTGCCCCCAGGAGCTCAGTACCCGTTAGCTATTATTACTAACACCACGAATGACAGAAACCCCTCTCTTCACCCGAGGGCTGGTAGGACCCCAGGAGGCACCTGGGAGAGGGCAACGACCCCTCAACCTCATCCATCCCCACAACAGCCATGCTCACCTGCTACAGGTGCTGGGACTTCCCGTCACCCTCTGCACCAAGGCAGGCCTTAGGTCACAGCAGGCATACACATGGCACTCACCTTTCACTGTGACCTGGGCCGTGGCCTCGATCATGCCTAGAGAGGAGATGGCCACGCAGGTGTAGTTGGCGGAGCGCACGACATTGCTGAGCTCCAGCACGTTGCGGCCAACTGGCATCTCATCCTCCTTGGTGAGCTCCTCGGCCCCCATCATCCACTTCACGTAGGGCATGGGTGCCCCCACAGCAACACAAGTCAGGTTTACGCTGCCACCCGGCATCACCTCCTGGCTGCTGGGAGGGATGGAGAAACGAGGAGCCACACGGCGCACTGCGGGAGGAGGGAGAGAGGCACTCACAGGCCGGGCAAGATACTTGGGAGGATGGAAGGGCAGGGGCCCCTCATCCAGGAAGCCCCTCTTGTCAGAGCCAAACCCACCTGAGAGACAGGTGGGGTGGAGTCCCGGGGCCCCGGCTTACCACCTCCCACCCCACTTTTGGCTACAAGTAGCCCCCACACTCAAGAGAATGGAACACAAGAGATTCCACAACCAAGCTCCCCTGTTTTACAGCCTAGGAAACTGAGGCCCAGAAATGTGCTGTCTGCCCAGAGTCACATAGGGATTCAGCGCAAGGTCCAGGCCCCAGGTCTATACCGCAGGCCTCCTCAAGGCCACATTCCAGGTCGCCATCCGGTGCCTGCCCCTACTTGCTCCTGACCCCCACAATGGGCCTCCAGAGGGGCTCACTGGGGCACGAGTGAAGTCCAGGCACCTTAGGGTGGAGGACCTCAGAGCATCTGGGGCAGGGCACAGGGCTGGTCCAGGAGTGACGTGGCCACCTTGTCTAGAGTCACGGCCTCCACCTCTGGGCCGTGACCTGAGGGAAGAGATGAGGGCAGGGGCATGACCGCTTGCCAGGATCTCAGCCATGCTTAAGGCATAGCCTGGGAACTCCAGGGAAAGGGCTGCCCCTCAGAAGGGGGTGGGCAGGGGCAAGGGATCAGGGCGGGCCAGGGATGTGGTCCGCGGGCAGGATGGGCATGACGATGGCAGTAACATGATGAGGGCGCCGAACAGACGGCTTTCTGAGCCAATGAACAAGGGTCTCAAGGGGGAGGGTGGCTGTGCCTGGCCACGACCTCCGGCCTTGGGCTTCCCAGGCCAGAAACTGTTCTGAGCTTCCCAGGCCAAGGTGCAGCCTGGAACCCCCCCCCCCCCCCCCCCCCGCCAAAGTTGCAAGCTTGGCACAAACATTTGGAACATGCAGAGGGAGGGAAGTCAGGCAAGACCTAGCCATGGGCAGGCATGCTTGGCGTGCTGACGGGTCATGCAGCTGGTGGGCAGGGGCTGAGGTGTGTCCTTCGTGGGCACCCCTACTGACAGGGCTGGAGGAGGCAGGCAGTGAGGCAGAGTGACCAAATGGCCTCACTGAGAGTGTGTGTGGGTCTCCCAGGACCCTTGCTGGGGTGCCCGGCATGCAAAGGACCCATGCTGTCCCATCAGGAGCACCTCCGCTATGGGTTCCAGACTCTGCTGCTCGTGTAGCCCCAAACCACAAAATCAGAGCTGGAAGTAGTAACTACAGACACCATCTTGTCCAACCCCTGACCTCACTGCCACAGGGGTCAAGCTGTGGCCCAGAGCCTAGACACCCAAGGAATCACCTGTTAACGGATGGCCCAAAGGCATCTTTCCAACCCAGTAATTTCTCTTCAAACCCAGAGGTTCCCCAGGTTGGGAGTAGAGTTACTTAAAGAAAAAGAAATGCCTTGGAGTGAACCAACCCCAGAAGCTACTGCCCCACCAGAGCCTCAGCCCCTCCATCTCTCCCTGCACTGACGCACTGGGGGGCTCTCTCCCAGAACCGGCCCCCCACAAACAAGCAAGTCTGCTTGCATCATTTCTCTGTTAAAAACCCCTGCTCGGTTCCCTGAGGGATTCCTCACTCAGCCTCACTCCGAGGCCTCCACACAGCACCCCCAAGCAAGCCACGTGCGACTGGCACCGTGGGCTGAGTTCCCTCTGTGCCACAGGCTCACTGGGGGCTTCGGTGCGTCTCATGGACATCTCGTGTTCTACCTTCTAGAACTGGCCTTGTTTTCTTTAGAGGAACCACCTCTCCCCACCCTAGTCTTGCTACGTGGGACATGTGACCCAGATCTGGCTAACGAGATGTAGCCTGTGGACTTTTGCAAAGACCATTAGAACAACGACTTTCTCTCTGTACTGCAGGGGCCGACCTGAGAGGAACTGAGGCCCACCTTTCCTAACACATGGGAGCACATGCTGGAGAATAAAGGAGTCTATTGTGGAGGGCAGAGTTAAGAGACAAACAGAAAAGCCTGATCAAACTGCTTAAATATCTGGATCTAGCCCTGCCTGACACCAAATCTACTTCTACATATTTTAGTTGGGTAAGACAAGAATCTCCTTGTTTTGCTTAAGCTGATTAAGTGTTTCTGTCACTTGTCCCAAAGCTGGAAGTCCCCCATGGAACGATGACAACATGTCATGGGTAGACACTTCCGCATGGCAGGCAATAGGTGGGTCCTGGGCAGGGCTGGCAGGAGGGCCCCATGCCAGAGCACCATTCAGCACTCCCTCAAATGGCACAAGAGTGAGACCAGGAGGCAAGGACAGACGTGTCACCCAGCCTGGTGCTGCGTGCCCTTCCCGAGCTCTGGAGCTGGGCCTGGGGGACAGGCAGGTCTATCTGCTGGCCAGGGGTCCAGCTCAGCCCTGGCTGGAGCAGAAAGGCAGAGGGGCGCAGCCTTAAGTCATCAGGTCTTTATTCTTAGCCAGAGGCGGCCCATCTCCTCTTGGTTCACAGGCATCAGAACAGCCTTAGGGAAGGGAAACTGCTCTTGAGCTCCTGCTACATGAGGCAGGCTTCCTTGCTGTAGATCCCATCACCTCTCGATGGCGGACAAGGGAATGGATGTAAGACTGATACTTTTTAAGTGACGTGCCTGGGTTTATGTATTATCAGGAGGTCATCAGTGGGATCAAAAGCTCACGGCCTTTTAAGGCCTGGCTGACAGGGTGGAAAAAAGATGCTGAGGAGGCTCCAGGGAGAAGCTTCTGGAGCTTCTGGGTAGTCAAGGCTGGTGGAAGGTATTCTCCAGTTGGCAGGACGGGGCTTGGAGGAGCCTGCGTCAGGAGAGGTCATGGCCGCAGGTGTGACCCTGGCCAGTGGCAGAAATCTTGGGGCCAGGCAGCCCTGGTGGTTCAGCGGTTTAGCACCGCCTTCAGCCCGGGGTGTGATCCTGGAGACCCGGGATCGAGTCCCATGTCAGGCTCCCTGCATGGAGCCTGCTTTTCCCTCTGCCTGTGTCTCTGCCTCTCTCTCTCTCCTCTCTATGTTTCTCATGAATAAATAAATAAAATCTTAAAAGAAATCTTGGGGCCTGATTAGTCCCAGGGGAGAAAAACAAAGCGCCCCACAGAAAGGAAGTAGGTCCTTGGCCAATACACGTCGGGTCCCAACCTAAGCAGTCCAGAAAGCGGATAGGACAGTACTCCAAATGGTCCCGGGGGGCGGGCAAAGTCTTCTGTTCCACCGCCAAGTAATGGAGGTCTTTCAGAACAAACATTGGGAATAGTTTTGCTTTTAGTTTTATTTTTCCTCTCCTCCATGCAGGTAGAAGGGAGAAGTCCAGGGGCTAAGGATGAGTTTGAGAGGTCAGATGTGACCCTTTGAATCATCCCTAGGACCAGGCAAGGGCTTCCAGCCCAGAGACTGCTGGGGGCGCCCCCCCTGACGCTCTCACCAGAACACTGGGCTCCGGGCACATATAAAAGGAGTTCTGGGGTGCGATTCCCCACAGCTCAGGCTCATCCTCCCTGCAGTGTGACGTAGGTTAGGGTATGTCCACAGAGGGAGGTTGGGGGCAAGAGAGGGAAGACACACCCTCCTGGGATCTTGAGCGCCAGTGGGGCCCTGTATCCTGCACCTGCCTGGACAGCCACCCCCATCCTAAGAGCCAGGAGCGGCTGGAGCCTCCCTGCAGCAGCCCCACCAGCACTCCTCCCGCTGGCCCAGACATGAGGCCACCAAGAGGGAGCAGGACTCGCCCTGGACTCAGTCTATTGACAGAAGCAACAGCAGGGAAGAAAAAAACCAGAGCTGGGGAAAAAACACACTTAGGGTCTAATCTTGGGCTCCTCCAACAATGCCGGTCTATTACTGTTCCCCGTGCATCCTTACTGCTGACATTTTATAGACAATTTCCAAAACAGGGCTCTGCCATTTCTGGATTATATTTCAGCTGTAACTTTTAAGTCTAATTATTTGCGCTGACAACCCCATATAATAGGGCGGTGTGGCGCCCGGAGGCATCAGCATTCAGCAGAGTGACAGCATAATCGCAGGGGGAGGCAGCCCCGCAATCTGCATTCGCTCGCAGAAATTTCTCTGATGAAAATAACACAACATTAAGGAGGGGATAAGGGGCAGGATCCACTGTATCAAGATAAAATAACTCTTTAATAAATAACCTTGTGGCTGCCGCAGAGCAGTAATTAAATGCCGGCGCACTCGGCACACAGTTTTAAGTAAAGCTGGAAAAATGTAAGATGTAATTATCAGCGCCAAACAAATTACCAGCCCGGCAAATCCCCCTGGAATATTTAGAAACTCATTTCTGCCTTCCCGTTAAATATTTGTATACGCGCTTTATTTTTGGTGGGACCAGAGAGGGGGGAGGAGAAAGGACCAGGGACCGGGACAGTGGCGGGGAGGGGTGTAGGGGGAGGTGGCTGAGGGCTGGCTGTCTCTGCTGATGACTGCTTTCTGAACGCCCCAGCAGATCCGCCAGGTCAGCGAAATGGTGAAACCGAAATGCCCCAGAGCTCAGGAGTGCATATGGATGGATGCTCAGGGCTGATATCTGAGCTCAGGACGCAGCCCTCCTCCCCACTGGCTCCTTTCTCCCTCATGGAGAAAACCCAAGCCAAGGAGATATGATGCAGAGGGGGAGCCGGTGGCCCGAGCCTGTTCCCTGGGACTCAGCCCAAAGCCCAGTAGACAAGTGAGTCTCATCTGACCGCTTGGACCATGTGCCCCAAGAATGACCGCTAGCCCCTGCTGCCAGTCCCAAGGCTGGGGTAGAGGTCTGACCTGGGTGGGGCTGAGAACTGAGCCCCGTGTGAGAATGCTCTGGAGTGAGCTAGAGCAGGGGCTCCTGGGAGCCCTCCCCAATCTGTGGCCGGGCTGGGGCCTCTCCGGGGGTCCCACGTGGACCTCACTAAGTCTCCGTCAACCGTTCCTCAGCTGTGAGCTCTGTGAACCTGAGTGCTCAGCACCCAGCACAGGCCTGAGGAAACAGAGCAGGCTGGGAGGGCCTGGGCAGAGGGACCTAGGGCAGGTGGCAAGATCTTCATTTGGCTCAGGTCGGGGAGGGAAAAGACAAGAGTGTAGATTTCCTCTGTGCCTAACGTGACGCCACCAACCCGTGCCATGGACACCAAGCCTCATGAGGCAGACCAGGGCTGGCTACCCCACTGAGCTCCGCGGGGACCTCAAGGTCACGGCAGACCTGAGGGACTTTTGTCCTGTGCTGCAGGACCTTGAGGCGTGAGCTCATTCTAGATTATTAGTCTATTCCCTTCGTCTTCACAAGTGGCTGCAACTGAGCTCGGGCTAAGGTGGAGTTTAGGCGATGAGGTTGTGGAAGGTCCCAGAGGCACACGTAATGCACTACAGCTCTCACAGCTCCCCCAACCACTCCTGGGCCCCACCCAGAACAGACAGCTGGCCCGACCCAGGCATAACGGGGGCACAGTTTTGTGTCATGCACCATGCCTGCCTGACCACCCCTGCAGGGGAGCCCAGCTAAGGGGACATGCAGACACTGGCACATCAGGGACTCAAGCAGCAGAAACATGCAGGGCAGGGGGCCTGCCCACCCACCCCTAGTCCTGCCGGCCTGCCGGCCCAAACAACGGAGAGCAGAGCCCGACTGGCGGGCAGGCCTGGCTGGAGCGAGCCCGAGGGAGCTGACCGAGCCCGCTGGTCCCTACTGACGGGAGCATCCCATCGACGGGCGAACTGTAGATGGATAAGAAGTGAAAAGGACCAACCTTCTCGCTGATCTGAGAGATGAGAGTTTGGGTTGATGGCAGAGTGCGATGAGGATGAGGAGGGAATAAAAAAAAGACAAGGAGAAACACAGAGAGAGTAAAAACAGGCCAACCTTCATCTGCCCACACAGCACGGACACGAGACAAGACTCTTGTGCCCCACGCACACGCACGTGCACGCAGGTGCACGTGGACCACGCCGCTCACGAAAGACTCAGGACTCATGGAGGACACGGTGGACAGGGCTGGGTCCCGCTGGCAGGTGTGGCAGGATGCCATGGGCAGGACAGGGAGGGGTGGAAGGGGAGCACAGGTGGGCCCCCATGCCTCACGCACACCCCATAGCTCAACAGACCCAGTGAGCTGGGCTCAAGTCGGGGCCCCCCCAGCCCACAAACCCACCAAGGCACAGGGGCCACTAGATTCCCACCATCTTGAGGAAGCCCCACACTGCAGGGCAGCAGGGTGAGGAACCGGTCTGGGCACCTATGGGGAGAAAGGCTGTGGGGACGCTGCCCCGTTTAGAGACAGCTGTGGCCAGCGGCCAGCTCCCTGCAGAGAAAGGAAAGGTCGGGGGCAGGCAGGGCACGGCACGCCCTGGCCCCTGGCAGCTCTGCGTCCTGAGAACTGTAGAAAAGAGACGCTGTGGATAGAAGGAGAGGGTGAGTCACTCGGAGGGAGATGGATAGTGACACAGAGAGGCTGGTCCACCCAGCCTGCCTGGGCCTGCTGGACCGCGGGTGGAGCTGCGGGCAACCGTGAGCAAAGGCAGATGTAACTGGATGACGCATCCCCCGACAGCTATCCTGACGGCAGCAGCGGTCAGTGGCCGCCAAGCACTTCTTGTGTCCCTGCCACTGTGCCGGGAGCGTCAGCGGCAGCCGCAGGGGCTCAGAGAGACAGCGGAGCCCTGAGAGTCTGGGTGACATAGGATGTGAAGCAATGAAGACAAATCCAAGGAGGAGACGTAGCCTTGAGCCCAGTGGACACAGTGGACACAGCGGGAGAAGAGGGAGGTGAAGGGAGCTGAATATTGGCAGGAGGCTGTCCATCTAGAGCAGTGGTTCCCAACGTCCAGGGCGGGGAGGGGTCCCCCCAGGTGACACTGGGCAAGGTCTGGAGATATTGTGTGTTCTCGGGACTAGGGGTGCTGCTGGCATTTAGGGGGCCACACGTGCTGCTACACATCATATGACGCCCAGGAGAGCCCCATGTCACAAAGAGTCATCTGACCCCCAGTGTCAACGGTGCCGAGGATGAGAATCCTGGGCTGGAAGCCACCCGGACCCGGATGTTGAGGCTCCTGACAGCTGGGGCCCACTGGTCTGGAGGGGAACAGGTGCCTGCTCTGGAAGGAGGTCTCAGAGCCGCTCTGCTGGCAGCAGGCGGGCAGGCACCGGGGGATTGCTCTACGGGCGGCTCACTCACAAGCAGGGTTCGGGACAGAGCTGGTGGCCGGCACGGGAGAGGTGGTCTCAGGGACGCCGGGGCTGATGGGCCCTCAGCACTGCTGGGAGCAGAACGCAAGGGCTTTTTGCCAGGACTGAGGTGAGAAGCGGTGGGGACACCAGAGGCAAAAAGCCCTAGGAAGAGGCTTCCAGGTGTCTCCAGGTCTCCTCAGCAGGGCCTGTCCTGGGGCTACAGGGCAAATTGCTCTTGACAAAACAGGGCAGGTACAGATGCAGGTGGGGCCGGGCTGTAAGGCAGGTCCTGGGCACAGAGACTTAGGACTGGCCCGCAGACATCGGGTCCGCAGGAATGTGTGTGAGAGGGAAAGAGCAGCAAAGCCGAGCTGGGACAGCCTGCCTTAGGGTCCCCGGCAAGTGGGTCAAGAACCAAAGAAACCCCCACACTCATTGCCCAGAAGGCCTGTGCGTATGCGTGGTGTTGGGACCCCGCCTGATCCCACCACGTGGGGCTGGAGGTACGAGCTCCCTGGTTAGTACCCGAGCTGCCACCTGGGGCGGCTGGGCTCAGCTCACCTCCAGAGACCCACCGCCTCGCCTCAGGGCCAAGGCCAGCGTGACGCAGACTTCAGAGAATACTACCCAGCCAAGATAATAACGCAGGCTCCGTCACCTACGTCTGGGCCTCCTCCTGCCTCAGTATGGCCCCCTGCAGCTCTGCCCCAGGAAATGTGTCCATTAGACCATGCCCAGGCAGTTTGCTTGGGTTTCTCAGTGGCCCTGCTGGGCCGCTCCTCTCCCTGGTGCAGCCACATACAGCGAATGGCTTTCGAGGCATCTCTTTTGACCCTATGATCTTTTGGGAAAAGTGTTCAGTCAAGATCGCGTAGCATTTGGAATGGTCCAGGTGGCAGGAGGCAGGTCTCTGAGCAGGGCTGTTCTAGCGTTCCTCCCTAGGAGGGGACTCGTCCAAGCCCTGTGTGCCTGTCAGGCGCTCTGTCTGAAGCCGTGGCGGGGGGAGGCCGTGCGCTTCAGCACCGTACGCATCTCAGCCATCTGGGTGGCTCTCAGGCCCCTGGCTTCTCTGCCCTGATGTTGTTCCTTAAGACAGGCCCTGGGGCCACTTAGGCAAGCCTTGAGGGGCAGGACACCTGACCGAGGGGCCAGTGGGGACCTCCTACTCCACACCCCCAACTCCAGTGAAGTGTCGTCTGTCGTCTCTGAGACATAACGTGCCTATCACCCTATGGGCTGGTACCCTTGGCCTCTTGGGAATCTGACACGGAGCAGCTCCTCGATAACTATATGGTTGACCATGTGGCTCCAAAGAGTAGGACAGGCCACTAACACCGCCTGGGTGGAGGGGCAGAAGATCCCCTTGAGAAGCTACACTAAGCACTTAGCGTGATGAAGTCATCGCTGCAAGGAAGCCACGGCCACTTTCCTTTCCAAATCCCCCGAGTGGAGACAGTTTCACTTGTAATGACGCCCATCTGTGCAGAAGGGCTAAGTGACGGGGTGTGGGGGCAGGAGGGGCTCCAAGGGTGCACTGTGCACAGCAGACCCAGCACGTTCTCTGGAAAGAGCAGGTGACCAGCTTTGGTCACCCTGGGGCTGGGAGCACAGCAGACACTGGACACTCCCCAATAGTCTCCAGGTTTCTCTCTGCTGGGAACCTGGGCTGATGAAGATGCAGGATTCACTAAGTCTCAGCAAGGAACACCTGAAACACAGCAGGTGCTCACCTGCAGGGGCTCACAGCTGCCTCACACTGACCTTCTATACAAGGGTCCTGGCTGGTGACAGGCTGCAGCTGGCTCCTCCTCCAGGAGGAAGGCCCTGGGCAGCCCTGGCCAGAGGGCAGGCTCATTTGGCCTGGAACCCCTTTGCTGGGCTGGGCAGGAAGGATTCGAGGAACGTCAGGGAAGTATGCCCGATGTTTACACGCAAATATGTGCCTGCTGGTGCACGTGCACGTGCACACACACACACACACACACACACCACAGTGAAAAGTCTGCTTGGAAGGCTCTAGACTCCCTTGGGGCTCTGGGCCCTTGAGACAGAACCTACAAGAGATACAAATACTCCCAAGAGTGGCTGCGTCCCAAAGGGCCTGCGGAGAAGGAAGGAAAAGTAGCAGCGGCCATCAGGAGTGTGCCCAGTGGGAGCTGCTGTGGCTGTTCCTGCTGCTGCAGAAAGAGGCAGGAAAAGGAGAAGCGGGGCCCATGGCAGCCCCCACTGTCCCCAGCAAGGGATCCAGACAGCATGGCCAGCAGGGCCAGTTCAGCTCCGTGGAGACAGGGCTGGGCACTGCCTGCGTCCTTACCTCGTACGTATAGGTTGGCGGGGGCCGAGTAGCGTGTGCCTGCAGAGTTGGTCGCCACACACTCGTACTTGCCTTGGTCCGACTCCTCACTGCTCTCAATCTGCAAGGCACCTGTGGGGACACGGTGACAGAGGTCAGGTCTGGATCATGGGGAGGGGGCTCGATGGCATTTGGGCTTGTGTTGACCAGACGCTGTAGATAATCAGGGCCACACCAGTGTTGCTTCCAGGAAGCTCTCCCTGATGAGCCCACCGGCCTCCTGGCAGGGAGCAAGCCTTGGGCTCTGGAGCACAGTCCCGCTTGCCCTGCCCTGCACTCTAGTGGAGCTGTCGGCTGGGCCAGGGACTCCATCCCATCCCCCAGCTCCATGGAGTGCAAGTGAGCATCCCCGTTAGTGCTCCCAGACCTCCTGGCCCTGCCAGGCGACGTGGAGCCAGGCGTGGGTGGGAGCCGCCTGAATACCTGCTGGCCCGGGAGTTGCAAGCATGCAACGGCCCTCATCGCCCACCAGAACTCCACAGGAAGGAAGGGGCTTGCTCTGGGGGCCTGGTGCCCAGCAGCCTCGGCTCAGAGCACCCATCCTCTCCCTCCACCCCACCCCCACCCCGCCGGCCCCACCCATTCCGGCTCCTCTCCTCAGCCTGGTCCTGCTAAAGTGCTTCGACCCACCACGGCTGCTGCATAATTCAGGAGGCTAATGGAGGCTGTAGCTCCCACTCGGGCCAGTGCCCTGAGGAGCTGCTCTGGCCGCAGACGGACAGACAGGAGCCAGGAGTGGGGGGGGCAGGGCAGCTGTAAAGGCCCCTCCACAGGGCCAGTCCTGGCAGGTCTGGGTAGGGGAGCCCACGGCTCTGGAGGTGGGCCGTGAAACCACTCGGCTTGGCCACCCCCTGGCCCCGGCAGTCAACACTTAGAAACACTGTTCTTGAGAGCACACCAGGCAAGCCGTCCGTGACAGTGACACCCCAAGGCACAGGCAATACCCCCTCCCGGGAACAAGCCGACAGACAGTCAAACCCACACAGGACAGTCCAACGGACACTTAATAACCCCACAGCACAAGCCTGACAGAGAACCGCCGCCTGTACAGAACAGCCAGAGCGACCCTAAAGGCCCCTTCCCGGGGCTCAGGCTGGCTGATGGCACCACACCCACAAAGGACAGAGACAGAACTGCTGAACCCCACCTGTGTGGACTGCATAAGGAGCGGAGGAAGAGTTCCAAGCCACACTCTCATGGCCCAGGCCCCAGGAGAGGACTGCCCTGGGTGCAGGGCTGCAGCCCCCCACTGCCCGCCCTCCCTCTTCTGCCGCCCAGACCCAGGGTAGCAGGAGGGGCTCTGAACACTCAGGGGGCTGGGGCCCGGGGGCTGGAGGTGGGGGAAGGGGCAGCGAAGGCTTAATGCCGAGGCCGGCCTGCTCTGCGGTTCTGGCCTCAGCCCTCCCCACTGGACATCAGGGAGCATGAGGGCCCAGGGCACATGCCAAATACCCATCTCCTGCAAGAACAGTTCTGACGGGCACCCAACAGGTCATGTGTATGGGATGGATGGACACTGTTACAGAAAATGTTCCCTCAAGCAGGCAGGGTCAGGCCCCTGGCTGGTTGGGGGTGGGGGGTGCTGCACTAGGTCAGCTCAGCTGGGGAGTGAGGGGAGACCTGGGGGCCTGGCGCCACAGGCAGGGACAAGAACTAGTGCCTGGGTGAGACCCCTGCTCGGGGAGGAGGCTCCCCTGTGTGGAGACCTAGGACTGGCTGGGGACCCAACACACAGCCCGGGCCTGGATACACACAGAAACCCCCAAATCTGGAACCAACACCAAGACCCGGTGGCAGGGGCATGAAGAACTAGAAGTGGTCCTGGCCTGGGAGGGTCACGGACAAGATGCCCCACAGGGAGGCAGCTGCTCCTCTCAGCCCTATCTTCTGTCCTGAGACGACCCTGGCCCTGGACTGAGTGTCCAGATGTGCCCAGGGAAGCCAAGAGACTTGTGAAGAAATGATATGAATCAAATCAGTCCAGAGCGACCATTTTATAGTGGGCCTGCTCCGAGCCAGACACTGCCCAGCCCCTCATCCCCTCCTCTAAACCTCAGGAGTCCGTGAGGTGGGCCCTGGCCCCGATTTAAAGAGGAGGACGCAGACTTCTGAGAGATCAGACCGATTTTCTGAAAGTCACACAGGTGATTCAAAGTTGCACCCGGATCTTTGGGTCCAGAGTGTGGTTCTGGAGCTCCAGGCTGCAGGGCTCTGGGGCATGAGAGCAGCCAGGGCTGGCAGGCGATCTGAGCTAGTCATGGTGGACCCTGGTTGTTCCCTGTGTCCCAGCAGCATCTGTGCTGGGCTACAGGGATTTACAGGATGGTCGTCAGTCTGCTCTAGGGCCAGGATGTTAAAGGGAAGTCAAGCCATCATGGAGGACCCCAAGAAAAAGGAGCTTCCTGGGAAGAAAGGGGGGCCTGGTCATGCTGCCCCACCTCCCGGGAAGGCTCTCCACCTGTGGTCGGGCTTGGGGCTCAGCACTTAGCTTCAGTGTGGGGCGGACAGGGTCCCTTCTGTGGGGTTGGCCTGGAAGGCCCGGGAAGCAGGGCTTGCCATCCCCCAGGCAGGGCTCAGCTGAGTATATCTACAGTCCAGACTTGCAATGGATGAGTCCACAGGAGGGAATGACCAAGAGTGGAGGTGTGTGGTGGTCGGTGGTGCTTGGGGGACCGGAGCTGGAGATGAGGAGGCTGGAGAGGTCAGGATGGGGATGGGGGAGGTGACGGACTGGACGGGATGGAGTGGTGGTGACGGCAGTGGCGTGGCGTGGCGTGGCGTGGCGTGGCGTGGCGAGATGCACGGACAGCATTCTTACCTCTGATTGGTGAACCACCTGGCGAGGTAATTTGAATGCAAATAAGATCAGAGAGAAGCATTAGTACAAAAGGAAGGAAAAGCCACAAAAAGCCAAACCAGATAAAATAAAACACGGAGAAATCAAGGCCTGAGTTAGGCCAACGCAGGTGGTAAGTGCGCGGGCGCCAGGCTGAGCCAGGCTGAGTGTGGGTGAAGCTGTGTCCCCCAGGTCACTGGCACTGCTCCGAGGGGGCGGAGAGAGGGGAGTGGGGCTGGGGTCATCGGGGCTGGAGGGGACGGGAATCAGGAAAGTGGGGTCAGGGCTCCTGCAGACCAAGCTGGCTAAAGCCAATAAGGGGAAAGTGAATAAAAGAGGTAGCAACCCCACTCCTAGGGGCACCCAAATGTCACAGGTGGGCAAGATTTCAAAATAAAGCACTTACCAAAACAAACCAAGGAGGTTAAGCACACAGAATGGGCTAATGGGAGGGCTTGCTGTAGGCTACCACCAGGCCAGGTCTCCCTCAAGCAGACACACCAGCCCGGCCGGGCCCCATCGTGGGACCTGGGGTGAACTTACAACCCAGTGGCAGATGCCCTGTAGTGCGCACTCATCCCACTCATAAAAAAGTTTGTGACTACTGAGCTTTCCCTGAACCCGACTGGTGAGAGCCAGAGGCCAGGGCCTCCTCCTTGCCCTTTTAGTGCTTCAAGCCCAGAGGGCCAGACATGCACCCTCCAAATGCCCAATGCAGGGCTGTTACGAGGTCTGCACAGGCTGCCTTCCCACACGTGCCTCCTCTGAGGCTGCACTCAGGGCCCTGCTTCTGCTACTGCCTCATCCAGTAGGTGAGGAGCCTATGAGCGGGCCTGGCCCCAATGCCATCTACCCTGCCTCCCCTGACCCCGCCCTCTCTGCCCATTGCAGTGGGGAGGGAAGTGTGCCAAGAGACAAACACCGATCACTCTCTCATCGAACTTGATGACACCTGCCTAGGAGGAATTATCCGTGTCTATGTCGGAATGATGAAACAAGCTAAGGGCCAAGTGGCTTCCCCAGAGCCCAAGGTCATGTGGCCTGTGAGGCGGCAGGAACTAACCAGGTCTGGTGCACAGCCTTCCCACTGGATTAGACTGCCTCCTGCAGACACAGGGGCTGGACGGGAGGCAGAGGCAGCTGCTGGGACCTGGGCTGGGCATGTGAGGGGCTGCAGAGACCCTGGGAAGAACCATCATCACAGCGATCCCCCAGGCATGGTCCAGGCACCTTGAGTGTCTCTGAGACTCTTTCAGAGGGTCCACAAGGTCAAAGCTATTTTCCTGATACTAAGAAGTTATTTGCCCTTTTCACTTTGGCTCTCTTATGAATAAACGGTGGAGTCGTCCGGAAACTCCACGAAGTGTGATACTGCAACAGACCAAACGTAGAAGCAGACCTGAGAATCCGGCAGTCTTCTATCCAGGCCCCAATTAAAGAGATTTGCGAAAATGTAAAACAATGCCACTCTCTTCACAAAATGTTTTTGTTTTACAAAACAATTATTTTTCATTAGAAATGTTATTTAACGTGTAATGGGTTTTAAAATTATTTTAAGATTTAAATATTTAAAACCTTTTCAGTCTCAACATCTAATACGGTAAATACTGATGAATAAAACCTACACAAACAAAAGCTCTCTGAGGTCCTCTAATATTTACAATCAGAGGTCCCAAGACCAAAAAGTCAACAACCGCTGATCTGCTTCTGCAGGGCAGGCCCGGCCTGGGAGAGGGCGTCAGTGGAATGGGCCAAGGCTGGCACCCCTAGCTCCCGGTCTCTGCTCCCCCAAAACCTAACCTGCTGGTAATGAGTCTCTGGACCTCTCAGAAGAGTCATTCCTCCACCAAATAAAAAATTTGCCTTACCATTTCACAAGGTGGGTGTGGGAGACTGGAGGGACCCAGGAGTCAGCAGCGCTCCTGAGAGGTGCCAGTGTGCTCAGGCCAAAGGGAAATCATGACCATGCACTGCCAGTGTGCCCTCCTGGCAGCCCCAGCTGGTGGGAAGGGTGAGTCGGGGGACAGGCTCTTTCAGTCAGAGCCGGGCCAGCCAGCAGAGTAGGGGACTGTAGGCCTCAGGCCCACCCTGGAGTCTGCACCTGGCTCTGGGTCCCATCTGCCAGGGCCGGTGGGCCTCCACCCACAGTCAGCTGCTGGCATCTCTGCTCAGGCCCTGTAGTCTCAGCCCGGGTGTCAGAGGGTGTGGAAGGAGACTGTGCTCTGGGTGAGTACATGCATGTGGTGGATCAGGTTGTCCTTGACAGTGATGCATTCAGGGCCCTGGGATGGAGCAGAGCCTCATAGGGCTCCTCGGCACCCTGTCCGGGCTGGGCAGAGCCTGTGGGCCACTAGCTCCTTTCAGGACCCAGAAGGGGCTCTGAGCCCCACCTGGAGGTCAGCCTCCGCCTGCTGCTCCGGTGACACCGTCTGCACCTGACTTGACTTCCACTCTCCCTGAGTTTGTCTCCATTCCTCGCGGGCCCACCTTGGGCCTCAACTGTAAATTCCCAAGAGGCTCTTGTGGCACTTCAGTGAGGAAAACACCTGCAGAACAGAGCTCAGGCCTGGACAGCGCTCACACCAGCCGCCCTCCTCTCCAGCTGCTGTTCCAGGGGCCACACCCTGTGACCCGTGCTGGAGCTCAGCCTGCAGGTGCCTGATAAGTTCTGGGGACCTGTCAGGGAGGGCCTGAGATCTGGAGAGGATGGGACCGTTGCAGCTCTGCAGTGCTCGCAGGGTCCAAGCGTACCCCAGGCCCCAGGTTTGGCGTTTGTGACACTAGAAGGCCTCTGGGTGACTGCCCGGGGGAGTTTCCGGCCCTGGATCTCCATGTGGGACCGCGGGTGAGTCCCTTTAACTCAGCTGTAAAGTGAGCTGTAAAGTGTATAATCACAACCTGTCCTACTTCTCAGGGTTGCAGAAAAACCAAGTGCAACAAAAGGCAGGGAAATACCTTGTGATCCGTCGGTGATGCATAAACTGTGAAAGTCCCTGTAAACAGCTGAGTGCTTGGGGGCTTGATTCCACTCCATGAAGAGATGTCCCTGTCAAATGTGTGGGGATTGGCCCCAGCACCCTTTTACATGGTAATAGGACAGGGCCAACAGCTCCTGGAGTCAGGGCCTGGTGCCAGGGCCAGGCAGAAGGGGGGTGCGGGGAGTCCTGCTACTATACAGGTGGGATGATTTAAGTCCCCTCAGGTGCCATCCCAGGAACTGGACCTGAGGTCCATAACCCCCAGGTTACAGCTTCCAGGTGGCAGCAAAGGTCAAACAAGGTCTTCCTTGGACCTAAGAGGCAGGGGGAGTGGACCTTTGTCTGCAGGGACAGGGCCCAAAGGTCTCGTTCATGAAATAATTTATCAGCAAGGGCTCAGAGATACCTGTCCTGTAGCTGGATTTGGGTTGGGAGCTGGGGGGGGGGGGAAGGGGACCTCGCAGTGGGGACCCAGACCCAAGCCCTCCCTGCAAGGTGCGCCCTCGCCTAAGTGAGCCGAGCTGGAGCCAGGCAGTGACAACACGGCGTGGGGTGTGTCCTGAAGGAGGAGGCCTTAGTTGGGCAGAGAAAGGAGAGGCTTCCTGATTTGGTGGCTTAGAGCAGACGGCAAGGATGGGTCAGGGTGGCTCTGTGCAAGTGGCAAGTGGCCAGAAATAACAAGAACCCCATTCCTGAAGCCCTCCCCATACGCCAGGCGGGGAACTAAAGCTGCCATTGCTGTTGTCTTGCTTAATCCTTCCTGTCACTCCTTTTTAAAGGTGGGGAAACAGAAGCTCAAAGAAGTTAAAGAACTTCACTGAGGCCACAGAGCTTGTAGGTGCGGAGCTAAGACCCAAGGGGGTTAAGCCGGAGGTGTGAGCTGGGAAGGTCAGGAGCGGTTCTGTGTGGCTTGCTCAGGAGCAGGTGCCTGGCCACGTGGGCAATGAGATGCTACTGAGGTTGTTGGAGCACAGAGGGACACGGGCAGAAAACTGGCAGCTGCTGGGGGCTGGATTCCCGGGGAGGGCCCGGAGGCAGGGAGCACAGCACTTGGTGACTGGGACATGGCTGGGAGGCAGTGGGAGGACAAAGCGGGTCGACAAAGCGGGTCCAGCATGACAGCCGTGTGGGTGACCAGTGGACGTGACGCGTCCTGATGGGAGAAGGAGTCGGCGTGCATCCCCTGCCACTAGCAGGGAGATGGTTGGTGGGAGAAGGCCACAGTTGTCTGGGAAGAAGTCACCACTCACGGCCAGTCAGGGTGACACCCTGAAGGCAGCTAGGTTTTTTTTTTTTGTCTTTTTGTTTTTTTAATCTAAAGCTCGGGCAAGCTGTGTGGTGCTGGAGACAGAACGAGGGGTGTGGGAGCAGAGGGGGCCTGAAGCTACAGGAGCAGGTGAGCTGGCCCACGGGAAGGCCCTGTCCGTGGGGACAGCGCAGGGGCCAAGGGCTCCCCAGCCGGAGGGAGGAGCCGAGGAAGAGGAGGCCTCAGGGAAGCCAGGAGGGAGAGGGAAGCCAGGGAGAAGGGGGAGGGGGAGCAGCCAGTGGAGCAACGGGCAGGAGCCGACTCATCGGGCAGTGAATGGGTGGCACAGGGCCTGGCACACAGTAAGCACCACATAAATACTTGATGAACAAGCGCGAGAGACAGAGAGCCTTCCCAGAATTGCTGCCACGGACAGTCAGTGCCATTCTGGGGCGGAGGCCAGGCCTGTGGGGAGGACCATCTGGCTGTTTGGGGAGCCTGCTTGGGGGGCTGTGGGGAAATGCAGAGGAGCTGAAGCATGCCGGCCGCTGGGCAGTGCTGGGCAGTGGCTGCAAATGCTGCCGGACCATTTCCTGCCTTGATTATGGCTGTTTTAATTAACTGCATTACAGCTGCCTCCATCTTGTTGAGTTTTAATTAAATTAAATGAGCTAACACTTTATAGGCTGTCTCAGGCGGCCATGGCTAGGGCCTGAATCCTGCCCCTGCTGGGCAGCTCACCGCTCCCTCCTCCCCTGGTGGGAGGGAGCGGGGAGGGGCTGGCACCCCAGGGAGCAGCACGGGCACCTCTAAAGCCTACCCCAAAAGGGCAGAGTCACGTACTCCTTTGTAGTGTGGACCTCACAGATGACGGGCCGCAGGGGCTCTGGTGGCGCTGGCCATCTTGCCTGAGCCCACCGTCCCGCAGCTAGCGGAAAGTTTCTGGACCAAGGTCTATTGGTCCAGGGTTGGCTGGCGGGCAAATGCAGAATGCAGCTAAGCCGATTCTGAGCCTCCTTTCCCGCCTGCACCGTTCCCACAAAAACTGAATCAATTATCCTGGCGGGAGTCTCGGAGGCAGATCGATCAATGGGGCGACACCTCCTGCCTGGTCATGACAGCATCCTTGCTGCCAGGGCTCCGAGCTGGCTCAACTCAGATATCTGGAGGAGACAGGTGGCCTTGGTGGCCAAGGGATGGCAGCAAGTCCTCCTGGCTCTAAGCTCCTGAGGTCCAGCCTTTTGAAGCCTGATGAATCAGGCATCTCTGGCCTCTATTCCTGGCTAAGCCAGGAGAAGTAAAGAGAAGCATCATGTAGGCCTCCTTTCGGGCCAGGCTGTAGGCAAGATGGAGGATAGACACCCACAGAGCACCTCTGCAGAGCCCAGCACCACACTGGGCACAACACTCAATGCTGCATGGAGCCACGCTGGACCAAAGTTTAGGCTCTGACCATTCCAGGAAGGTAAAAGAATCACCAGCAACGAACCCACACTGTCAAGCTCTCTTCCCTGGGCCAGGAGGGCCTGTACCAAGATCTGACCCACCCACCGGATGCCCTCTGCTCAGCCCCAAGAGGGAAGGCAGTGCTGGGTGTCAGGTGGACACCTTTCCTGGAGTCTGTGTGGCCCCTTGACCCTTACCCTCTGCTCACCTGAACGCAGCTGCTTGATGCGGCCATTGCTTGTGGCAGGGTCCACAGGGAGGAAGTCCTTGAACCAAGAGATCTCAGGGTCTGGATTCCCGCCTGCTGCGCACAGCATAGTGGCTGTGCGCGCCTTCTCCACCACCTTCAGCTGAGGCCCCATGTCGATGGAGGGGAACCCAGGGGGCAGCTGTTCTTCTGCAGACAAAAAACAGAAGTGCAAGTTAGGGTCGGCATTGCCTGCCTGCTGGCACCTTCCAGCATGGGCAGCTTCTCCTGACTCCTGGGTTGGCTGGGACCCTTAAGACCCTCGTCTTCCAGTTCCTGACTTCTAAGGATGCTCCATGTGAGGAACCAGAGTCCCAAGTCCTGCTTCCCAGGCCTGCTCCCCAGTCCTACACAGTGGGGCCCACCCTGCCCCGTCAGGGAGTTTCCAGGTCTGAGAAACAATGCCTCAGACTGGAGATGTCAGCACTTATCTCTCTGGGCTCTGGGAAAAACAAGGATTGATGCTCTGCTGGCCACAGCAGAAAGTGCTACACGGATGCTGGGCTGCGAGGGGCCCACAGCTCGTACGGCAGCCCCTAGAGCCACAGTTCAGCCCAAAGGCTCCCGGGGCTGTCTGGTACCCACTCCTTTTTCTGAACATGCGGTGTCCCCTCCACCGTTTGCATCTAGCCTTTAGCTCCACAGCATAGCAGAATCCCACATCACAGCCCGGATTCAGGACCGGACTGGGCAACCCCTGCCCTACCAGTGAGCCCCCGCAAACCCTGGTCCTGACCCATTCTCTACTAGAGTCATTTTTTTTTTTTAAGATTTTATTTGTTTATTCATGAGAGACCACAGAAAGAGAGAGAGAGAGAGAGATGCAGAGACACAGGCAGAGGGAGAAGCAGGCTCCACGCAGGGAGCCTGATGTGGGACTCGATCCCGTCTCCAGGATCACACCCTGGGCTGCAGGTGGCGCTAAACCGCTGTGCCACCACGGCTCCCCTCTACTAGAGTCTTGACCCTGACCTTCTCGTAGTCCCTGGGGGGGCCATAGTCAGGCCTGGGGACCATGTTGGAGCACGTGGAGGCCAAGGAGATAAAAAAAAAAACTCTATGAGGACACCAACATTTGATGAAGGGAGGCACAACTCCTCCCTGGCTGCCTTTTCCTACCTTGCTGGGGGTTGGAGGCTCATGCAGGAGATGGTCCCAAGGGAGCAACAGCCACAGACGTCAGCACACCCTCACTCCCGCTGCAGAGACTCGGACACACAGCCCTGGAAGCTGGCGGAGCAAGGCCGGCCTCTCCCCACCCTTGGAAGCACCAGGGGCTGGGAGCACAGGCTCTGGACTGGTACGAGCCAACTGGGGCTCCCACCTCTACCATTAACTAGCTCTGTGACCTGGGTGCCTTACTAGTCCTCTCTGTGCCTCCACTATCTGTAGACAGGGTTCAAGTGCCCGGCTTGTAAAGCCATCACGAGGACCACATCTAAGGATGCACAAGGTGCTGGGGAGTGTCTGACAGAGAATCTGCACCAGGGAGTACTGGCTGACATCATCATCATCAGTGGCTAAGCCACCTGGGTGGACGGGTACCGAGACTAGGGCCTGGGGCTGGTGGGGTTTGCAAACCCCAGAGCAAAGCTCAGAATGCGTCTGAGCACTCAGCAGAGAGCCTCTCCCATGGTGTGGATGCCTGACACGCCCTATGGAGGACAGAGAACAGTGTCTGTCTTCCAATGGGGGAGCGAGGCTCCGTGGTGGCAGAAACCAGGACATAGCCCTTCCTCAGGCCCAGCACAACACAGGCGTGTGGGGACACTTGCTGAGGTTGGACTCCTGTGCCAGGGAAAAGGCACATGGCATCCTCAGAAGTGATTCTAGAAAATAAAGGCTGGCAGTGCTGATCCTCCCTATAGACTCTCAGAGACCCAGGGGGACTGACTGGGGAGGCAGGCGGGAGAGGAAGCTGGAGGAGCCCCAGTAGGCGGGGATAAAACATCCCTCTATCGGCTGCCAGACCTGGGGTGGGGGTGAGGGGGTGGGTTCCTGCCAGGGCTCCGGCTGCCAGGGACATCCCGAAGGGGCTGTGGTGGCCCCATCAGGACAGGGGGTCTTGGGCTGGGGAGCAGCAGGACTTGGAGCACGGCCTTGCTCCCAGTGCAAGGCCGCCTCTCCCAGTGGCTACCCCTGCCTCTCCCAGTGGCTGGCGCTATGCTTACTTCCCCACCTGCAGCCCTATAAATTCCAGATGTGAACCCAGCATCTCCTTGACTGTAAATCTGATCCCACAGTGTCCTGACTTCCAGCTCTGATTTTCCAAGGAAAACATTAAACAGTGGCAGGGAAGCAGGACTTGGGATGTACCACGCAGGAAGCAGCTTCCTTTGGGCCTGAGGCCCAGTGCTCCCACCCTCCCTCCTCCGCCCTCCTCAGCAGCTGGGGGACACTCAGGACAGTTAGAGCCACCCTAGCTCACCGAAGTGACAGTCCTCAATCCTCCCTGCTCAGCCATCCCGAGCATGTGGGGGATGCAGGGACGACAGAGTCGGCCCGAGTCCAGGCCCGGGGGCCAGCCGGCCCTGGCTCCCTGGCAAGGTAGAGCAAGGAGAAAGGAAGAAGTATGAACACCTGCGGCCCCGTGTCCCGGCATCCACTCTGAATTCCTAACACGGGGAAGGTCTGGGGGATTTACGCCAAATTAAGGACAATTAATTTTCCTCCCTCAATTATCGCGCCCTCAATGGCTCCGTCCTTGGCTCAGATCATGCCTCAGGCGCTGCCGCCAGAGCCTAAAACCGGCATGTGTGAAGAGCTGTCCATAAAACAGCAGGACCCAAACGCCAGTCCCTTGTGCCAACTAGGCTTCTAGGCAGAACTCAGACGACCGCAGTCCCGCACCTCCAGCGGAGGGAGCGTGTCTCGCAGGAGGACTCCAGCCCCTCAGGGGCAACTCGCTGCTGTCTCTTCCCTCTCTGCTCCCCAGGAGGCTTCCAGCACATTCAAACGGAGCCAAGGTCAGCAGCTGCTTACTGATGCCCACTGTGTGTCTGGCCAAGCTGGGCACAGGGCACGCTGGACCCATTCTCTCATCCGGCACTGCCCCCCTGCCCTGCACCCACACCACCACCTGAACCACTGAGGCTCAGGGTAAATCCCTCACTCTGACCTCACATGATCACTGCAAACCCATCAACAATCAGGAAAACTGAGGCCCAGATAAGAAGCATAGAAGGTTACGGTTCTGGAGTATTTACCGTGCTCCACGTAGAGAGATAATAACATGCTTTAAAACATGATTTATTCTTAGCAAAACCCTACAGCGGGTGGAGGAGCAATGGGGTGCTTGCAGACCTGGCCAAGGTCATGCAAGCTGAATGAGGCGGGGCTAGGGTGACCCGGGGGCGGGCCCCAACCTGGCAGGGCCGGGCCTCGGACTCCCGGTGGGGGCGCCCCTAGGGGACAGTGCCACCACCCCGCCCCCTACCACGCCCTCCGCCGGCTTCGGGGCTCGCCGCTCCTGGAAGCCCCCCAGCACCGAGCGGCCACACGACCCCGGATGTCCCCCACACGGGGCCGCCCGCGGGCGCGCACCCACATCCCCGCACCCTGGGGCGTGCTCAGCGCGGCCCCTCGGAACCTGTCCTGCGGGCTGCGGGTGGAGGGGAGGAAGGGCCCCTCCCCCTCCCGGCCACCGGTAACCATGGCAACGGCGGAGAGGCGGGCTCCGGAGGAAGGCTGCGCGCGCCCGTGTCCCAGCGGGCGCGCGCCGGGGTCGGTCGGACAGCTGCCGCCCCTCCGCCCCGACCCGCACCTGCCGGGACCCTGCTCCCCCATCCCAACTCCCAGCCCTCCGCTCCCCTCCCGGCCTCCTTCCCGCTCAAGCGATCAGCCGCGGGCCCGCCCCGCACACCTGCCTCTCAGCCCCACGTTCGCAGTGTGTGTGCCTGCAGGGCAGAGGCCCCTCCATTCTCTGATACGGAGGTCCCTGGGAGGGAAAGAGAAGCCCACGGGGCCTTTAAGGGACTGCAGAGCCCCGGTCTCTACAGCTGCCTGTGGCTCCTGCCAGCACGCACAGGTAGGGCGCACGCACATTCCCAAGGGGCGGCCCCCAACGGATCCCTGCGAACCCGTGGTGGGTGCGCACCTGGATGTTAACGGTTCCTGCAGCAAACCGCACTGGTCTTTGGATGCTGCAACAGATCTAAACTCCTCCCCTGTTGTCCCCGCTGGGCAGAGGCAGATGACAGGGTGCTTGTGTGGGGGTGGAGGGTGTTGAGAGACTAAGGCTCAGAGAGGGCCAGAAACTTGGCTGAGGCCCCACAGCAGTGGTGGAGCTGCTTCTGCTCCATGACTCACTTGCTATCTTGGTGACTTCCTGGAGGAGGAGACAGATGCAGGAGTACTAAACCCTTGAGCATGGGAGGCAGGGAGAACTTTGGTGGCGGGGGTGGGGTGGGGTGGGGGGGGAGACATCTGAGTGAAGGCTATAGGAGGGTAGGGGGCCAGTAGGAAGATAAATCTGGTTGCAGCTAAGGCAAATGTTGAGGTCCTGATAGATGAGGCTGGGGTAGGGGTGGACAAGGAGATGAGCTTAAGCTGGCTGCAAGGGCTGAGGGGAGGGAGGCTGGTGAGGCCCCTACAAAGCACACACAGGTTTCTTTGTCCAGCTCAGCCTGGGATGCCTGAGGCTGAGTCTGGGCCAGAGGGAGGGGGCTGCACCAGGGAAGCCGACAGATGGAGACGCCTTGCAGGGTCCTGGGGCGGGCAGCACCGTCTGTCAGCACGACCTTCTCACCCGTGTTTACCCAGCTTCATGGCGTCTCTGTGCATATGCAGGCACACACCAGCACACACGTACACAGGCTCCCTGGGGTGGCACCATCTGTAAGCCTGACCTCCTCCCCTGTGCCTGAGTGTTGGGCCTGGCCTCACCCTGTCTCGGAACACAGACACCTAGAAACATGCACAACCAGGGACCTGCGGAGATATACATGGAGGAGACAGGTGCAAAAATAGAAGCCTACATGCGTGTGTGGAGGGGCACCTGTGGTGCCAAGCACCTGTGGAAGCAGACTCACACAAGCAGCTCCAGAGGCGGTACACACGGGTACTTCACACACATGTGGAGACGTGCAGCCAGAGATACACGTATGCAGAGGCACGTGCGCCCAGAGACACGGCAAATGTGCCGACAGGTAGACACACATGAAGGAAGCTCACAGGTAGCCCGGCTGCTGGTTCCCGCAGGCCCTGTGCACCCTAAAGAAGCCGAGGCACCTCAAGCATTGGCCCTGAGGCGGCTCCATCCTGAGCAGGGCTGGGGCCAAGACACCAGCTACCCATTCGGAGGTCCCCCCAAGCCCTGTAGGCTCCTGCTCTCCCAGAGAGCACCCCCACCCTGCTTCTAGGCAGTAAGGGGGGGCTGAGGGAGCCTGGGGCCCATCTTCCTTCACAGCTTTCAGTCTCGATTTTCAGCTTTTTCTAAGAGAAAACTCCCACCTCTTCCAGCACTCAGATTTCATCAAACTTGGCATCTTAAAAGCCTGTTTTGTTTTTGAATCTGAGCTGTTTGGGGCCTGTCGGCAGCGAGAGCCCGAGAGTGGCAGTGAGAGCTGAGAGCAGTGGTGGCCTCCCCTCCCCCAGGGCTTCCCTGGCATCTCACACTGCCCTACTCTACCTGGTTGGTGAGGCCTCCTCGCCACACCCCCCCAAGTGAATCCCGGGGCTATCCCCAGACAGACACCATACCCGCACTCTGGCTTTCGGACCCTGCCCTAGGCTGGACTCTCCTCCTGGGGTTCCCCCACCTTGGCCCTACTCCAGGAAGATTCTTTTTATCCATTTACCGCCCCCCCCCCCCCCCCCCGCCGCCCCGCCGAGGTTCAGGCCCAGTCACTCCAGACCACCGACAGTCTCCCACTCATTCCTCAGACCTGTCACCCCAACTGGCCAGTTCACCAAGGCCAACCATGACTCCATGGGGGCTAAGTCCAAAGGACACTTGCCAGTGCGCATCTTGCCTGACCTCTTGACAAGCGCCCCGCCCCATGGACCACTCCCTCCTCCTTCACATACCTCTCTTCTCTCCACTTCCACAGCCTCGCTCTGGGTTTCCCTCTTCCCTTTCAGGCCCCTCCTCACCAGATTCCTATGGAACACCACCACCCCCCTCTCCACCGCCCTCCAACATAAAGTACTAGCCAGCTGGGGCTCCATCCGGGCACTCTTCCTCTCTTCTTGGCTCTAGCTCTCTGAGATGTGCCATTTCTCAGCCTTCAAAACTCCATTTCCAGATGTCCCTTGGAGTGCCAGGCGAATCTGAACAAGGCCTCCTGGATACCTCCCCCTGGATGCCCGCACATGCCTGATACAACAGATTTCTAGCTGAACTTGTCAATCTGCCCCTTCAGACTAAGTCCTAAACCTCAGAAAATGGCACCACCATCTACCTGGCCCCAGAGCCATAACCTAGAGTCTTTCACTTCCCCAGTTCAAGTAGCCAGGCAGCTCGCCACTCTTTCTCCCATTCCCCCTTCCTCCCCTGCTGGCTGCCTGGGTTTGGGCCATTGCCACCACTTGCCTGGGCTGCGGGGCTGCCCCAACCTCTCACTGGTCTCCTGCCACTCTGCACTCTCTGCACCCTCAGGGACCGTTCTGAAGCATACATTTGATCGTGTCATTCCTCTGATTAAAATCCTCTCTCTCCTGGCAACCAGAGGGAGGCATCTTACCAAGAATGAAGAATGTGCACACACGGGGGCATTTAAAACCTCCAACTTGGTTAGCTGTTCCCAGAGCCGCTGGCTCCACTCTGTGGTCATGAGGTTGGGGGAGAGAGGAGTCAGCGAGGGGGCCAAGCCCACAGCAGGGCCAGGCACAGACCTACTGTCTGGCTAACAGAAGACACAAGTGTACTGCCTACGGCCCAGGAGGACCATTCAGAAGGGAATCCACTTGGGTCCTTGGAAAAGGATCAAAACTAGAGAAAATGAGGGAGTCTAGGTACCAAGAAACCCAGAGTCTGGAGTTGAAGACCCTCCTGGCAATGCCCATCTATAATACCTCTCTCAGCCCCAGGCCTCAGGGCCAGAACTCTCCAGGAAAAGGTTGAAGAGCCTCATGTTTGTATGGTCCCAAATGCTGCAGTGGCTGTGAAGGGGGGTGGAAGGACAGGTCGCAGAGACCACAGGCTCTGGACCGGAAGCATGCAGGTCCATGGCTCAGCTGTGAGGGGAGGGGCAGGAGCTGGCCTGGGTTGTAGCCCTTCTGCAGCTGCAACTCAGGGAGGGGACAGGCCCAGCTTCTGCAAAACCAACCTGTTAACCAGACACATACGTAGGCAACAGGGAGAGGGCACGACCTGCCACTTGGGAAGTCATCCTCTGCCTGTGGTAGCCCTTTATCCAAAGGCCCCCAACACCAGTCAGGCCTGGGGCAGCGGCAGAAAGGAGGGTAGAGTAAGGAGTGCCAACTCCCGGGGAAAACAACCCCCCCCATCCTGAAAGCAAGTTCCCTACTGACTCTACTCTAGGCCTAGCCCAGCCCAGGGCCTCAGCACAGGGTCACATGTGGCTGATCAGCCCTCCGGTCCCTGAGGCTGTTTCCAAAGGGATGGAGAATGGGGGTGAGGAGGTAGGGGGTGTCTCAAGAGGTCCTTCATCACCTTCCAGGTCTCTAAGCCAGCCAGGGTCAGAGCCACTGTGAAAAGTCGGGGATCCAGGCCCAGTACTGACTGCCCCACTACCCCAGTGAGTATCCTGTATGCTTAACATGCTTAACAGTTGGCACCCTAAGAGCCTGCCACCAAGTAGGCAAGACTGGATGCACTCCATGTGGGCACCTGGATTCCTGGCCCACGTGGCATCCGAGGATAGTACACTCCACATCAGTCGGCAGACACCGAGGCCAAGTGCAAACAGGTAAGAGGAGGGACATGGAGGGGTCCCGAGGTCTGGTGTATCCTCCCTCTGGCTGGCTGCAGAGGAACCACGCTGGGGGTGCCACTGTACTTGAGAACAGGTCAGCCTGACCACTCTGCCCCACATTCATCTGCCCAGCTGTCGTGCTGACCAACGGCTCCGAGCAGGGAACCCATGGGTCCCCAAGATAATGAGCCCAGACACAGCCTCTCTGACCATCCCCCCCAGTGTCAGACTGACCCCCACACATTCAGCTCAGGCCGCTTGCCACACAAGCACCACACACCTCACACACACTGATGTGCGTGCACACGCAGACACAGCACGATGCACACCACCTGCTGTATATACACCTCCCCAGTGCTTGATGGGTACACACACACACACACACACACACACGTGCGCACACACAATCTGCTGCACATCCCCTACTGAGCACAAAGGCACACACCCGCCGCATACACAACGCCACGCACACACTGCCCTACCCAAGGCATACAGGGAAGCCACAGCACACACGGGGCGCCTCTCGGCCCTGTCCATGATACCACCTGCACCCTGAGCCCTGAGAACCAGGCCCCCCCAGGGCAGGGTGGGAAACAGCTCATTGGTGCTCCTGGGCTCCCCCCAGCCTCCCCCTCCCGCCTCGCCTGCCTTAGCCCTCCCAGAACCCACCCAGGTCACCTGGGCCCTGCCCACACCTCTGCTGCTGGCCTCCCTGGGGCTCTCCTGACCACTGTCCTGCCCGGCCTGGAACCTGGTGGCTCAGGCAAGTCCTGCGCCCGAATGAGCCCCAAGACCCTCGCTCCCCCACCCCAGGGAGGGAAAGGCCAGGAAGCAAAGCCTGCCTCCCCTCCCCCTCCCTCGAGAGAGAGAAAATGTCAGCTTCTCTGTCTCAGTGGTGGCAGCGGGCGGGTTGGAGGGGGAGTGATTCAGCCTCTGCCTCAAGAGTGCGGAGTGAGAAGAGCTTTTCCTGCCATTACCGGGGAGGGAGAGGCTGGCGCGCTAATGGCTTCAATTACCTCTCAGACAGGAACACCGGGCGGCGGGCCCTGCTCGCCCGGCCTGGCTCGCCCAGCCCCTGGAGCCGGGCACCGCTCCCTGTCCCCAGCCCCCCGGCTCTGGCCTGGGGCGGGGGGGGGGCAGGGGGCCGTGGTGGAGCCCCCGGGGCCGCCGGGGCACGCAAGGCCACACCGGGCCACACCCGGACACGCGAGGTCAGGGGAGCCGGTGCAAAGGCCGGGGCAAGGGCGTGGCGGGCCTCGAGGCTGCGGGGCGCTGCGGGGTGCTCCCCAGCCTGTGTCAGGGCCCGTCTGGGGAGGCTGGGCCTGCCGGAGACAACACGGGCAGGGGGGCACGGGACCAGACTTGTAGGCTTGGGCTCCCCTCTGGCGGTGACACCGACTCCTCCCTGAGCCCTGTCGCTGTAGGCGGCCCTCAGCCGCTCCCGAGGAGCCCAGCGCACAGGAAGCATGTGCACGGACAGGTGCTTTGGGGCGTACGTGCAGTGTGTGACACCTGTAAGGCTCACTTATTCCCAACCCCCAAACCAGCTTCAAGCGCTCCCCGGGCCTCCTTAGAGCCTGTGGAGGCCTCCCAGGAACGCCCTGGCCCTCCTCTGGCTCCAGCCCACAGCCCCAGACAGACTACCCTCTCCCTTGCTTCCCCCCAACACCTTTTCGGGGTGGGGGGGAAGGGGCACAGTCTGGGCTGCTTCCTCCTGGCCTCGCCTCCCGGCACCTTTGAGGCCTCCCGCTCCACTCCTCTCTGCCAAGCCAGGAGCCTGGTCAAGGTTACACAGACCAACATGGTAAGTCAGCATTTCGTCTTCCGGCTGCTGCGTTTCAGGAGGAGGAGGCGGGGGGGTTCACCGAGGCCCACGGGGGCAGGAGCACGAGCAGGGCAGGGACCTGCCCCACACTCACCCCAACCTTACTGGACACCTCTCACAGCCCAGAAGTGCAAACACACCCAGAATGCCCCTCAGGATGGAGGGACCCCGTCCAAGTCTGAATCCCACCCCACCCCTCTCACCTCAGGACCTGGAAGACCATCCTCATCTTCCTGAATCCTTTAGAAGATAAAGCTGCCCAGGGTGGCGGGAAAGGAGTGTGCCCACAATGGAACTGGGGTGCAGGGACTGGGGGGGTTGCTTTTCTTTCTACACTAACATGGAGGTCCTCTTCCCTCAAGAGAAGAAGATGATCCAATGTCCTCTGGGGCAGACACCAACGGCGGGGGGACAGGCAGGGCTAAACTATTTGTCCCTGGTTATGGCTACAGAAACTCACGTAGGGCCTGTCATCTGGGTCCCTGCTCCACAGGTAAGTCCCCCCGTGGGAACAGACCATGAGGCTGCACCACCTCCACGATACCATGGGAGCCAGCTACAGCCAGCTTCCAGCCCGGCAGCAACCACCATTCCCCCTGGAATCCCGTGAAGTCCTCTACATCATATTCAGTTCTCCAACCCAGCTCAGGTCGTAGGTTTATGGATGGAGCAAATGAAGCCTGATCAGAGGCACGGTTACTTGTCCAGGTCCCAGGGGAAGACAGGAAGGGGTTGCAGAGCCCCTGCTCTTCACCACTGTCCTCCACTGTCCCTCTAAACTGGACACCCCCCACCACACACACACAGGAGATGCTCAGGCACAAGGGAGTTACCGAATAGATGCGTTCAAACACATAAAGCCATAGCATAAAAATGGCCAATGTGAAAAGATGTTCAACTGCTCTTGTAATCAAAGAAATGCAAATTAAATTGAGATGCCATTTTTTGCCTATTAACTTGGCAAAGATTTTTTTTTTAATGATAATTCCCACTGCTGGTGAGGATGTGCAGAAAAGAGGCCCTCTCATGCCCTGCTTGGTGGGAGTGTAAACTGACACAATCTTCTGGAAATACTGAAAGGCTTAAAAATTCATGTGTCCTCTTGACGGGATAAGCACTGGGTGTTATTCTGTATGTTGGTAAATTGAACACCAATAAAAAATTAATTTATTAAAAAAAATTCATGTGTCCTTTGATACAGCAATTCTACTTCCATGAATCTAGAATAAGGAAATAATCAGGAAGGTGAACACATCTTCTCCGCAAGGAAGTGCAGAGCGCTTTATTTATAAAAGCAAGAAAATGGGAACAATATACGTGTCCAACAATAAAGGAACAGCTAAATAAGTTAAGGTGCTTTGTGTGAACCTACAACCATTAGAGATAATGATATAGAATATTTAATGGTGAGGAAGATGTTCATGATACGCTATTTTAAAAAGCACTCTACAAATGAGGGGCACCCAGCTGGCTTAGTCGATGGAGCATACATGCAACTCTTGATCTCAGGGTTTTGAGTTTGAGCCCCACATTGGGTGTAGAGATTACTCAAAAATAAAATCTTGAAAAAAGAAAAGCAGTCTATAAACCATTGGGGAGGACGTGATCCCATTTTTCTTATACAACCGACCCTTGAACAACATGGGTTTGAACTGCACAGTTCCACTTAATGTGGACTTATTTAAGATTTTATTTATTTACTCATAAGAGACACACAGAGAAAGGCAGAGGGAGAAGCAGGATCCCTGTAGGGAGCCCGATGCGGGACTCGATCCCAGGACCTAAGGATCATGCCCTGAGCCAAAGGCAGACACTCAACCACTGAGCCACCCAGGCATCCCCTGTGGGCTTCTTTCGATAAATACAATACTATACAAATGTATTTTGTCTCATGATTTGATTTTTCTAAAGTTTATCATTTTTTTTAGTAATTTCTGTAGTCAACGTGGAGCTTGAACTCACGACCACAAGGTCGAGAGTCATAAGCTCTCCTGACTGAGCCAGCCAGGTGCCCCCCTCTCATGATTATCTTAGTAAGATTTTTTTTTTCTCTAGCTTACTTTATCATAGGAATACAGTATATCGTACATGTACAAGATATGTGTTAATCAACTTTTTTTTTTTAAGTTTTATTTACGAGAGAAACAGAGAGAGAGAATGCAATGTGTGCATGCTAGAGCACAAGCTGGTGGGGAGGCAGAGAGAGAAGCAGGCTCCCCTACTGAGCAGGGAGCCCAAAGAGGGTCCCTCAATCTCAGGATCCGGAGTTTATGACCTGAGCCGAAAGCAGACCCTTAACCAGTCGAGCCACCCAGGAGCCTCTGATTGACTTTATGGTATAGGTAAGGCTTCCAGTAAACAGAAGACTATTAGTAGTTAGGTTTTCAAAGAGTCAAAAAGTTATATGCAGATTGTGGACTGCTTGGCAGTGAGGGGTGGCGGAGTCAGCATACCTAACCCCTGCGTTGTTCCAGGGTCAATTGCATACATAATGTCTGTCTAGAAAATGGACCTTAAGGAAAGAACCAAGTGTCATTGGTAGAGGCAAGACGACAGGTGATCTTTACTTTTTCCTATGCGCCTTTATACTTCTCAAATTTTCAACAGTGAATAGGTATTGTTACTATAAATTTTTTCTAAAAGGCAACGATCAAGACTATATTTTGAAAATACACAGACATTCAGGCTGAGGAATCCGTTGTGGCTGGGGGCCAATTGTGTCACTCCCTACCCTGTGGTTTCCTACTTCCCCAGGAAAACGTTCATTTCTCAGCCTCCTCCTGTGACATCTGTCCCCCAGCCTCTCCAAATCTCCCCTGGTGTCTCTCCGTGCCCTCAAACTCCACCCGCCCCCCCAAACCCAACTGAGTAACTTCGAGTTCTCTGAGAGCATCCTTCTCTCCTGCTTGTGGGCCTTGGCATGTGGCTGCTGCTGTTCTTTATGCCTACGTCCCCACCCCAACTCTTACTTACCCTTCTGGCTCAGCTCAGACAATAGTTCCCTCTCCTCTGTGCTCCTCTAGCCCCCTGGCTGCCCCTGTAAAACTTCCTGGAGACTGTCTCAAGGGCTGGGCCCAGGTCAATGGCCCTCTGGACTTGAGAGAAGCATTAGGGAGTGTTTGTGCATGAATACAGGAGCCAGGAGGTGAGCGGACACTGAAATCCACACAGAGCCCTAGCCCCCAGCCTAGGACTCCTGTTCATAAGGGCTACAGGGAACACACCTCTCCGAAGCTCCCCACCAGGCTCCACAGGAAAATCAGATCTGCTGCCATGAGCCACGTAACCCAAACATTAGATAACTGCAGCCCCACACCTGAAGTCAGACCTCAGACCCTACCCGAGCAATGCCACGGCTCAGCAGGAGGATACAGACGCCAGACACACAGCTAAACAATCCAGGCCGGATCCAATGACCATCCCCTTCCACACCTGACCTTTGCCGATGCCAGGATGGCCAGTTCTCCTTTCTGCCAAACACAGAGCAGCCCGCGGCAGGGACAAGGGCTGGCTGACTGGCTCTTCCCACAAGTCAGTCTACCCACCCGCCCCACCACGTTCCTCCCCAGCGCATACCTTCAAGAACTGAGAGCTTGGCACTTGTGTTAATCTCTCCCAGACTGTTGGTGGCTGTGCACTCGTAGATGGCTTCATCTCGTTGCACCCGCAATGGCTGGATCCGCAGCACAGACCCTGCCCCATCATCAAACTCAATGACCTGCCAGAGGACAGACACAGGGTCACAGCCTGCCTGGGGTCAGACATCCTCCCACCCCCAAAAGGGCCCTGAGGAGGGAGACCAAGGAGAGAGGATGTAGGGCCAGACCCTGGAACAGGATAGGCAGACCGTGAGCCCTGCCTGCCCCTTCCTACCCAAGGTTATACCTCAAAGCGCTGGGAGCTGACTTTCTTCCCCTTCTTCATCCATGTGATGCGTGGCTTGGGCTCCCCTGTGGCTTGGCACACGAAGGAGGCCACTCCTCCTGACAGCCCAGTCTGGTCCTCGGGGACCTTAATGAAGGCAGGTTTGCCTGGAAAAATGGAGACACACAGTCACCATGGCACAGTCACTACAGACATGGCCAATGCTCCATAGGTGGCAGTCATGGCGATAGGGGGATGGCAAGAAGATCTATAAAGAAAATATTAGGGATGCCTGCGTGGCTCAGTCGGCCAAGCGCCTCTTGGTTTCTGCTCCGGTCATGATCTCGGGGGTGTGAAATCAAGCCCCGCTGTGTCGGGCTCTGTGTTCAGCGTGAAGTCTGTTTGAGATTCTCTCCCTCTGCCCCTTCCCCCTCTCGCTCTCTAAAATAAATAAGTAAATCTTTCGAAAAAAGAAATAAAGAATATTAATAGTGCCACCTAACCCTCCTAAAGTGTTTACTATGTGCCAGACACTATTCAAAGAACTGCAGCATATGAAGTGGGTACTACAATACATCTGCTTATAAAGAGGCACAGAGAGTTGAAGGGGTTTATCCAACATGATACAGCTGGTTAGTGGCAGAGCGGAGATTTGAACCTAGAGTTCTGAGTCTGGAGTCTGCGCTTTAACCTCTATGCTCTGTCTCCCATCCCCTCATCAATTCCAAGCTGGAGGACAAAGGCTGGAAGAGCCCCAGCATCTCTCTCAGGCTTGTCCCTCCCCCACAGCTCTCCATCTGGGTGATGGTCCCTCCATCTACCCCAAGGCTCAAGCCAGAAAGCGTGACTCCTCCTCTCTCTCAGCCCCCACACACCAGCAGTCCCGAAAGGCCTAGACATTCCACCTCTTAAGTGTCTCTGGACGGCTTCCCAGGTGAATGCTTTCCTGTAAATCTGCACCCCCCACCCGCCCCCACTGACTTGGTTATTGCCTTCTGATACAGCTAGCCTGCACATCTCCCCAAGGTGTCCGCTGGGAGGCGGGGAGGGGAAGGAGGAAGGGGCCTCAGACACCATACTTCCATGCCCACATCACCTGGGTACGTACACCAGGGCTGACCTGGAGCACCTGTCCCTATGAATCCCACCTCCCAGGGTCACAAGACCAGAGAAACCTGCTTCCATTAAGACGCAGCAACGCCTCGTTAATCCTGACAGAGGATCCATTTCCTATTAATCAGGCCAATGAACAGCTCTAGGGAGGCTAATACCGTGAGAAATGACCTTTCGGACCACCTGGTCAGGGCCGATAAGCCCAGGCCCAACCCAATCCTCATGGCAGAAACATGCACATGCCATGATAACAATCTCTCCCTATGCACCCACTCTGCACCAGGACCTTTGTCTCGTTTAGTCTTTCATCATCGTTATTCCCAGTTTACAGGCTCAGAGAGGTCAAGTCACTTGCCCAAAGTCACACAGCCATCGAGTGGCACATCCAAGACTTGAATTCAAGCCTGACTCCAAGACACTTGGTACAGAACGGAGGGGACTTGTGTAGAGTAGGGTCAGGGGCGTGCGGGGTGAGGAAGTGGAGGGAAGAGTGCGGTGACCGTTAACAGACATTGGCTGTGACAAGAAGGCACAGAACAGATGGCACCTGGAGGGGTCCAGGGAGGTTTACATCTTGGGTTCTTTTTTGGTTTCCTAAGACGTGAAAGACAATGTTTACGTGCTGATGGGAAGGAGGCAGCAGAGAGGAGAGGGTGCCAATCCAGGATCCAGTGGGCAGAGATGGGCACAGTCCCCGAGGAGGGGAGGGTCCGGGGGACCACCGACGTCAGCAGTTACAGTGAGTAGGAGGGCTCAGCTTTGCAGGGAGAGGGAAGGGTACCACCTTACTGAGCACCCTGGGGCCCCGTGGGGGTTTTATGTAATTTCCGAGCAAGCCACCCATCATCTCTGAGCCCCTGCTTTCTCATCTGCAAAATGGTGCTAGTGACTCAAGAGTCTGTGCAGACGAAATGTGATGCTATTAACTGTGGGCACAGGCTTGGCACCTGGTGGGCCTTGCCGGAGGGCAGTCATCACTCTCCTTCATATAATTAGTCTTCAAACCATGCCGTGGGTAGGATTAGCATCTTCATCTGAGAGATGGGGAAATGGCGGCTCAGAAGGCTAAGTAACGGACAAGTCACAGCGATATAGGGGTGGAGCTCGGCTCTGGCTGGAGTTCCAAATCCTAAGGCTCGTTGTCCAGCACCAGCACCCAAGGCTCCAGCGAGGAGGGAAATGTGGGCCCCACCTGACTGCTCTTGGAGTGCTCAGAGTGGGTGAGGGAAGCTGGGACAGAATGGCCTGGGGATAGATAACAAGCTTCTAGAAGCTTCAGTTTGCTTCACATTTCCTCCACCTGAGCTCTGAAGGAGGCTCCAGACTCTCCCAGCCTGTGGTTGTCAGCGGAGCCTGCCCCTGTTGGCTGGTCCTTTCAGACGGGTCTCCCGGACAGGACTCTGCACACTGGGGCTCTACTGGGTGCACCCCTCCTCCACACCTGAGGACCCGCACACAACAGCTCCATGATCTCCTCCTCACCCCCTTAGTCCAGATACCGCCTTCCCTTGACTAGACACTACCTGTGTCCCTGCCTCCAGTCTGGCTCCCTCCAGTCCAGTTTCTATTCAGCAGCCAGAGTGAACTGCCTCTCTCCTCTGATCAAAATCCTGTGAGGGCCTCCCATTGCTATGAAAACAAAATTTCAACTCCTTTCCTGGTGGACAGAGCCCTGGCAGCTCTGACCCCAGCCACCCCCTACCCCCAGGCCTCGTTTCCTTTCCCCGGGATAAGCAATATTCCCTGTGGCCTCAGGGCCTTTGCATAAGCTGTTCCTGCTGCCACAAACCTCTTGGAAAAACTCTTTACTCATTAACTCCTATTTACCTTCCTGATCCCAACTTAAACATCATTTCTTTAGGAAACCTTCCTTGGTCTCCCTGTCATCCTGCCCTGCTCCATTAGCTCAGCTTTCTGGTAAACACCCTCTGCCTCCCTCCTACCTGTGTGGGGTTATTGCTTTTCTAGTTTGGGGGGAATACTTGGCTCACAGCAGCTTCCCCACCTAGAATAATACCCCGGGGCAGAACAGACACCATGCCTGCCTTGCTTCCTGCCCTGTCCCAGGTGTCCGACCCAGTTCCTGGCACACAGGGGTGTAGAACAAATGAGGGGGTGACCTGACAAGGGAATGCCTGGGGGGGATGGAGAATGTAGCCCCTTACACACTGGGGGTGGGGTGGGGTGATGCCTGGTGCCCCAGGGAAAGCAGCCCAGGGTAGAAACCCTCTGGCTCTTGCCTCAACGTGTCCACAGCAGAAACCAGAGGCTGGAAACCTGCTGAACCAGAATGGCCAGGGGAGCGCGCCTGGGGGCGGGGCCTCCCGCCAAACAAAGAACCAGAAGCCAGGGAGGAGAGCCAGGTCCGGGTCACGAGAGAGCAGGCAGGCGAGAAGGGAAAGGCCTGAGTACTGTGTGGAGGCTGGCCTGCGCCCAAGGCCTGGGGCCGCCGAGGAGCCGGAACCCCGTGGAGGCTGGCCCGAAGCCAGCACCCCGCCCAGCCCACCCACCCACCACCCACGGGCAGAGGCCCCCCCAGCCCCATGCACCGCCAGGGGGCCGGCCCCTGCGCTCACTTAGGCCTCACCCACCCCCACTCCCACCCAGGGTCCCCTCGCCCAGCGCTGGAGCCAAACCCCGCTCGGCCCCATCCCAAAGCCCTGCCAAGCCCTTGCCCCTTTTGTTCCCCAGGCCAACTTCTGGGGAGCACAAATCTGACCAGGTCGCTCCCCAGCTACAAACTGTGTCGGCTCCCGTGTCCCTCTGACGCCCTCTGCACACTTGCTCAGGCCCAGAGCACCCCTGCGGGCCAAGCACTGTGCTAGAACACGGCTGGGCCCTGGTGGACTTGCCACCCCCTCCCCAGACCTGCCCTGACAGGCCAGGCCAGAGGGCCCCTCCTGCCTTTGCGTGTGCCCTGCCCCCTCCCGCACCCCTCCCCCCAAAGCCTGTGGGAACCTGCTCTGCCTCCAGCAGCCCTTGGGTGTCCCACCTCAGCTCTGATCCCAGCTATGCTGACCGAGGACACACCGTCAGAACCAGGCAGCCCAATCACCCGGCCTGGTGCAGACCCAGAGCTGGTGTCGAGGGAGGGACTGACTTTCAGCACCCCTGCTGGCCCCCCTTCCTTGCAGCAGGGCAGGGCGACTGTGGGCCTCACAGCTCTTTGGACTGCAGCTCCCAGGTGTGCCCTGGGGCACTCTGCACCCAAGCAGGCCACTGAGCCTAGGCACAGGGGGAGTGAGCTGGCTTGGGGAGAAGATGGGCACATGGGGGGAGTGTACGTGTACACACACGTACACAGAAGCGGAGAGCAGACACGTAGCCATGAGGGAGTGAGGGACAGCAAGGCAGGGAAGGGAGCTCCTGTAGAGGTGGATTTTCCAGGCCCTCAACCACCTACTGTGCTGGGGACTTATCAATTCTGGCTCCGGTGACCACTCTTGGTGCCCTCCAGGGGGGAGCCTGCTCGGAGACAACCCTGGGTTCCCAGGGAACACACGGGGTGCCCCAGGTCATGGCCTCGGATGCAGGGACCACATACTAGTTGCCAGGTGCCTTGAACATGTGACCTCAGTTAACCTTTCCAGGTAGGAGCGATTACCCTCGTTAGGCAAGAGGAAAACAGGCCTAGAGAGGGAAAGCAATCTGCCGGAAGTGCCCCAGAGGGCAGAGTCTAGGCAGGCCACCAGGTCCTACCCCCCCCCGGGTGGCCCTGCCTACCCATGAGGCTGGCAGGGCGGGGGTATGCCATGACACACACATCATCCGCTACACAGGCCCTTGCCCCCACCCCCGCAGCTATCGCGCATCCTGCTCTGGCCTCCGATGAGTCCAAGTAACAACCAAAACCAGGGCCCCAGCTCAAAACTGATCACCTGTGCCGCATCTCTGCCTCTGTTGCAGGCTGTCTGGGGACAAAAGATCTTCACTGAGCTCTGTCATGAGCTCCATGGAGAAGCCCAGGGCTGTTCCTCCCCCTACCCTGAATCTCACCCCACCAAGCAACACTCCCCATCAGCAAATACTCAGTCACCCTTCAGGGTTCCCTTCTTCCGGGAAGCCTCCCAATGGCTCTACCAGGGACTTATTAGGTCACTACCTCTGCGCTGGTGCCACCCCCAACAGAAGCCCCGCTGCGGGTTCTGGGTCTCAAAGGCAGGCCTGTGTGGCCATGTAGCACCTGACTCACATGTTAAAGCAGGAGAAACCTCTTCCTGCTTGGAACCACCTCTAGCCTGCTCAAAGCACAAAGGCTGGGCTCAGGGAGCTGCCCAAGCCCCGGGTGCCTGGGTCTCCACTGGAGCTGACTCGGCATTAATGTGGGGGCCTCTGGGCTAACTCTTGGCAGATGCTTCTCCACCCCCCTTCCCTCCGCTCCCCTCAGAGGCCAGGGCTCTCATTCATTTGTCTCGTTAAGAGGCCTATAGAAACACATTTGTCCGCTCCGCGCTTCACTGCCCCGGTCGTCAATTCTCCGGGGCGCCTGCCCTACCTTTTGCAGCAGCTCCGTCCACATTTGCCCACTCACCCTGGCTAGAAGTCTCCCAAGCCCAGCCTAAGTCTGGTCACAGTGGGAGGGGTACAGATCCAAAAGGGTGTGTAGCGTAAGGCAGGCCTGCGAGACAGACCCTGCCTCCTGGGGCCAGGTCCCCACAGCTCCCAGCCCAGGCCCCTTTCCCACAGCTCTCTGCCTGGGAGCAGAGCCCCACTCACCCTATTTCAGCATCTCCAGCTGGTTACTACCTTCCAGACCCTGGTCTCTGGGTTCTGGGTCTTGAGGGACCAGCATGGAGGTTCTGGGACTCTGCTCCAAAAATCGTTCCACTCTGCCCCCCAAGTAGCACATGACCCAGACTCCTGGAGGAAGTGTATGGGAACTGGCCAGGTGAGGGGATGAGAAGAGTGTTCCAAGCAGAGGGATCCGAAGGAACAGGGGCCTGGGGAGCACACGAGGGGCAGAGAAGTCAGCATGGAAGGAGTACGGGGTGGGGGAGGGGGGGCAGAGTAAAGGAGGAGGTTGGCAGAGCCTGGAAAATGCAGGGCCTTGAGAAGCACTGAGACCCCTAGGCTTGATCCTGAAGGCAACAGGGGAAGAGAGTGAGGGATCTCAAACTGAGGGGTGACACAGTCAGGCTCTCACGCTGGAAGGAGGACTGGATCGCGAGGGCATGGAGGCAGGAAGCCATCAGAAGGCAGTTGTGTGTGAAAGCCCAAGAGAGAGCTGAGGGTGGCTTGGGGGGAGGCAGCGGAGGGGAAGGTGGATGCATTCCAAAGATATTTAAAAGGGAGAAGCAACAGAAGTTGGTGATGGATTAGATGTGGGGTATGAGACAGGGAGGAGGCCCCAGGTTCTGACTTGGGTGGCGGGGTGGGTGGTAATGCCAATTCGCCAGGAGAGAGAAGGCAGGAAGGAGAGCAGGTCTGGGGGGATGAGGGTACGAGTTAGGGCATGTCTCAGTCTGCGCAGGAGGGGGAGGCAGTCTCCCAGGATGCGCTGTCTGAAAACCCAGCTGGGCGCTCCTCCCTCTGCCCTCAAGCTCCTGTCCAAAGGCCATAAGAGTGTCCAGGGTGAGGTCGGGGAGCAAGGACAGTACTTCAGCGTCCAAGGGCTACTGACCACACCTGACTGTTGACAAGCCTTTGCTTCCCTGCCAACGTCAGAGTCACACCCAGTGACTTCTACCCCAGCCTGCCCCTGCAGGCTCAAGCTCTCTCCAGCAGCCCCGGCCAGGCCTGGGGATCAACCCCCCACCCCCACCCTGGCCCTGCTCCTGCTTGCCCAGGCCTCCGTTGGCCTGCACCTCAAAGCTCCCACCACCACCCCTCACTGCACCGCGCCCCCCCCCCCCCCCCAGGAGGAACGCCCTCCCCTTCCTGGGCCCTACTAGCCCCACCAGGGCCCAGCTTCAGAGGACAAAGGGCGGGGTGCCTGAGTCCCACCCCTCTCCAGGATCTGGTCCTGAATAATTAATGAGCCATTAGGAGAAAGGGCCTGGGTGGGGCAAGGAGACAGATGAGTGTCCAGATACTTGGAGTGGGGGGTGAGGGAAGCCCTATGGCCCACTGTCACCCAGGCTGACCTCCAGGTTGGCCCTTGGCCACCTCTGGGCTCCGGACAGGGTGGGAACAGCCCCTGCCCCCAGGGACCTTGGCTCCGACCTCACCCCTCCCAGTCAGCATGCAGATTGGCTAAATCTGCCCTGTGCTCCGCCTCCCACCAGTAACCAAGCAGTGGTAACCATGGTGACGGGGCGGGCTGCGGCCAGTCTCGTAGTGCCAGGCAGGGGGAAGGGCGGCAGGAAAGGGACGAAAGTTCAGAGTTGGATTTGGGCAGGGGACAATCCCACTTCCCCCAATACACACATCCACACACGCATACACACACACACATCCACACACACAGAGAGCCCCCCCCCCCCTCCCCAGGCTGAAGGGCTGGGGGAAGGGGGATGACCTTTTGCCTTAAAGGTGGTGGAGAAGGGGAAGGAGGGGCTCAGTATCCCCACATCTGAATCCCAAGGGTCTGGCCCAGGGAAAGGGCTGTGGTGGCTCTGGCTTCCTCTCACTCCCTGGACCTGTGGACACATCTGGCACCCCATTCACACACCCATACACGTTCCCTGTATGCCACCCCCTATTCCCACTCAACCCTGACATGGCTCACTCTGGGTCCTCGGCACAGATCTGCAGTGGCAGACACGCTACACGCCTGAGCATGTCACCCGATGACCACATGAATCCTGGTCAGGTCTCACCCCAGTTCCATACAACAGGTTGCAGTTAGACACACTCCACCCTGCAGCGCCTTAAGGGCCATGCAGGCATTCCCCAGGATGCTCCTAGGAAGCATGGGGCTGGACCACTTCTTGGAGGGTGGGTTCTCTAACTGAAGCAGGGGTGTCTCTCTAGGGCAGTGGGTCTGGGTAGGTATTGGACTATCCCGCCCTTCATGGTAGCTGGTCGCGTCCCCCAGCCTAGAATCCTACGACAAGGACCGCTACCTTTGGACCCGGGAGGTCCTGCACCCTGAGGGGCCAGACTTACTGTCACCATGGGCACCTGCCACCAAGCCAAGCATCACGAGCGCAGGCACAAGGGGCACCATCGTCTTCCCTGGGGCTGGCTCAGGGGCCATCCGGGGCTCTAGCACCACGGCCAGCCACCACCACAGCCACAGCCAACCTGTGATGGAGAGAAGGGCAGAGCCAGTCAGTTGGTGTCCAACAGTGTCCCTATCACCCTCCCTATGCCGCCTCCTGGCCCCTGCTCACCCCCCAGAGCCCGCTCATCCTTACCGACCATCCAGAGCCTAGTTCAACAGACAGTGTTGAACAGTGTCCCTATCGCACCCCCACCCACCACCTCCTCGACTTCAGACTGGGTCATGGCCACCCAGACCCAGAGCCCTTTGACGACCCAGGCTCCTCACCAATGCCAAGGATAACCTGACAGATACTGTTGGGCGAGAGACAGCATAAGAGGCCTTCAGGTCATACTGTAAACCTGAGCAGGAGGGCAGGGGGTCACTGGGACCAGAGGATCTGTACAGGGCTGTTCTGTCTCAGACTGTGGGTTCCCAACTTGCCTCCATAAGGGGACAGGAATAGGAAACAGGGCTGGACACAGACACACAGACTAAACAAGCCAGAGACAGGGAGCCTGAGAAGGTAGCAGACCCATGCAGGCCTAGGACTCTGGTGTCCCCGGGGCATCCCATGGTCTCTCATCTCCCCAGCGGGGAGGCCGGAGGCAGTGGGCCAGACCCCGCATGCTGAGTACAGGCCCCAGAGCACAGACTTGTTAGCAGCAGACAGAATCCAGGTATCCGAGGCTTGGAGCCAAAGCCACAACCCGTCCGGGCTCGCCAGGACGTGCTCTTGACAAGTCGTAGCTGCCCTGCCCGGCCACCCTCGTCCTACCCAATTCCCATGGCACCTTCCCACTCCAAAAGGAAACCACAGGGAGTCCCTAGTGGCCAGGAATGGGGGTGCCAGACCCGCAGATTCCACCCACACCTCCTCTGCCCTTGCCCTGGTGGCCCATGGCAGATCAAGCTTCAGGGAGCAGCTTTCTCAGAACAGCCTTCCAGACTGAGGCGGGCACCTGTACGTAGGAAAGGCTGTGCTGAGATTGCTCACAGGGCTCCTCCGCCAGGTGCGTCCTCCCCAGTCTGCCTGGCACCTGCGAGAAGCCTTTGGCACGGCCACAACACGCACCGCAGATGCACTGCTCTCGCTCTATAGTCCCGATGGTGAGCTTCCAAGGGGCTCTCTCCTATGGCCCCTCACCCAGGGGGCGTCAGGGGATCCACAATGGTGCCCACTAGCTCCACTCACGCCTTACTCTGAGCAGGTGGCTGGTACATGAGAAGCTCCTCAATGATGCTCTGAGAGCACAACAGGGGATGCAGCGGGGAGGGGGTGATGATGAACACGCCCCGGGCCCAGGCGGTGGTACCCACGGGCTCTGGTGGGAGAGCCCTGATAAGACCCAGGTACCCGCTGATCCACGACAGTAAGAGAATGTGCAAGGAAGTGACGGGGCTCAGAGATGGCTCTGCTCCTTTCTGGAACTTGAACTAAGGTCCTAAAATCGGAGGGTGCTAGGTAAGCAAAGGCGCTAAGGCAAAACAGGCAGGGCCGTGAAGTGGGGCAGGGGCTACACACAAAGGGAGATGCCCTCTGGCCTGAGATCTGGCCTGAGATCTCCTAGATGGGAGCTGAGAAACAAAAGCAAGAGAGCTGAAGGGGCGTGGAGGGCATCGGGGCCCATTCACACCAAGCCTGCGGTTCCACTCAGCAGTCACAAAGTTCAGGTGGCTGTGACCAGGACAGAGGGCGTCCCCACCGTGATGCCTAGTATCGCCAGCCTGCGATGGAGGCCCCCGTATCACGAAGGCCCTGTCTGAGCATGCCATCGCTGGGGTGGAGCCAGGGAATCAACAACAGAATCCTCTTAGCAGACATCAGGCGGTGAACTGCCTGGCCAGCAGGGGCATGGCTCCCTGACACAACCATCCTGTCACCCCCCAGTACAGAGACCACGGGTTTACGGCGCAGGGGCGTGCTGCACTGACAGGCAGGGGCACAGGGGCTGAGGCCAGGCATCGTGGGGTACCACAACACCATATTTGCAGAGCTTTCGCTCCCAGGTACAAGCATTATGGGTGTGCACCCCGTCCCCAGTGTAGACACCGCAGGGGTGTAACCTTCTGCAACACACATCATGGCAGGTCTCCCTGGCATGAAATAAAGGGGATAAAGCTACAAAGAAGAGATGTCACAGAGGTACAAGTGCACGGCACAATAGCATGAGACGTGACTCCCCCGGATGATGATCACGGAGGCATAGCCCCGCGTCGGCCTACGTACAGGAATCACAGAACCGTAACTCCCAGGTGGAGACATCGTGGCGGGGCATAGCTGTCCGGGCCAGACATGGCGTGAGTGGGGATTGAGGGTCCAGTTGCCCAACAGACATTATAGGGGCCTAACTTCCCATTATGTCATTGTAGAGGTGTACCCCCCCGGACACAGACGTCATGGGGTGTCCGTCCCTGGTACCGATATCAAAGGGGTGTGAGTCCCCAGGACAGCCACCATGGATGGGGCCTAACTCCAGAACAGATGTCACATGGTACAGTCTAGGATGAGATTCTGGGCCGTGGGTGTCAGAGAATTTGGGCCCCCAGGGTGAGAAGATGAGTGACACTTACTCGGGGACTCCGAGGGCCCCCTATGTATCTGACTCTGGGATACCAGCAAGCTGTGCAGACACGGCAAGGTGGAGAAGGTGAAAACAAAGACGTTCCCTCTCTCTGCAAAGAGCTTCTCCCAGAGGCCCATGGACTCAGGGATGAGGCTACCCAGAGGCGGAGACACAGGGGACACACAGACATGGACACGTTCTCAGGGAACTGCTCCGGCAACCACAATGCTGTCCAAGCCAGGGCTTCTCCGTCACCAGCTTCTGGTGAGAGCGAGCTGCCCCAGCTCCGGGACCCCCTCCTCCGAGTCCTGGGTCCCTGGGCCTCACCGTGTCCCCACCCCAGAGTGCCTGGGGTCACCTGTGGGGAGAAGGTGGGAGAGGAGCAGGGAGCGGGGGACTGATGCTGACCTTACTGGGGTGGCCGAGAACCTTCTGAATCCAGCGTGACCGTGTTAAGGGCCGAGTGTCCACTTGCCCCAGCATGGCTGGGTGAGCCTGGGGTCCTGACAGCTGAGATGAGAGCAAGGCCTGAGCTCCGGGCGTTAACGAAGGCTTGTCTCTGAAATGCACTGGACCACTGGTTCTACCTCCCTGACGTACTTGGGCAGGAAAACAATGCTGTGCGTCCATACTGGGCGACGTTTCAGGGACATAAGTGGGCACGGTTTTCCTACACTCAGAATGGTTTTGATATATCCTTTTTCTTTGCTACGTCAGTGTAAAGCCGCCAAATGCCCTTTCTTGGGAAGAACTGTCCTTTCTTCTCAAATTGTGTTTTGGTGTTAAAATGTCCTTTCTTGTATGCAATACGGTGACAGCAGAGAGCAGTATTTTCTATAATGTCCTTACTTGGCAAAATAAAAAATTGCCATTCCTGTGTCTGAACCCCAAGTACTTTTGCAAAGTGTACTGGTTTGCGAAATCGAAGAGTCTGGGAATCACTGCTTTGAGGAAAAAGGAAGGAAGCACACGAAGCCACAAGATGCAAATAAGAACGTCATGGAAGTGCAGGTAGCAGGGAGGCCACGTCACCTCCGTGCAGCCCGACCTAAGCACCCCGGCCAGCCGTGGGTCCCTCCCACCCCAAGACACCGTGCTATGCCAGAGATGGGGGGGATCCCTGGCTGGAGAACAGCTGGGATCATTCTGAGTCCTCTTCATGAATATGCAAACACAGATTGATTTGTTTCCCTTGGGCACGTGTTATTATTCACAAATATTAATTAGTCTCCAAATACCACCTGTTCCTACAGCTCCCCCACCCCCAGACCAGGACCCCGGCTCCCTGGAGGCTGGGGCCCCAAAATGGACATCAATGAGAGGAGGGTACCCGGGCCCCCCCTCCGAGGGGCCGGCCTAGAGGAGTGACCAGCGCCTGGGCGACAGGGGCCTGGGAGCAGCGGGGGGGGGGGGGGGGGGGGGGGGGAGCGCCGGAGCCGTTCACGCTCTCACCCACGGGCAGCTAACCGAGCCCTTTTGTCATGTCCTGGACAGTTCACCGCGTGGCACTGCAGCAGCGGCCGCGGGGGCGGAAACAGGCCTTGTTACACTTGGGAAGGAAAACCAACATGTTTCCAACTCTCACCAAACCGACCGCCGGATTATGACAGGAATAAATCAGTCTCAGCCTCGACCCCGGCCCCGAGGAAGGAGGCAGCCGGCAGCAGGCAGCTTCCCTCTTACAGCCGGGTGGCCAGAGTTTGTGGGCACAGCCTGCAGCGGCCCACCCACCCTCCTACAGCTGGGCCCCCTACCCTCTCACAGCCCTCAGCTCCTTGGGCCCCCCTGGGAATGGAGGGGATCTGAGGAAGAGCATCCCAGAGTCTCTCCAGGTGGCACAAGGGCCAGCAGGGGTGAAGCTGGCAAAGACCAAGGGGACCAGCGGAGGCACCTGCTTACAGCTATGGACCCTGAGCCCCCAGCGTTCTGGGTTCCTTCCTCAGGTGGCGGAGCCTCCCTGGGGTTAGCGCTCAGCAGCACCTCCAGGCCTCTGTACTTGCTGTTCTCTCTACTGGGGGGAATGCCCTTCTCTGCCCTCAGCCACCTACTCACCCCTCAGAACTCAGCTCAGGTGACCCATCCCTGTAAATCCCCCCAGTTTAGTGAAGGCAGTAAGAGGTGGTGTTGGCCAGTGGTTCTCAATCCAGGGTGATCCTGCATCTGCCCCCCAACCCCATGGGAGTTAGGCAATGTCTGCAGACACTTTTCATTGTCAAGAGTGGAGGAGGCGGGGTGGGGCGGCAGGTGCTGCTGGCATCCAGTGGGAAGAAACAAGGGATGTTGCTGGATATCTTACAGGAATAGGCCAGCCCCCCACAACAAAGGATTGTCTGGTCCAAAAAGTCAACAGTACTGAGGTTGAGAAACCCTGACGTAGACAGCAAGATGCTTTGCTGATGCAGGCTAGGGCCGACCCCAGAGCCCAGTCCCCCAGGAGCACCTTGGACTCTCTACCAGAAGGCACCCCAGCCTGGCTCTTGTATCAGCTGTACGTGGGCCTCAGGACCTCAGGGCATCTTCCCCTCCCCGTCAAAGTCAGCCTCGCCTCCAGGAGCCAGGCCTTACACACATGTCCCACGGCCCTTCACACATGCCTCAGCAAGCGGCCTCCCTAGAAGATACAGCTCCATTTTCAGGTATGTTTTTTGCTGAGAATGGGCTCCCAGGTGATGGGACCCAACATCTGAGGATGGACAGGTGAAGGGACACATGGTAGCCCCACATCCACCCTCCCCAGCTGACCCTTCCCACCGGTGACACAGCCTTCCTGCCACACCCTCTATGCTACCCCAATGTCCACCTCGCCACACACAGGACCTGGCCCCTAGCAGACACCCAATGCACGCTCATCCCCTTGCCTGCCTAGGCTGGGCCCATCATGACACTCCTCATCAGTTGACCGGACAGGAGTATTCAGTGGGCCCGACTGGGCCCTGAACCACAGGGCAGGGAGAGGAATCAGAGAGCCATGGGTTGGGCCTTCCAGGACCTACGGAAGATGACCCAACCAGAACTTACCCTTCCCTGTCCCGTCCCTCGTCCAGGTCCCCATCTTAGTGACGAGCGCTACAGCTGACCTGGGCTCCCAAGCCAGCCAAATTGTCCCTTTTCTGTACCCCACACACCCAAGAGGTCAGTAAGTCCGAATCTGTGTGCCTCTGCGCCAACCACCGATGTTGGTGAGGCCTCGAGTCTGTATACCTCTTCCGGGGGCCTCCTGCCTCAGGCTTCTCCCCGTCCACCCTGCACACAAACCAATGCCCCCACGGCCTTACAGAAATGCAAAGGTGATCACGGCCCTCAAACGAATCTGACTGCCTGATTCCATAGTAGACACAGTTTCAGGACTGAGCGGATGGGCAGATGGAAAGATGGATCCACAGATGATGCTTCTCTGCCTAAGAACCTTCAGTGACTCCATATAACCCTCAGGAAAAAGTCTAGAGTCTTTTTTTTTTTTAATTTATTTATGATAGTCACAGAGAGAGAGAGAGAGAGAGGCAGAGACATAGGCAGAGGGAGAAGCAAGCTCCATGCACCGGGAGCCCGATGTGGGATTCGATCCCGGGTCTCCAGGATCGCGCCCTGGGCCAAAGGCAGGCACCAAACTGCTGCGTCACCCAGGGATCCCAAGTCTAGAGTCTTTAGCCAGATGTCCAAGGCTCATCAGCTCTATCTCCAACTTCACCCTTTCCAGCCCCACCCCACCTGCTCTGTGCTTCTGGTAGAAAGACAGGAGGAGAAGGGGACGTGAAAGAGACACAGTAGGAGGTACCTGGATCTCAGGAGTCCCCTGCTCTTCCTACCACAACGTACAGTTGATGGGAACAGACTTTTCCTCAGAAACGTGGAGAATGGAGAAGCAGACAGATCCCAGTGTGAAGTCCCAGAAGCCTATTTCACACCTACAGCAGCTGACGATCTGTATCTCGCTCCCCACCCACCTCCATCAAGCATTCTGGCCAGACACCCAGCACCATCCTTGACACCTCCCCTCCTCCCTCATGTCCTACATTCAGCCCTTCACCCTGTCCTGTCTCCTCTGCACCCCAAAACAGCATTCACATCTCTTCTCTCCACCTCCATCCCCACCTCCCTGCTCCTTCGCCGTCACTCAGCCATATACACACTGGACCATGTCATGTGTCCAGTGGTTACCCTTCCGTGGCTCACCACCAGCCTGCATCCCAATCCGAGTGCTCAGCCTGGCTCATGGGATCCCTCTGTGCCCCTGACCCCTGCCACCTCCTGGGGCACACTCACCAGGTCTCTGCTGGCTCACGTCAGTCACTCTTGGACAACCAGCTCTGAGGGCAGGGCATGGGGGTCTCCGCTCCTTCCTGGAGAGAGAGTAAAGGATGAGAAAACACCAAGAATTTCATCACAGCAAAGTATACCCGACACAGAAAGACATTCAAAACCTGCTCTTTGGGGATCCCTGGGTGGCTCAGCGTTAAGAACCTACCTTTGGCCCATGGCATGATCCTGGAGACCCAGGATTGAGTCCCATGTCAGGCTCCCTGCATGGAGCCTGCTTCTCCCTCTGCCTGTGTCTCTGCCTCTCTCATGAATAAATAAAATCTTAAAAAAAAACCAAAAACACCTTGCTCTTTAAGGGGGGAAAAACTATTCAGTAAATATGCCCATCTCTTTACTCGCTCGCTCACTCACTCTTCTCAGGACTCCTGAGCATCTATGTGCGGGGCTTTCATCCAGGTACCAGCCGTGAGCAACATGCATGGACTGAGCCCCCCACTTCAGTCGGCAAACTGGTGTCTGCGCTCCTCCACCACCCCTCCAGTCACCCCTCCAGCCACCCCTCTAGCCACCACACCTCCAGTCACCATCCCTCCCCGTCACCCCTCCAGCTACCATCCCTATAGTCACCCCTCCAGTCACTCCTCCAGCCACCATCCCTCCAGTCACCCCTTCAGCCACCACCCCTCCAGCACATCCCTCCAGCCACCACCCCTCCAGCAGAGCTGAGGCCCCGCCCACCTCTGCAGCCCCACCTGCCCAAGCTCTGGCCTGCCAGTCAACCACAAGAACTTCCTCTTCTGCTCCTCAAATGTGCCACATTTTGTGCAGTCTCCAGCCTTGTCAGTGCCTGAAATATGCTGCCCATGCTCTTGTGCCACGTACCCTTTGATCTCAGAGCCAATGGCACTTTCTCAGGGAGGCTTTCCATGACATCCCAGACTACATGGATTATTTTATTTTTAAGATAGATAGATAGATAGATAGATAGATTTAGTTAGTTAGTTCATGAGACACACAGAGACACAGGCAGAGGGAGAAGCAGGCTCTATGCGGGGAGCCCAATGGACCAGGATCACGACCTGAGTCAAAAGCAGATGCTCAACCGCTGAGCCACCCAGGCGTCCCCTTTAAAAAAATTTTTTTTAAAGATTTATTTATTGGGTAGCCCCGGTGGCACAGCGGTTTGGCGCCGCCTGCAGCCTGGGGTGTGATCCTGGGGACCCGGGATCGAGTCCCACATCGGGCTCCCCGCGTGGAGCTGCTTCTCTCTCTGCCTATGTCTCTGCCTCTTTCTGTGTCTATGAATAAATAAATAAAATATTAAAAAAGATTTATTTATTTATGAATAAATAAATCTTATTCATGAGAGAGAGAGAGAGAGAGAGAGAGGAAGAGACACAGGCAGGAGAAGCAGGCTCCACACAGGGAGCCCGACATGGGACTCGATCCTGGGACCCCAGGATCACACCCTGGGCTGAAGGCAGGTGCTAAACCGCTGAGCCATCCAGGCTGCCTGTTTTTTGTTTTTTTTTTTTTAATTTTTAAAAAAGATTTTGTTTATTTGACAGAGAGAAACGCAGAGAGTGCACAACAGGGGCAGTGGCAGAGGGAGAGGGAGAAGCAAGCTCCCTGCTGTGCAGGGAGCCTGACGTGGGGCTTGATCCCAGGACCTGAACCAAAGGCAGATGTTTCACCGACTGAGCCACCCAGGAGCCCTGCTAATTATTTTTCCGTACAACTGCTGAGTGGTCCCTGAGTCATGACCATGCGCCTGGTGTGTGCCCAGCTCAGGTGCGTGTCCCCAGCACCCAGTGGAGAGCAGGTGCATAGTAGGTGCTCCATCAGGATGTGCCGAATGGGTGGATGAACACATGAATGAGTTCAGAGAAAACACCCCAGCTCGGAAGAACCACACCGGCATACGTGCAGCCTTCAAAGAAGCTTCAGCAGCAATATTTATTTTTGACTTTCTGCTTCTCTATAATTTTTAAAATGAAGGTGTGCCCCTGGATGCCTCCTCCGCCGGCACACACACAGCCACTCAGCCCTGCTCTTCCCTCCAGAATCATCACAGAGCCCCCCACCAGCGTGGGCGCCGTCCCGGGGGGGGGGTGCGGACAGGCCCACAGTCTTGTCACCACCACACCCCAGCTCAGCGATGCGGGCCCTGGGGCCCTCTCAGCGAAGGCCACACGTCGCGGGGGGCTCCTCCCCAAACGGACCCCCGGGTCGGGGGTCAGGAGCGCCAACCCACAGCCAGCCTCCCGCACCTGGGATCGTGCCCCCTCGAGACCCACGGCCTTTGCCAACACGGGGCGTCCTCACTGACGGAAGGCCCCCAGGGGCCCAAGGCGAGCCTCGCCAACCCACCGCCATCCCGGGCGGACCTGCAGCTCACCCTCTCTCTAGTCCCACAGGCCTCTGCCCCTGCCCGACCCAAGCCCTGGCCCTCAGGACGGCCGCGTGCCTCCCCGCCCAGGTCCAGGAGATTCCACAACGTTCCCTGTGGCCGCTGCTCCCTGCACACGGACTGCTGGGCGGGTCCGGCCAGACAAACCAGCTTCCATGTCCCAGCCTCAAAGGCCGGTTTGTCGGGGACGCCCGCTGGGGCCTCCTGGTGCCACCTGTGAGGCTGTTGGCTCTCCCGTTGCTCAGGGACCCTGGGGCAGGGGACAGAGTCTGAGGCAGGAATGGGAGGGGTTCCCTAAGGCAGCTGGCACTAACGCCACTCCCAAGGCCACGCCAGGAGCAGTGCTCTAAAATGACCAGGAGTCACACCTGGAAAGAGGTATTTGTCCAAAATGGCCTGGCGGTGGGTCAGAGAACGGACAAGACGGGCACAGACAAAACTTGGCACTTGGAAAGACGTTGAAGTACACAGAACAGCACCAGGGCAGCATTCTGGAACGGCCAGGACAGTACCCAGGACCACAGCAGCCCAGAACCAAACTGGCCCCCAAACAACCTAGACAGGCAGTCACCCCTTACATTCACCAGCAGCAGCTCCCAGAAACACTCTAGACTCATCCTGGGACAAACCCAGGGCACCAGACGCACCCAGAAAGCCAACTAGAAAACTACTCAGAAAGGACCGACTGGTTCTGAACCCAAGTTTGGAATCGCTGGCTGGCACCCAGGAAGGCCTCAGAAGTGAGGTTGGGCAGCAATAACCGGGATCAGGTAAGAGGCCCTGGCACCAGCCCGGGGCTGGCCCCCAGCAGGGCTCTCGGTCAAATGCCCGCACCTGGAACCCCGCCCGGCAGCGGGACCAGGAGTGAGCCCGAAATCTAGAGGAGCAGGGAGAGACCCGGCAAGCCTCCCACGCGGGTCCTCTGGCTATACCGGGTACAATCCCCAAAGGCAGCAGCTGAACCACCACTGAGGAGCAAAAGCCACTGTTCTCAGATCTGGAAGTTAGGGACACACAGAGACCAGTGCATCTGGACCTCAGACCAGTGCAGGGCCTCATTAGACGCCCAGGACCCCGGTGGGGTGGGGCAAGGGGGTCCTGAGCACGCTGAGGCCTATAGTCTCACACCAGCCCCCGGGAAGGTCAAATACACCTGAGCAACACTCCCAGGCCCAAAGATGAAGACGAGGGTGGGCAGCTGGGGGCCACGCAGGCTCCTTGCTGAGCTCCCCCAACCTGCTCACCTCAGTTCGGAATTGCAATTAGCTTAGACGGGCGGGTGCCCTAACCTTAAGTTTCAAAGGCACCTCGTTGCCCCCCCCAGGATTCTGATGGGGGTGGGTGTGCACCAGCCCCGTTGATGAGGATTACGACGCTATCTCTAATGCTATTGAGATATCGTACTGACTAGAGGTCAGGCCCTGTTCTAAGCACATTCTACATGTTCCACCTTAATCCCCATCACAACCCCACGAGGCATGGATTGTCTTATTCTTGTCCATCCCACAAAGGAGCAAACGGAGTCAGAGACCTTAAGCAACTTGCTCAAGGTCACACTGCTGCAAGAGGAATGGCACCTCAGCAGCGAGGAACCAGAGCCTGCACTAACCACTGCAGAGCACGGCCCCACACTCTCTCGACCTCTTTCCGCCCTTCCTCTAGCCTGGATTTCTCTCCCAAACTCCAGATCCTCACTCCAGCCCCTCCTGGAACTCAAGTGTCCCAAGCACCTCAACGACAAGTCCAACCAGAAGCTCGAGCTCCTTATCTGCCCCCTAAATCTATCTCTCCTCCCTGTTCCCAGCTCAGTGAGGCCTTCAGTTGAGGCCCCACAGGGTCACCCCCAGGAGCCTGGACCCCTTCCTCTTCCTCTCTTCCACCCCCGCCTCCCATAAATCACCCTGTCCTGATAAATTAAATGTGCCTTCTAAGTGGCTCCGTACTACTGCCCTATCCAAGACACCGCCACCTCTTGCCTGATTCATCCACACTCCCCTCACTGGGCATCCTGGGTCCATCCGCTTCCCAGAGCCACAGATCCTCTTCCAGAAATGTAAATCTGATCATAGCTCATTCCACCCCTGCCCAAGCTTTAAATCTTTGGTGTCTCCCTTCTATATTCTCAGAGTAAAATCACAGCTACTTACAGAGCGTTAAGGATCCTCTGTGATCTGCGCTACCTTACAACACCTCAACCTCAGAGTCTTCACTCACAGTCTTTTTTTTTTTTTTTTCCTGCCTGGAGAGCCCTTTGTTCAACCGGAAAACTCCTGTTCATTCCTCAAAACCCACTTCAGAGAGCCCCCTCTCAGTCCCTTCCGGAACTCATCTCACTGTGACCCTTGAACTCTCCCTTGCCTCATGCAGAGGCAGCTTCCCCGGCCTTGTGACTTCAGCTCTGGACCGCGGCTGCTTTAGATGAGCTGATGCTGAGCTCAACCTCAGTGGTTCCTGAGGGGAGGGCTGCCTCTTCCACGCAGCTGCTAGTCCCCGAGGAAGCAGGGCAGCCTGGCTGAAAGTGCCTAGCCCAGTGTCTGGCACACAGTCGGGAATCAATAAGAGGTTAGTGAATTGCTCCGCGTTCCCATGATGCAGTCTGTTCCCCCAGGGACCAAGAGCTTCTCAAGGGCAGGGCCCTGGCTGCAAGCTTGGCCCAAGCACACAACAGTGTCAAGTCACACGAGAAGGGCCTGCCACTGTTGATGATGAACTGCCACACGGCTCCCTGAGATTCTCACAGCAGCCTTGGGGCCCGATCGGGGTTGGACTGGTGGTCCCATTTCACAGGGGGTAAAAGTGAGGTGCAGGAAGGGACAGGCTGGAGAGTGGAGAAGCTGTGACACATGTCACAGTCGATATCAAACAGGCCTGGGTCCCACTTCCCCCTGACGGAGGGCCCTGAACTCCTGAGGGCAGAGTGGAGAGACCGCAAATTGCCAGGGCCAGCATTTTGCTGCATATCAACCCAATTCCCAAGAAAAGCTTTTCAGCCACCCCTCACCAACTGCTTCACTGGCCCCCAACTCAACGCCCTGGACACCACCCCTATGCTGATGGGATGAACAAGGCTGAACAGAGAGGAGGTCAGAAGTCGCAGGGCGCACGGGGGTGGGGGTGGGGGAGAATAATATTCAAACAATTTCCTTGTTAAAGGAAAGAAAGAGGGAAGAGAAAGAGCAATTGGAAAAGAAAACAAAACTACAGACACATTTCCAATAATAAGGGGAAAACTGAGCCAGCCAAGATGTGCAAGAAGGTGGGTGCCGGAGAGCACGCTAGACTGTGAGTGCACACACACCCCTCCCCAAGATGTGCAAAGGGGTGCTGTGAGGGCACAAGCAAGCACACAGCGTGGTGCATGGGCGTGCAAGCAGATTCCTGAGCTCTGGCTGCTGTGCAGGCCCCAGTCTGCAAGTGTGAGGGCAAGAAGGCAAGTGGGTGTGCAGTGTGTGTGGGGTGAGCTGAGTGTGGGAATGGAGGGGTGTGTGCGTGTATGCGAGTGTGTGGCCTATGCCCCGGGCTGCGGATGTTGGGGGCTGTGCTTGGGAAGTTACACCTGCTCCTTCTCAAAGCCCTAGGCTCATTCATACAAATCAGTGAAAAACAGGGATTTTCTTGCTCCCTGAAGCAAGAGTTAATAAGGCGCCAAGCATAGAATTTTCTGAGATTTCCTCTCAGGACCCTCCTCTGGATCCCATCAGGTCTCTGATGCCTCCCAAAGGATCCCTTGGCAGAGCCCCTTCCCTTCGCAGGGGATCCCTCACCCCAAGGATCCCCCAGAAGGATTCCCCTGGATCTTTCTCTAGGCCTTCCACCCCAATGCACTTCCCTGGATTTTCTGGCCAGATTCCGCACCAGGTCACTCTGGATCCCTGCCCTTGTCTCTTCAGGAACCAAACTAGAACCTTCATGGACACTAAGCAGTCCAGTCTCCCAGGCTCTGCCGGGTGGCCCTCAAGGGAATCCAGAGAATCCCCTCCCTTCCAGCTCACAGCTCAGGTATGGTGCTCCCACCCCCAACCTGTTTCAAGGTGGGGGCCCTGCACCGAGCCAGGTGGGGGTGGGGGGTGTTGAAATGGGGAGAAAGGCTAGCCCCTCCCCCACCCTGGGGTGGAAGAACCAGAGAGGCGGCATTCCAGAGAAATGAGGAGGGGGCCTGAGGAGGGCTGGCAGAGATTCTGGTCAGTGGGAGACAGAGACACCGAAAAACCAATAGGACACACGTGAGAGAGACCCGGGGAGACAGATTCAGAGATGGGGGAGGGGGAGCAGAGAGAGCGAACATAGAGACCCCCGGAGGGGGAACACAGAGACCTGGGAGGGGGAACAGAGAGACCCGGGGAGGGGGAACATAGAGACCCGGGGAGGGGGAACACGGAGACCCGGGGAGGGGGAACAGAGAGACCCCGGGAGAGGGAACATAGAGACCCGGGGAGGGGGAACAGAGAGACCCGGGGAGGGGGAACACGGAGACCCGGGGAGGGGGAACACAGAGACCCGGGGAGGAAGAGCTCAGAGACCCGGGGAGGGGGAGCACAGAGACCCGGGGAGGGGGAGCACAGAGACCCGGGGAGGGGGAGCACGGAGACCCGGGGAGGGGGAGCACAGAGACCCGGGGAGGAAGAGCTCAGAGACCCGGGGAGGGGGAGCACAGAGACCCGGGGAGGGGGAGCACAGAGACCCGGGGAGGGGGAGCACAGAGACCCGGGGAGGGGGAGCACGGAGACCCGGGGAGGGGGAGCACAGAGACCCGGGGAGGGGGAGCACAGAGACCCGGGGAGGGGGAGCACAGAGACCCGGGGAGGGAGCCACAGACAGCGGGAGAAACCCCGGGGCTGCAGGGGGCGAGACCAGGAAGCAGTGACACAGGGAGACAGAGACACAGAGACACTGGAGGGCCCTGAGACTGAGACGCGGAGGAAAACAAAAAAGCTGAGCCTGACACGGGGGCAGGGCGACGAGGCCGGGGCACCGGGACGGGACGGGCGCGGGGCGGCGACTGAGTGAACTTTCCGGAGCGGGTCCGAGCGGACACGTCCTCACGGGACAGGCCGCCCCGGGGCCCTCGGGTCTCGCAAGCCCGCCGGGGCCCCTCCCCTCCGTCCCCCCCCGCCGGGGCCCCCGAACTCGCGGCCGGCGCACCCCGGGCCCGCACGTGCGCCGGGGCGGCGAGCGAGACCGGGGCGCGTCGGCTGCGGCTCCCCCGCCGGCGGGGAGGGGGCGCCGTGCGGCGGGGGCGGGGGCGGCGGCGGGGGCGCGGCCTGGCCCCGCCCGGGGCTGGGGCGGGGGGCGGCGGGGGGCCGGGGAGGGCCGCGGAGGGCCGTGGAGGGCCGCCCCCGGAGCGCGGCCACCCCGCGGGGGGAGGCGAGGCGGGCCCGCGCACGGGAGCACGGACGCGAAGGGAAACTTTGCACCGGGGGGCGCGGGCTGCGGCTCAGGTGCGGCGGGGGCCGGGGGGCCGGGGGGCCGGGGGGCGGGGGCCGGGGGCGGGGGGCGCGTCTGCCGCGGGGGCGGCGCGGGGAGGAGCCGCCAGGCGGGGGGGGCCGCCGGGGCTGCGGGCGCGGCAGGTGGGGGCGCGGCCCGGCCTAAGCGGCGCCGCCGACCGCGCTCGGAGGACGCGGGGAAGGGGGCGGCGGGAGCCGGGGTGCGGAGGGGCCGGGGGTGGGGGCCCGGGGTCACTCACCGCCCATCCAGGGGCCGTCGGTCCGCATGTCCCCCCCCAGCCGCCGGGGCCGCTGCTCCCGCCGCCGCCGCCGGGTCGCTCTCCCGCCACCGCCACCGGAGCCCGAGCCCGAGCCCGAGCCCGAGCCGGAGCCGCCGCCTCTGCCTCTGCCTCTGCCTCTGCCGCCGCCGCCGCCGCCGCCGCTCCCGCCGCTCCCGCGCCAGCTCCAGCCGCGCGCCCCGCTCGCGCCCGCGCCCGCGCCCGCGCCCGCGCCCCTGCCCCCGCCGTGCGCGCGCCCGCCGCCGCCCCTCCCCTCGTGCGCTCGGGCCCGCGGAGCCGCGAGCCGCCAGGCCGCCGAGGCCACAGCCCGGCCCCAGCGCGGCCGACCCGCGCTCCCCGCCGCGGCCCGCGTGCCAGCGGGGGCTCCCGCCCCGACCGTGCGCCGGGGCCTCCCCTGGGCCCCGCTTCCTCCTCCCACACCTCTGCGCCTGACCGGGAGCCCAGGCCCACTCCCAAACAATATTGCCTCCGAACCCCCAAGTCTGCCCCCACCTTGGCACAAGTAGTCCTTTCACCTGGCACCCCCATATCGACCCCAAGTACCAGCTCTGACTCCAAACCCCTTTGTCATCTCTACCTGCCCGAGCTTAGTAGTGACACCAGCACCAGCTCTGGTCGGCAAATGGACCCCAGCACTAATGCCCAGCCCCAGATCCCTCTGTGAACCCTAAAGCCCAACAGCCGGCTACCTTGCTATGAACCCCAGTACTCTCTTCTGAACCCCAAGACTTACATAAAACTCCAATACTGCACTCCGAGTCCCAGGCCAACACCAGTACTTTCTGACTTGGGATTCCCAATTCCAGAATTGGATTGGGTCATCAGATACTGACCTGAAACTCCACAAATCCTTGGGGGCAATATAAGACCCTAACTTGCCCCAACTCTGATAATAATCTTAGAACGCAAGGCTAATGGGACTAGCTTTGCGGAAACACCACATAAATTTTCATCCCGGGGCTCGCCCTCCTCTTATCTGACCTGATGTCAACACGAACGAGAGGCTAGCCAACACCCTAATACTTATACCAATTCCAACTGTGAGCCTGGATCAAGTCTTTCACTGGTTCCCGAGCTCAAGACGATAAATGTCTCCCAAACCTGATTTTAAAAATTAAATAAATAAATAAAAAACAAAAACAAAATCCCACGGTACTGAGTTTCTGACTTCTCATACCAAACTCAAATGCTGACCTTATAAATTTCTGGGCTAAACCTATACTTACCTGAAGATTCATTCCAAGTCCTCACTCAGAGGGGAGACTCGGTGAGCTCCAAAGCAAGCGCCACACACGGGGACACGAAAGCACTCCCCTCCCCATCTGCTCCAGACCCACCCTCCCAGTCCATGTCACCGCTGTTTAAGAATCAGCCACACAGCCCTCTCCTTCCTGGGACAGATGAGAACCCGCCCCTATACCCTCGGGCAGTTGACCCCTGTGGGGTCTCTGATCTAGGGTCTCCCTGATACCCTCGTGAGTCTGGAAGTCAGGTGAGAAATAGAAGATTGTTGAGGCACCTGGACGCAGGGATCACAGCGTTCCTGGGCCGGCAGGGGGGGGAGGGGGGCTCTAGGGATCTGGGCTGAGGGTCAAGGTCTGGTTGTCACCTAATTCACTGCCTGCTTTGGCGCAGGACGCGGATTCAGAAGCAGTGCGTGTGCGCCCCCTGGTGTGCGAGGACGGGATGGACCGCAAATGTGGGCAACAATTAGGTCCCATGACAAATAGCTCAAAAATGAGTATTCCCAGTCGGTGGTTTTTTACCCATTGGTCATTTTGGTGTACTGTGGGGGAGGTGTTGTAAGTTTTATGTATCTTTAGACATGTTGCCTGGTTTTTTGAGCTTGGAGCCGGTTTAGTTTCTCGTTTCTGTTTTCTGATTTTAAAAACATATACTTTTTAGCCAATTAAGCCTGTTCTTGGCCGACTTCCCCTTGGCTTCAGTGGCCTGTACCGTCCTCACTGGCTACCCCTTCTCAAGCTCTTTTGCCATCCCCTGCTCCTCCCAGGGTCTATCCTAGGCCTCCCGTTCCCCCCTCTGCTCCTTGCCCCGGGACCATCCAGCCCACTTTGTGCCCATGACCTCCGCCCCGTCTCCAGTCTGGGCTCCCTTCTGAGCTCCGTTCCAACTAACCAGGAACCTTCTCCATACCACTCCCTGGAGGTTCCTTGGGTAAACCGAATTCCCACTTTCTCCCGCCGCACATCTGCTGGTCATCAGGAGTCCTCCCCCCGGGTCATGGCATCCTCATTCTTTCTGCCACAGGGCCACAAACACGGACACCACAAAAACCCCTGCACCCCATTCAATCAGTCACCAGTCCTGTAAACCTTGAAAGAGAGAGACTGGAGACCACGAGCTCCTTGAGAGACATAAAGGGTAGGAGGTAGGGGCAGCTGGGTAGCTCAGTGGTTGAACCTCTGCCTTTGGCTCAGGTCCTGATCCTGGGGTCCTGGGATCGAGTCCCACATCAGGCTCCTCGCAGGCAGCCTGCTTCTCCCTCTGCCTGTGTCTCTGCCTCTCTCTCTCTCTCTCTATGTCTATCATGAATAAATAAATAAATCTTAAAAAAAAAACTAAAAAAAAAAAGCTAGGAGTTAGGGGTACAGAAAAATGAGGAGAGGGAGGAGGTGAGGGGGAGAGACAGAGTTTCTGATTTTGGGGGTTTTGATCCATATAAAACCAATTTGGTCCTAAAATCTCTTGCATGTAGTCATTAAATAACACCCCTTAAGATTTGCTTTTCCTGAAATGGTACCTGGGAACCTGTTTACAGCCATTGCTTCCAATGGGAAGCCTTTCTTTTCTTTTCTTTTCTTTCTTTCTTTCTTTCTTTCTTTCTTTCTTTCTTTCTTTCTTTCTTTCTTTCTTTCTTTTTAAGGTTTTATTTATTTATTCACGAGAGACACACACACACACAGAGGCAGAGACACAGAGGCAGAAGCAGGCTCTATCCAGGGAGCCTGATGTGGGACTCGATCCCAGGACCCCGGGATCGCGCCCTGAGCCAAAGGCAGATGCTCAACTGCTGAGCCACCCAGGGATGCCCAGGAAGCCATTCTTAATCCTTGGCTGGGTCAAGGGCTGGCCTGCTGAAGTGCTAAGCACTAGGTATCACCACCCCGCAGACTGTGGGTTCCCCAAGGGCAGGAGGGATGAGACTGTGTTGTCCACTGCCATAGCCCGGTAGCCAACACGGGGCCCCGTACCCCAGAGGTGCTCCTTATGTATTTGTAAGGGAGTGAAAAGGTAAATGTTCCTCTTCTGTGCTCAGGGACCCATCAGACGTAAATGACAAGGGAGGGCAAAGCTCCCTGACCGAGCCTCAGAGCTCTTCCACTCCTGGGGCCTCCACAGGCGCAGCCAATGCCGAGGAGGGGCTGGTGATGTCTGCTGTCCCCCATGCCTGCTAGCCTGCACCTCACTAGGGCTAAAGCCCTGGCAGGCCAGCTCCCTCTGCGCAGCACAGCCTGGTCTGTGACCACAATGCTTGGAGGTTGGGTAGGCAAGGCCCCTACACTTCTGCGGTTGGAGCCAGCAGCCCCCACTCACTGCTGTGCTAACCAGGGTCTTGTTCAGCCCCCACCCCCCCCCGCCAACCCCGAGGACGCAGTGGTCTTGGAAACTCAGCCCATCAGGCCCCAGTCCCTTGCACGCCCAGCTTCCGGTACCACACATGGTCAAGTGTTGACCGAGGCAGCACGAGGGTGCCTATGTGCAGCCTGCCCGGGCCTCACATGAAACTGGACACAAGGCCAAGGCAGAGAAGCCAGAGTCCCAGGCCCCAGGGCCACTCAGACCAGAGCCTCAGGTGGCTGGGCCTGCGAGTGCGTGACAGCTGTGGAAGGAGAAGAGCCAAGGCTCTGTGAGCACGGGGTCCATGTGGGACTGACCTGCCTCCCTGCCCCTGGGCCTGGAGGGGAGGGACGTCCTTGTGCTCATCTGTGAAGGCCGAGTGGTACCACGTGGTCATTCTGTGTCTGCTGTGTTCCAGCCCCAGGGTGCCGGGTGAGGGGAGAGCCAGATGTCAGCTCCCACTCACCGTTCGCCCTTTGTCCAGGCCCTGGGCCCACCGGACACTCGCCTCAAACTCAGGTCGTAAATAATCTCTTCGTGGGTCTAAATCAAATTAACTTCAGCTTTGAGTCCCTGCCCAGCAGACCAGCGAGGATTCCATATCCCACAACCCTCCTTCACCCCCCTCCAATTACCAAGACCTCCGGGCCTGCACAGCCCCCCCAAAACAATCTGGGCTCCGCAGCTTTGCAGGGGAAGGCTGAGGTCTGTTCCAGGCCTCGGCTGTTGTGAGGGACACAGCCGTCGCTGCCCTGGGGCTTCCTCCTTTTGGCCTCATCTGCGGGGCCTCACTTGTTCAGCCTGGGCTTTAGTAAGGGGACCCCCCCAAACTCTTTCCATCCAGGCTCTTGAAGGGGGCCTCTCCCCTAGATGCACCAAGTTGCAGCCTTGAGTTCTTGGCATTTTTGGTGATACACAGCTATTTTTCTGGAGGTTGTCAGCATGAGAGGGGGCATGCCTGACCCCTGGCCCCGTCTTCCGTCTTCCGTGTTGGCCAGTCAGCTCCCCGAGATACGAGATACGGGGGTGTTCTCCTTTTTAGCCCCCTCGGAAGGAGTTGAGACTGCAAAGCAGTGTGTTTACCTTCTCAGGTGTGGGGCGGGAGAAGAAAGGCCCAGGCCTCAAACACAAAAGCCGGGTTGATGCCCTTCATTCCTTCCTGATGAGTCACTCTAAGGGGGGAAAATGAGCCAGGGGTCAATTTCTCAACAGAGCGCTCTGCTGGGGACTTGGCCTGAAGCTTCTCTGAGGAAACAGAAGCCCCAAAGGAGGACTCCATCATCCCCCCACTACCAAATCCACCGACCCACACCATCTCCTCATGTCAGTCTCCATCCTGGTTCCCAGGAGGATGCGCCCCACACAGCAGGCGCTGATCCCCCCCGCCCCCCCCCCCCCCCCCCCCCCCCGTGTGCAGGATGCTTCCGCTTCTCTGTGACTTGGTTGCTCCCCCCACTCCATCACCCCCCCCCCTTTTTTTTACTGTGTCATTCCCACCTGCTTGCAGTCATGTTAGGTCATTCCCATCCTAAGAAAAATCCCTTGCCTTGCCCCCACACCCCCCTCAGAGTGGGAGAGATTGAGCGTTTCTCTGCTCTCCTTCACAGCAAACCCAAGAGCCTGTCTGTACATGAAGCTTCCACTCTTCCATCCCGTGCTCACACTCAACCCCCTACCACCTCGCTCTCCGACCAACACTCCACGGCAATGGCTCTTGACATAATGACTATTCACCTCCGTTTTGCCAAACCCAGTGGCCCTGCCTCTGTTTGCAGCTGAGGGGACTTCCCAGTGGCTTTTGCTGCTTCCTGCCATCGGCCTGGGTCACTTGGGTACAAGTGCAGATAGGCCAGCTCCTTGACGTCATCACAATGCCCATCTTCCACAGGCCACTTAGGCCACCCATTTCTTTCTTTCTTTCTTTCTTTCTTTCTTTCTTTCTTTCTTTCTTTCTTTCTTCCTTCCTTCCTCCTTTCTTTCTTTCTTTCTTTCTTTCTTTCTTTCTTTCTTTCTTTCTTTCTTTCTTTCTTTCTTCCTTTCTTAGGATTTTATTTTCAAATAAATACCCAACGTGGGACTCAAACTCACAACCCTTAGATGAAGAGTCTCATGCTCCACCGACTGAGCCAGGCAGGCTCTCCAGGCCACCCATTCTTACTGGGCTTGTCCCCATCCCTGAACGCACCTCCAACTGCTCCCACCTTGCTCATGGGACTTTGAGATGGCTGTTTGGTCTCATCAGACCCCCACCCTGTTGACCTCTTAGTGTTTTCCTCACACACCAGCTCTCTCCTTGTGTCACTTCTCTTCTTGGCCAACTTAGAAGCCAGGGCCCCACACTTCAATGACACTTGCCAATACCTCAAACTCTGCCTCTCTGCCTTTATATCACATGTGTCAGGCACACGCGCAGCTCGAAGGAGCCCTCCTATCTGCCTTTTTTTTTTTAAGTAATCTCTACTCGAACTCATAACCCCAAGATCAAGAGTCACATGTTCTATCAACTGAGCCAGGCAGGCACTCCTCTATCTGCCTTCTTGTGCTGTGCTCAAGCAGCCAAGTGACTCGACAGGTCAGCTTGATGTTCCCATAAATCATAGCCCCTGACGGCATATGGGCCCTTGACACGTTTCTCCACCTGCTCCCTGTGATGGCTGTTTTCAGCCTTCCCTGTCCTCTTGAAGTCTCCCACCAGCCCATTTCCTCCTCGATGGCAGAGGTGACCTTGCTGCTCCTTTACAGAGAGGATTAAAGCCACCAGACTGGAGCTCCCCCAGTCTCCCCCTGGCACAGCCCACGTCTCCCTACATCTGCCCTCTCCCCTACTGCGTTGGAGAAACCGCCCCTCCTGTCTCAGGCCAGTGCTCCTGCCTGTCTTTGATTGCCTAGGCCACTCACTCAGTGTCATCTCCTCTTCCTCTGAGCACCCTCCCAACTGGAGCCTTCCTATCAACCTGCCCCCTGCAACCTCCACCTGGCTCACTTCCTCACTGCTGGCCATTATGGGTTCCTAGTCGCTCCAACATTCAGTCACATGTGGCTTTCACTTCCCACAGCTCCCCCAGAACATGATGCTTGAGATATGATCTCCATGTCTCAAACTGGATGGCCTTTTTTTCCCTCTTTCAGTATCCATCTTATTAGATCTCTTGATTACTACATTCTTAAAACACTGGCTTCTAAAAAAGACAAAAACAAAAACAAAAAAAAACAAAAAAACCACTGGCTTCTTTGACTCCCTGGACATTGTACTCTCCTCGTTTCTCTTAACTCCTTGGTCTCCTCTTCAGGCTTCTTTGCAGGGTCCCCCTCCTCCACCAAATGTTCATCTTCCTCAAGGCTGATTCCCAGGCCTCCCCACCCCCTTGCTGTGGACTCTCCCCGGTGATCTCACCCATGCCCATAGCTTTGATTATCGTGCATCTGCTGATGATTCACACCTGTGTGTCTCCAGCCCGGGGGAGCCTCCCATCTAAGCAGCCAGCAGGTGCCTAGCTAACTGCCTAGTCAACATCTCCAACTTGACGTCTCAAAGGCACCCAACCGCAGCACGTCCAAGACCTAACTTGCTCTCTCACCTCCCCAGCGTTCTCTGTCTCAGTGAATGGCACCATTGTCCACCTAACAGGCAAGCTGGAGCCCTAGGAGCCATCACCAAATCCTGTCAGTTTTACCTCCAAAGCATCTCTCTAACCTACTCTCTTCTCTTCATCTCTACCGGTATCTCACTGATCCCAGCTACCATTGTGTCTTATCTGGATTCCTACGGTGGCTCCTAAACGATCTCACTGCACCTGCTCAGCCCTTCTTCAGTCCTCTCACGTCACTCTCCTTTTATGACTTTCTGATAGCCTCCTATTGCTCCTGGGATTAAAAAGCCCACTCCTTACCCTCCCCTTGCCTTCTGCCCAGCCTCATCCAGCATCACTCTCCCCCTTGCTTGGCTCCCCTCCTTGCTGTGCTGGCTTCCATTCACTTCCTCAAACACACATGAACACCCCACTCCCAACCACCTGAACATTTTTTCTAGGTGATTTCCCCACACCCCACCTGTTTTTACCTTTAGCTCATCTTCACTTTTGGCTCAAGCATCACTGGCTTGGGGCAGCCGTCTCGGACCCTTGGTCTAGGTCAGGGTTGTTTGTTAGACATTCTTACACAGCTCTGTTTCTTCCACCAAGAATGATGCATCCATACCTCTCTGGGACCACAGCTGTGTGCAGAAGGTGGGTGGAGTCTATGGGCATTTCAGGCATTATGGGCAGTGGGATTCAGAGGTGTGGTGAGAGCTTCTGGCTTGGGGCCTGGAGCTGCATGGGTGAAGATCAGGAACACCTCCAGGTGTTCCCCATATGCCACCAATACAACCAACGCCACAGGCTGGACTGGCCCCAGTCAGGACAGACCAGATACTGGGGGCAGCCTAGCATCCAGGGGTTTCCGCACCTGGTCTGAATGACAGCCACTTACTAGTTGCGTGGCCTTGGATAAATTACTTCTCTAAGCCTCAGTTTCTTCTTCTGTAAAAAGGGGATGCTACTTGCTTTGCAGCATTGTAAAAATGACATGAGATTGTGTTTATAAAGCGCTTCACCAGAGCTTCACATCACAGGTCCTTGAAAATAGAAGCTATTTGATGATTATTTGAATTAGCATAATCAAGCCTTTAATAGCACCAGTTTGGAGGACTATTTAAAAGCTAATCCCACTGGGCCCCATATCCTGGTAATCCTCAGCCACTGTCTGAATGAGAGCTGGCTTCATCCTCCATCAACCTTCTTCTGCATTTCCTCTCCCCTGATCCAACCTCCCACTTCTCCCTCCTCAACCTTCCCTGTAGCCCTCCAGAAGCCCTCAACCCCTTCAGAGGTCCTTTCTCTAATTCCTGCCTAACTGAGGACCCAGCACCCGTCTCCAGGGGAGCTGCCATTCTCCACAACCACAGAGTGAGGAGGCAGGGGCAGAGCCTTCCCCGCTCTCAAAAGCCACTCCCAGATCATTATTTCTTTAGCCTCATGGAAAAATCCCTGCTCATTTAAGGCTCATGCCATCTGGCTCTTGCAATTCATTCGTTCAACCAAGATTTATTGAGTGCTTTTTCCTCTTTCTCTCCCTTATCTTCTTTCACCAAGGATTTCGGTGACTTAGAAAAAACAAAACATGTAATATAAGGTGCCTGGTACCTAGTAGGACTTCTATATTTGTGAATAGATGAATGCCCTTAAAAATATTACATAGATGTTTACCTCTCCCCAATACCCACCTTCAGAGGTGGGTTTCATCTAACATAAGCAGAGAAGTGGAAGGCTTAGCTTAGATCTCCCTTGAGTTGTTTCGACTGGGAGCTGGCCTGCCGTATTTAAATGTTCTTCTAAGTTCTCATCACATCTCATAATGCTTGTCATCACCTGGAGCTTGGGATGTAGAGACCTTAAGGAAACTTTGCTCCCTCCTCATGAACCTCAGCAATGAGAGGAGGGTAGAGCAGGACCCCCATCCCCTTTACCACCACACCTTTTCATTCTCCCCAAGACCATCTTATTTTTTTTTTAATTTTTTTTTTAAAATTTATTTGTGATAGCCACAGAGAGAGAGAGAGAGAGAGAGAGAGAGAGAGGCAGAGACACAGACAGAGGGAGAAGCAGACTCCATGCACCGGGAGCCCCATGTGGGATTCGATCCCGGGTCTCCAGAATCGCGCCCTGGGCCAAAGGCAGGCGCCAAACCGCTGCGCCACCCAGGGATCCCCCAAGACCATCTTATGAAGCTGGGCTGCCCAGTGTGACTTGCTTTAATGAAGGGCAGGACAGCTTAAAAGAGTGATTACAATGCAGAAAGAGAAAACTAGGGACGCCTGGGTGGCTCAAGTGGTTGAGCGTCTGCCTGTGGCTCAGGGCGTGATCGGAGTCCTGCATCAGGCTCCTCCCAGGGAGCCTGCTTCTCCCTCTGCCTATGTCTCTGCCTCTCTCGGTGTGTCTCATGAATAAATATATAAAATCTTTTAAAAAAGAAAGAGAAAATTATAGCTGGACAATAAGTAGGACTTTCCTAGAGACCAAAGTAAAAAGTATCTCAGGATTCAAATGTTTTTTTTTTTTTTTTTTTTAGGATTCAAATGTTAACTTTGCTCTCCTGTCCTCCATTGTATATCTTCTCTCTGGACTTCATCCTTCCTCAGCTTCCCCTTGTAACTCATTTGCAGAAAATCCCTTCTGTCTTCACCAGTAGTTGGGGCGGGGGGCATCTATCTCCCAGGCTCCCTTCCCTTCCCCTATTCACTTTCCCAAGCCAGGATAACTGGGGAGTCACATCTGCAGCTTCCTTAAGTTGGTCAGTAATGTGCATATTGGCACCTCCTCCCGAAGACCATGTTTGTAGGGAAGGGCATTGGCATTCTACATCCCATCTTTCAAGGTGGGTTCCTTTTCTTCGAGGGCTTTCTTTTTGATATTCTATATCCATATTGGTTTCCTTAAATGTTGAACTTGCTAAACAAATACGTTCATATCCATAGCTCAAAGACAGACGTTACTTCTTAGGTCTAGCACATTCTAAAGCCATATTGAGAATGGAAATAATTCCTTAACTGCCTCATAATTAGCAGTGTGTCTTCCCTTCTCCCTGGGAAAAAGTAAATCCGATTATTGTGGCAAGGGTAGAATGTCTGCTCCTTTCTTGATCCCCTTTGGGATTTGTACGAATAAGAATATGGCCATAGTCCCTTTAATGACTTCTCAATGATTTTCACAAGAGAGGCTTTGATGGCTTGATTTTAGGAAGCCTCAATTACATTCTCACCAAGAGCTAATATCAATTTGGGGAAAGAGAAAGAGGATGACCTATTCTTCCAGTTAAATAAAATTAAGAGTAACTGTATGAAGAAACTGAGAAAAAAAAAACAAACAAACCAAAATAATCATCAAGCATTGCAATATTGGCATAAAGATAGATACACAAATAGATGGAAGAGAAATGAGAGTTCTGAAATAAATCCCTACAGTTATGGTCAGTTGATTTTTGACAGAGGTGCCAAGGCAATTTGATGGGGAAAGGATAGTCTTTGCAACAAATAGTTCTGGATATCCACATGCAAAATATTACTTTACACTCCTATCTCATGCCATACTCAAAAATTAATTCAAAATGGGCCATAGAGGGGGATCCCTGGGTGGCGCAGCGGTTTGGCGCCTGCCTTTGGCCCAGGGCGCGATCCTGGAGACCCGGGATCGAATCCCACGTCAGGCTCCCGGTGCATGGAGCCTGCTTCTCCCTCTGCCTGTGTCTCTGCCTCTCTCTCTCTCTCTCTGTGTGACTATCATAAATAAATAAAAATTAAAAAAAAAAAAAAAAAAAAAAAAACAAAATGGGCCATAGAGCTAAATCCAGTCTTAGAAGAAACATGGGAGTGACTCTTCATATGCCTTTGGGTTAGGAAAAGTTCTTAGGTATGACACGGAAAGCACAAGCAGGGCAGCCTGGGTGGCTCAGCAGTTTAGCGCCTCCTTCAGTTCAGGGCGTGATCCTGGGGACCCGGGATTGAGTCCCACATTGGGCTCCCTGCATGGAGCCTGCTTCTCCCTCTGCTTGTCTCTCTCTGTCTCTCTCTGTGTCTCTCATGAATAAATAAATAAAATCTTTAAAAAAATTAAAAAAAATTTTTCTTAAAAAAAAAAACAAAAACACAAAAGCACAAGCAATAGAAGAAAAAAATGATACATCGGACTTCACAAAAATTAAAAACTTTTCAATTCAAAAAATACCATTACGAAAGTGAAAGCCAGGTTCGACTAGGAGAAAATATTTGTAAGCCTATGTCTGATAAAAAGCATTTGTATCCAGAATATGCTGCTCAATGATAAGAAGACAAATAACTATATTTAAAAATGGGGCAAAAGAAAGCGAATAGACATTTTGCCAAAGAAGGCATGTGAATGGCCAACAAGCATGTGAAAAGATGCTCACTGTTAGTTGTTAGGGAAATGCAGACCACAATGAGAACCCACGACACACCCACTAGAATGGCTATAATAAAAAAGACAGGCTATAGCAGGTGTTGATGAGGATGTGGAGAAATGGGAGCTTTCATACGTTGCTTGTGGGAATGAGAAAACAGTGTGGCACTTGGCACCAGTTTGGCAGATTCTTAACATAAATTTACCATGTGACCCAGCAATTCCACTGGTAGCCATGTACCCAGGAGAAATGCAAACATGCATCTGCAGAAGGACTTCTACCGGAAAGCCCATAGTAGCGGCATTCCCAACAGCCACAAAAAGTAGAAATAACTTAAATGTTTATCAAGTGGTGGATGGATAAACAAAATGAAGTGTATCTGTACAGTAGAATACTATTTGCCAATAAAAAGGAATGAAGTACTGATAGATTTTACAGATGAACTTCAGAAACATTATGCTCAGTGAAAGAAGCCAAACACAAAAAAATCACATATGATATGATTCCATTTATATAAAATGCCCAGAAAAAGCACATCTACAGAAACGGAAAGTAGATTAGTGGTTGCCTGTGGGAATATGGAGTGACTAGAAATGAGCACAAGGATTCTTTTTGGGGTGATGGAAATGTGTGTGGGATAGTTGCACAACTCTGTAAATGTACTAAAAATCATTGAAGGATACGCTGAAAAATCAAGCAGACAAGTGAAAAAGGCAACAGGGTAGGAAAGGGACAAGTGGAAGTGAGGGCCACGTCAGTATCCCTGGCGGGTTCCAAATTTGGTCCAACTTCCTGACAGCCCAGGGAGAAAGGAAACTCGACAGAGTATGCAATTCATAGCAGCTTTAGGATTAAAAATAAAACAAAACTACCTAGTTGTTTAAGAGCGACTTTGCCTCTTCAGGTCCTTAGACCTGAGAAAAATATTTCCTAGCGAGAGGACAGCCCATGAGCCAGTGAGCACCCCGAGTGCCAACCTACAGTCGATTTAATTTTCAGTTTTCTTTGATGGCTTCCTATGATGTCTCTCATCGTCACTGGTGGAATTAGGCTAGAGTTGTGTTGCTGAGTAAGATAGTGACCGATTGCCTGTGGCTATTTTTTTTTTTTTTTTAAGATTTTATTTATTTACTCATAGAGACAGAGAGAGAGAGGCAGAGACACAGGCAGAGGGAGAAGCAGGCTCCATGCAGGGAGCCTGATGTGGGACTCGATCCCAGGACCCCGGGATCACGCCCTGAGCCAAAGGTAGATGCTCAATCACTGAGCCACCCAGGTGTCCCTATTTTAATTAAAATTAAATAAAATTAGAAGTTAATTAACCTAGCCACATTCCAAGTGCTCAGTAGGCCCCTGGGCTCGTGGCTACCACATTGGATGGTGCCTCTACAGAACGTTTCCATCATTGCCTAAAGTTCTATTGGGTAGCGCTAGGCTAGAGGGTCATTTAGTAAAAGTAAAGTAAGCTTAGACCTTAGGATGTTGGGGAAAGAGTAATTCTGTCCCAACTTTGGCAAGGGCAGAAGTTTTTTTCTTACATTTTAATAAAACTTTATTAAAGGTGTGAGCTTAAAATTTAATGTAAATATTCAAGAAACTATGTTTCTTATGTAGAGAAGATGAAACCGTGAGGCAGCAAAAGTATTTCATTTGGTTTCATTTTTTTTTTAAAGATTTTATTTATTTATTTGAGAAAGAGAGAGTGAGTGAGTGGGAGCAGGAGGGATGGGGGGGCAGAGGGAGAAGCAGACTCCCTGCTGAGCAGGGAGGATGGCTGCGATAATGGGGGAGGTGTGGGGTGAGGTGGGGTGGGGGGGCGGGGGGTGTTTGGATCCCAGGATCCCGGGATCATGACCTGAGCTGAAGGCTGACCCTTAACCAACAGGAGCCACTCAGGCACCCCATGTGGTTTTGATTTAACAAACAAGCAACAAGTGGAACCCGTTTTTTTTTTTTTTTTTTTTAAGATTTTATTTATTTATTCATGAGACTACACAGAGAGGAGAGAGAGGCAGAGACACAGGCAGAGGGAGAAGCAGGCTCCAGCAGGGAGCCCGACATGGGATTCGATCCCGGGTCTCCAGGATCAGGCCCTAGGCTGAAAGAGGCACTAAACCGCTGAGCCACCTAGGCTGCCCTAGAACCCATTTTTTAAAAAACTTTATTTATTTTGGGGGGAGGGAAAGGCAGAGGGAGAGAGACTCCTGAAGCAGACTCCCTGCCTAGTGCGGAGCCCAGGTTGGGCTCCAATTCCAGGTTCTGATCTGAAGTCAAGAGTTAGCAACTTGGGGGATCTCTGGGTGGCTCAGTGGTTTAGCGCTGCCTTCAGCCCAGGGTGTGATCCTGGAGTCCCGAGATCGAGTCCCACGTCTGGCTCCTGCATTGAGCCTGCTTCTCCCTCTGCCTGTGTCTCTCATGAATAAATAAATAAAATCTTAAAAAAAAAGAAAAAGCAGCTTAACCAACTGGGTCACCCCGGCTCCCCCAAGCAGAACCCTGGACCCGGGTGTGGTGCAGGCCCCTTCCTCTGTATATCTGCCTCTTTCTCGCCCCGCAAACTAACCAGGCAAGAGTCAGTTCTCTGATGTCATTCTACCCAGTTTATTCACACAATGAACCATCTTATTACGAGTGCCAGATAATTACCATTCACCCCATTAGTATTTACAGGCAACACACACGTTGAACAAAGGATGGAACGTTTCGATCTACTTTCATAACTTCACACATCGAGAAGGGGGTGGGCACAAAGATGGGTTGGGGATAGGAGTGGAAGCATTGTTTGAAACAATAGGACAAAGTTGGACGCAGCTGTGTTTCATGGAGTGGTGGGGTACACAGAGGCCCACCAGGTGCACACTGGGGTAAACATTTGGTTAGTTTGGCCGCTCAGCTAATGACTGGGCTTTTGTTTTTGCAAAGCACCCTTTGGCTGGCATCTCTTCCACTGAGTGGAATATTCAGGCTGGCAGGATTGTGATACACAGAGCCGGGAGGGCCAGGGCCAGCCTGCCTGGCAGGGGCTGGAGTACCAAGGGCTGGGGAAGAGAGGGAGAGTGGGCTCGGCCTGGGGAGGGGTGCTCCAGGAGCATGCCTCTGACGGGGCTCTCTGTGCAGAGGGCCATGCAGCCTGCTCTCCCAGAAGCTTCTGGTCACACCGGACTTAAGTTTGTATCTGGGGGATATTTCGTGGAGTGTGAGTTCAAGCAGTGGTGCAGGGAGATTCCCTGGTGGGGGTCTCGTCTGAGATTTTTTTTTTCTTTTTTTTAACCAACCAGGTGATGGTCCTAGGCTACATCTTGGATGAAACCTTCCTGCTCCGGAGTACAACCTCATGCTGCCAAGCTTGCAGATTTACAGCACAAAGAAATGAGGATTGATCAGGCTTGAGCTGTAATGAGATTTGGAATCCCATCTCAAAGTCGGGGGGAAATTGTGGAAACCACTCTGAGACAGAAACGACAACGGTGGTGGTACAAGGTTCCCTGTAGGCCTATATTGCCCGCCTTCCTGAAGCATGGGACATGCAAAGACCAGAGCGACAATAGGGACATGGGGCCACGTGACTCCTGACTGAAGAGTCAACAGCTCTTTCTGCAAAATGGCACACAGGCCAGCTGCCAGGAGGGGATGGGTGCTGGTAGCATGAAAGTCGATATTTCTTTCTTGTAGATCCTCTAACCAGTGGCCCCAGCCCCAACCCTGCCCCTCCTCCCCTGGTGTGCAACCAGACGGGACCAAACAACCGATAGCTTGTACCAGAGTCCAAGGAGGCGGGCTCCTGCAGGAGGGAAGGAAAGGGATTATAGGACACAAATAGGTGGAGCTGAAGAAGAAAGCAGGAGAGTTCGAGAATTTTTTTCCTCCCAGTGTAGATTGGGGAAGGCATTGTAGGTGCAGAGAGAGCCTCCCCCCAAAACCCCTTGCTTACTGAGGTGCTGTTAGGGGTCAGCCATTCCTGAGAAACAGTTCTCTGGATGCTCTTGTGCAGTTTGGAGAAAAGCTCAAGACAGAAGTCAACAATGATTTTGTACATTTTTTTTCTGCGCTTTGGAGACATGGGTTTCTGGCTAGCGGTACAGTTACTTAGAGTAAATGGTGCTTCCCCCGGCCTTCCACGTGCAGAGTGTAGTGTTGGAGGGAACACCACCCAGAAGTATTGACCAAAGCAGGTGTCAGCTGGGACCAGACCCAACCACCCCACTGAGCTGAGGGAGCCATGTGGCCCGTTGCGGCATCCAAGGAGTGGTATGAACGTACTGAGGAACAGGGGACATCCGGCGTGAGAGGGACAGAGAGGAGAGTCCAGGTGGGCCACGGTCATGCCTGGCTCCGGAGCTGCTGGAGGGTGTCATTGCTGAGAACAGGTGGTCCGACCACACAGCCACGGACGACGTGGAGGGGAGGCCGCCGGTGCAGGGAGCCAAGCGATCACATTCGATCTGAACAAACCTCAAGTGACAGCTGCAAACAGTCATCACTAAAGAAACACATGACGACCTACTGCCATTCTCCAAGGCCTATCCTTCTTTGGCTATGCCAAAAAAACAAACAAAATATAACATTAGATCCTTCCTACAAGGAAAGCTCTTAATCCATACAGGTCAGGGATGTGGGCAGGGAGTTGGGGCTGCTAGTGCTGTTGTTCCAGCTGCACTCTTGGGAGCTAGGGGACTGGTAGCAGGATAAGGCTGGGGCCTTCTGGGGCCTCCTGTAAGATGGACTCAGGTTCAGATCTCCACTTGCCCCAAACCCATCCACTCCCACCCTAACCAGTGGGCCTGAGGGGCATCCTAGAGCCCCAGGAGACAATGTTAGGTTAGTATCAGTGCCCAAGAATCTCCACCCTATTCCACGTAGGCCCAGGCCCCAAAAGAGGGTAGTGTATTCAGGACCCCAGGGATCAGCTAGTCTGTGCTCCTCTGCCTCTGCTGACCTATCCAGCCTAGGCCTCCCTCACCACTCCCTCCTGGAAGGTGTGTTAGTTAGGATTCTTTCCACTGCAGGTGGCAAAGAAAAGACAATTGGTGTAGCTGGGGGAATGGTGAGTCAATATATCCGTGCCTCTGGGCTCCCAGCTGGTTGAGTCAGTAGAGCATGCAACTCTTGATCTCGGGGTCATGAGTTCGAGTCCTGCGTTGGGTGGAGAGATGACTACTTAAAATAAATAAATACACTTAGAAAGGAAAAGAAAAAGGACAATTGGTTTGTGGAAGTGAAAAGCCTGCTGAGGAATAACTGACGTACACCACTGTGTACCTTTAAGGCGTGCATCACGATGGGTTGCTTTACGTACATTGTGAAACGACTAACCCAATAGGTTCAGCTGACTTCCATTTCCTTGTACAGAGAAAGTTTTCTTTTTTTTTTTTTTTTGAGAAAGTTTTTAAAAAAGAAAGAAAGAAAAAAGACCAAAAGGAAGAAGATGTGCTCCTCGTGGTAAGAACTCACAGCTTTCCTATGGACATCGGTGTTAGCCATCATAGTGTGCTTTTAGTGGGACTTTGCCCTAATCAGTACTTAGGTTTCTTGCACAACTTGTGTGAGGGGGAAAGACCTCACAACTGCTTTTCCTAAATGCCTAGAAACCCTACCACTCCCGTACTGCTGGTCAGCTTGAGGAAAACAAGACCGCTGAAGTCATACTCGACAGGTTAAATATTACAAGGCTGATGGAAAGTTCAATATCCTCTAACAAACTTACGATGAGTAAATACAATTTTCTACAATAAACCAGCATCACAGTCTCAAGGTGAAGGGTTATAAAACAATAAAACATTGTAGTTAGAGTAGAATATTATCGGAGAGCTTCTTGCATACAAGCCACTCAATATCATCGCGACGAGATACAAAATAAGAATAAATGTAATTTGAAGATCTCGACTCCATATGGCTAATACTCTCCTCTCTCTCTTTCTGTTCCTTGTACCTTTCAACTTACTCTTGATCTTTGCCACAGAAAAAATTATATCCAGCCAATGCTTTGCATCCTTAGAAGGCTTCATGCCAGTAACTTTTCATTCTCTTGAGATTCCTTATTTACTATTACTGAAACCTCTGGTTTCTTTTCTTTTCTTTTCTTTTTAAAGATTTTATTTATTTATTCAATATAAATAATATTTATTTATTTATTTATTTATTTATTTATTTATTTATTTATTCTGAGAGAGAGGCAGAGGGAGAAGCAGGCTCCCTGGGACTCGATCCTGCGACCCCAGGATCACGACCTAAGCCAAAGGCAGATGCTCAACCACTGAGCCACCCAGGTGCCCCAAAAATCTCTGGTTTCAACGGCAATTCTAGACAAAGGTGAAATAAGAGATTGCGGGCTTGTAATAGTTTATTTCCTCAAAGGATAGATGCTCCCAAATGGCTGGGGCCAGGGGCTCAAATCATGGTCATCAGAGTTATTTCTTTGTTTGCCTCTATCTGTTTGGCTCTCAGCTCTATTTAATCTCTGGTTGGATTGGCCTGTTGGCCTCATTCTCTTCTGTGGTACAATTTCTCTTCCATGTGCACAGTGAAATGACCACAGGCAACTCCAGCTGGTGCTCTCTGGGAATGAGAGAGCTTTTTCTTCGTAGGCCTGATAGAAAACTCCCAGGCAAGAATCAGGTTGGCCCAGCTTTGGGGGGCTCCCATCCCTGAACTAGTAATCACTGAGGCTAGAGGAATGGAGTGGCCTGCAGGCCCGTGCTGGATACCCCCCCTTTGGGCTCTGGAGGTGGGGACCGAATGGGGGTAAGTGCCATCTCAACCACATGAAATGAAGGAGGGATGGTTCTCCAAAGGGAAGGAAGGATGCTCCACAAACAACCGTAGTCTAGGGCAAGAGGATGAAAGGTAGTTATGTTAGGTCAGTGGGGGTGATAAGCCCATCTGGCAGGGAGGCCTAGACCGTAGAGTTAATAGGCTATAGGATTTTCAATGCTGAAGCGGGTTATTGAGACTATATTTAAGGACCACGAATAGGGAGCCCCCTTCCAGCGCGGGTTGCTACTCACCTCCCTCGCTAGGGCTGAATCGGATTATTAGAAGGAAGGTCGGATGGAGGCTCCAGGAGCCTGTAGGCCCAGCGTTGTTATCATATACTCTGCAAGTGCAGCCGCTGTGCTACAGAGGTCACATCCTCTGGTTGCTGAGACCATCTTTAATGAGGGAGTGTAGGCCAGCTGGAATGGCAGAGGGGTCTGGAGAAGAGGCTGGGCCGACAGCCTTGGGCAACCCTCGGAAGCTGTACTTGCAACCTTGAATTATGTGACCCAAATCCACCTCCCAGCCCCAGGAGGAGGTGCGGAGCAAGCAAGGAGCTTTCCCGGGAAGTGAGCAGTTGTTGCCAGTGGAGGGGAAGAAGTGGGTCCTTTTGGCAGGAAGCACACAGAGCCCCTCTTACGGCCTGAACGCCCTCCTCCAGGGATGACACGGGCCGCCCTGATTAGTGGGTTTTGCACAGGATTCTGCGTGCCTCATAAATGAGCTTGGAAGCAGTTGGTACTGGTTCAAAAAGTGTGCCCCGCAGCACCGAGGTCCACGCATGATGATTTCGGGCCTTGGGGAGAGAACAGATGCGGGGGCTAATTAGGACACGGTTCCTCTGGCCCAGGATGGCAGAGGACGTCCAGATAAAATGGGACACCTGCGTCCAGAGCATTAGAGGGACAACACTGCTCACCATGCAGCCTATCTGGAGATGACTCAGAGCGCCAGGCTTGAAGGAATGGTGTGCCTCAATTGCCATCTCCTGGAACCAGACAGTCCACATCAGGGTGTCGCGGCTCCTCCTGGGCCTGCATATTCCACCGGGGATCAAGAAGCTTCTGTGGCAGGGGTGTGGCGGGAGAGGCTCTCGGTTGGTGTTTTCCCATTTTTAAGCATCCTTGCCAAGAAGTTGGGAGATTCTGAGAATGGTTTTGCGTGCCGACTTGTCACAGCAAGGCTAGGACTGTCCCCCCAAAGGTGGACCCCGAGCCAAGGGATTTCAAAGAACTTTACTAAACGTGCGTGGAACGCTCTGTTCAGATCCAAGGCGGCCATGGCGCCGGTTGTCCAGCCACCCTGATCCCTACGGGGCCCTGGGGCTCTGCTCTATGGCGAGAGTTGTCCTGGAGCCATGGCCACTATCGGTCTTACCCTGAGCCTGACGACAAGGGGACGTGCAGGGACAGCCTCCCGCCGTATGCCGCCAAGCTCCAGGTGGCTGATGGTTCGCCACTGTGGCAGGTTGATAGAACACTGCACGGAAAACTCTATCTGAGCCTGTAGAGCAGACATCTGTTGTTTTGGCCTGCTCAGAGGCCATCTAGCCTCCTGGTGACCACACTCCGACGGTCACTTGGGGAACCATGCCTCAGCCTCTCTGTCCCTGTAGCTCAGGGGCCAGGGGTGAGGGGAGCTGATGACACCTTCAAGCAAGAAGAGAGGTGGATTCCCGACGATATTGTTTAAGCCAGGGCTTGGCAAAGTTTTCTACCAAGGGTCAGTAGCAAATATGTTCAGCTTTGCAAGCTCTCCGGGCTCTGTTGCAACTATATACTGGAAGCAGCCGAGGCGGTGTGTAGACCAATAAACCTGGCTGTGTCCCAGTAAAAGCTTACTTATGGGGCTCCTGGGTGGCTCAGTCAGTGAGGGATCCTCCTTTGACTCAGGTCGTGGTCCTGGGGTCCTGGGATGGAGCCCTACATTGGGCTCCCTGCTTCTCCCTCTCCCTCTGCTGCTCCCCCTGCTTGTGCTCTCTCACTCTCTCTCTGTCAGGTAAATAAATAAAATTAAAAAAAAATTATTTATGGGCAGCCCAGGGGGCTCAGTGGCTTAGCGCCACCTTCGGCCCAGGGCCTGATCCTGGAGACCGGGATCAAGTCCCACGTCGGGCTCCCTGCATGGAGACTGCTTCTCCCTCTGCCTGTGTCTCTGCCTCTCCCTCTCTGTGTCTCTCATGAATAAATGAATGAATGAATGAATGAATGAATGAATAAATAAATAAATAAATAAATAAATAAATAAAATTAAAAAAAATTATTCATGAGGCAGGCGACAGGCTAGACGCGGCCTAGGGTGTGTATATAGTTACCAACCTTTGGTTTGAGTACCTGGAACCTGCTGATCATGATGCTAACTGCCCTTGTGACTTTCCAGGTAATGAACCAGTACGTTCCTCCTCCACGCAGAGCAATTTGAGCTGGTGTTCTCGTCAACACAACGGAGAAGTTTCTTACTAAGTGACCCCGGACAGAGCCGTGGTTGCAAACTGGAGATTGGATTCCGTGATGCAGCTGGTGGCCCCAGGTAGGCAAGAGATAGTTTAGCACTAAAGGAAACCCCTCCTGTGAGGGAGGACTGCTCCGGGTCCCTGCCAGGTTATAACAATGCAGCCAGAGGCCGCGCTCTTAAGATTGTGCATCTAACTGAGCTTTTAGCCAAGAGAGACCTGGAGGGATGACAGACACATGTGAGGACACTGACCGTAACCCCCATGCACAGCTGAAGAGGAAATGCCCCAGAGAAGCCAAGGACGAGCCAGTCCTCCCTTTGAGAGGACTAGGTGGGGAGACAGATGGTGGGAAGGGGGATGGTGGGGGGGTTGCTGGTGACCCTTGGGAATGGGAGTCCAGTGATGCCCCGATCCCAGGCCAGGGTGAGACCCTCGTGACTGTCCATGGGCACATGGCAAGCCCTCTCTACAACACTCAGCCTGGACACCAGAGAATGAGGAGGAAGAAAAGAGCACCGTGGAGGGAAGGTTGTGGGAGGAGGGGAGGGGCAATTTTCAGCCCCCGTGGCACGCAGGGGAAGCCACCGGCCACTCGGCTGATACATTAGAGGATGGTTTGGTCCAAGACAGACCCCACTTGTCTCTCTGTGGGGCATGGGGTACGCCCCAGGCTGCCCTGGCTGCCCTTCATGTAGAAGGGATCTGTGTCCCCCTCTTTAGGAGGAAATAAGAAACTCCAGCCTCGAGGGACTGACAATTCCTTAAGGGGTTGCAGCTTTTCCTGGGAGTGGGACAAGCTACACCTGGACTAGTCTGGGGCAGCAGGCTTCACCTGCTGGCTGAGCAGATGCCAGAGGACAGGTACTGTGTCCCCAGGATGGGAGATGAGTTAGCGGGTGGCTAGAACATGCCAGAGAAGTGCAGCAGCTGGACAGAGGCCACAGCGGCACGGTCAGTGCTCTGCCCATATTCCCCGGGATGGTGTTGTGCACACCGGCTCCACGAGGGCTTTCACACCCAGCAGCCTGCACTCCATCTCAGCCGGAGACCAGGCTCAGACAAGGGCCTGAGAATTGACCCGGGGCAGGGCAGCCTTTACCAGTGACTGTGGGGATCCCCTGTTCCCCGTCAGGACAATCCTAGGGGTGCCCACACCACCCTCGATGCCCACGGTGGGGTCAAGCCACAGTTGCCCTCTGTGGGACTTGGCTCAACATTCCACCTCACTTGACCTCCTCTCGTCCTTGTCCCTGACTCCTTTCTTGCCCCACCGGCTTTCCCCGGGGACACTTAAATCACCAGCATACCCATCCTCCTTTTAGGGTTTGCTTCTGAGGAACCAGGCCAAGTGTCTGTGGTCCCGTTAGCTGACAGCTGTGACCGCGCCTTACAAAGGTGCCCTCCCAGTGCTGACTTAGTAGCCCCACATCACCCGGGGGGATGATCCCTCACATGTGCACGGTCTCTGGGGACATTTGGGGTGAGCTGCTTGACAAGGTGCACAGAACCTGGGCTTTGAGAATCTGGAATGGCTGAAACCAGTCAGTGTGGGGACGTTTCAGCCAGGCTTGAAGATTGAAGATCCTCCAGAATCTGGAGGGGCCACCCACATTCTAGCTCTTACTGAGGAGCAAGAGAGGGAGTTAGGATCAGGGCTGGCCTCAGAGGGGTCGGCTTTGGGGGAGCTGGTGGTGATGTAGGTCAAGGTCTCGGTAAGTGAAGCCTGGGGAAGGGGGAGGTAAGCCCCTCATCTGGGGGCCCCTCAGGCCTGGACCTGGCTAGCTACAACTCCCAACTTTGTCTTTGGGGTGGTCCTTTGGGATTTTGGGGTCTCTCGGACCCCCTAGGCCTCAGCAGAAGTGTGGCAGTCTCAGGGACAACTCTCCACAGTCCGGAGCTCTGTGGTATAAAAGCCTCCACTCTCTCCTGCCCTGGGAATCTGTAGAGAGTGAGACAATGAAGGCGTGGTAAGCAGAACGTGTCCGGGGGAGGACAGGGTGGCAAACACTGCCTTTCTCCCTGAAGGGGCCTGCAGCAGGCACAGCAGCCACCCTGGTTGCTCCTTGGGGAGTGAGGGGGTGAGAGACATGGAGTGGTAGGCCTGGAGGACGGGGCCCTGGGGGCCCCAGCAGCAGGTGCAGCGTGCTGGCCCCGTGCCTGGGGAGTCCCAGGACTTGCGGGTTTGCCTTCATGCAGGTCTCCCGGTCCTTAGCTCCCAGGTCACCCCTGAGGGTGACCCCAGCTGGGGTCCAAGGAGAGGCCCTGGAGAGGAGCTGACAAGCTAGGCCGGGCACTGGAGAGCGTATCACCAAGCAAAGCTTCAGGGATGAAGACCAGGCTGGGGAGCAGAGGGAGGAGGGGGCAGCAGGCTGGGCTCGAGCCCCAAGAGACTCTAGGACACAAGCAAATAGCACACTGACCGCACTTTGCTAAAGACCACAAGCATCTGCCGAGCAGGAGAGGCTGGCAAGCTGGACCAAGGCCTCCCGGGGGATGCTGGGTGAGTGACCGCGGTGGCCTCTGTGTGGCTAATGGTGCTGGAGTTTTGCATGCTGATTTTGAGACAGAATGGGTAAGGAGGCTGGAGCCACCAGGGAGAGAGAGCAAGGAAGAGAGGCTGCAGAGATGGGAGGGACGTGCTACAGGCCGACCTCTGCTGAAGGAGCAGGTGGGGAGCATTAGGACTCCTCTGGCACCTCACAAACCCTCAGGAAAATCCAAATTATCCACTGCTGCCTTTGGAGTTGGAATTCTGTTTATCTGGGATGCATAGAGACACACAGGAACTGGCCTCCAGGCTGTCAGAGGAAGGGCTTCTGTTTGGTCCGCTCACATGCAGGCGACATGATAAGCCAGTGAAATCCAGAGAAGGTTCAAGTGGAGGCGTGAGAGAGGCCCCTGTGCTCAGAATCCCAATGAAGACCTCCTGTTTCTGCTCCTCTATTTTCAGGACAAACATGACCCTGTGCAGCCCAGAAGAGGTGGTTAGCAAGGGAGAATGGCTTTAGGACTCAGAGAAGGCTCCCAGCTCTCCCCCGGCAGGATGGAGATGGTGGGCTTTGCTGCTTTGGAGACCAGCCCTGGCTAGTCAGGCCCTGCCACCAGACCGGCCCGGTGGGTCAGGGAACATTTCAGAGGACAAAGACCTGGGGAAAGGGGGATCGGGGAGCTCGCGTGCTTGCCCTGAATTTGATCCTAGGCCCATGAAGTATGAGACTTTCAGAGCCATAGGGGCTGCAGAGAAAAACCAGGGACTTGATGAGACCTCAGGAGACACAGGTGATACAGACCCCTGAGGGGTGGAGGTGGGGCCCTCTCTCCAGGGCTGTGTGAGCCCTTCCATGCCAGGACTCTCCTCTCCAGGGCCAGCCCTTTGGGGAGCAGGGGAGTCTAGGTATGACGCTTGTGAGAGGGAGAAGGTACAAAATCTGAATTTCAGCCGCTGTTGGGTCCCCGGCAGCAGCGAAGACTGGTAAGCCTGGCCCAAGGCAGGTTACCTCCTGCCATGGGGCTGTGAGTACGCAAAGGAAGATAGCTCCGAGCAGAAAGAGATTCCTTCTTGTTGCTGACATCTGCCAAGCTTCTGGACCTGTCGTTCTCGATGCTATCACACCCAGCACGCATTTCTCACAAATGTTTCCTAACATCTCCTTTACTATCCTGAAATAAATGCATAGGTGACATTACCTACGATACTATAGTTTCAATGTCCAAACTGTCCAAATGTCAAAAATGCCTAAAGAAGGCCCCACGAGTGATAAAAAGGAGAGACATAGGGAGAATGATGCAGGATGATAAGGTTGTGGGTCAGTACGTGAGGGCTCAGACCTGACTGCCCTGAAGACACGATGAAGGAGTCAGGTGCTCATGCGTGAACATGGAATCACCGTGAACACCGTGGCTACGGATGTAGCATGTGGAATGAACACGTCTCTAGGGGCTTTGTTCTCAGTGGTTTTCCAAGGCGGCAAGCAGGTGTTGGAAAAGTTCTAAGCGGAACAAAGGCCAACCCTCTCTCCAACTATGCTGTGTTTGTTCCGTCCCTGGAGGGGTTGTCCATGAGGACAGCGACATCACTCGGGATCCTGGCAGAACTTCAGGGTATGGGGAGAGGGAGCCCCCATCCAGTCTTCAAAAGATGAGGAAGAGCGTGTAGACGACTCCTCAAGAGATGCATAGAAAACGCCTGGTGGTGGCTTTGCTTGTGTTCGTGCTGGAGGGGAGTCCTCAGATTCGGGGGTCAGGTGCACTGGAAGCTGGTGCTCTGCAAACTCAGGACAGTCCCACGCAGTGAAGAATCCCGCTACCCCCGGCCCGACCTGGGAGCCCCTGGACTTCCGTGTAAGTGGATGGCCTGTTTATACTGCTCTGAGCCTAGATCCTCACTCTGTGTCCCCTGAACACAGAGCATGCGGCCCCTCATGGAACCTCCACGCTGATGTAGCGAATGCCGAGGGCTCTGCACATGCATGCAGGGGGCTTCGGCCTGGGCCTGGCTTTTGTTTTTGTTTTTTTAAGATTTTATTTATTTATTCATGAGAGACACACACACACACAGAGGCAGAGACACAGGCAGAGGGAGAAGCAGGCTTCATGCCGGGAGCCCGACGTGGGACTTGATCTCCGGTCTCCAGGATCACGCCCTGGACCGAAAGCAGATGCTCAAACCCTGAGCCACCCGGGCGTCCCTGGGCCTGACTTTTGCACACAGCCAGGGAGCTGGCCATGTGGGCAGCCCCACTCTAGGTACAGACCCAGCGCCTCACGCAAGAAATGGGACGGGGATTTCTACTAAGTGGCCTTCAGGTCTGATCACGAGGCTGAGCGCCTCTCCAGGGGAGCAGCCCTATGCGACCGAGCTCCCCAAAGTATGAAAGAGCCATCTGAAGCCACTGTCCTTGAGACGCAGCCTCGTGTAGAGCGGGCTCAGGTTCCCTGGACTCATCCATGGCCTACACTACGCATGTGGCCAGCCTCCCCAGGAGACAGCTGCTAAAGAGAAAACAGAAGCAAGTGGCCGGGTGGGAGAGGTGTGTGCAAAGGCGCTGGCTGCGGAAAGTGAAGAGTACAAGAAAGCCCACTGCGGGAGAATGGGCCATTGGTGCTTGTGGCCGAGAAGCACATTTCTTTCTTCCTGTTGGTAACACCTGTTATTCCTCTGGGGACTCCCTTCTGAGCCCCAAGACACCTTCGTGGGAAGGTCAAGGCATCCTGCCTGCCTGACTTCCTCCCAGGCTTGGCCAATCAGAATGCCCCCGCTCTGTCCGATGGGGCCAGGAAAGGCCTGTGACCTAAGCTGGGCCTTGGTCACACAGTGGTCTGGGCCTTGCAGCCATGCAAATGGTGAGAGAAGCAAAAATGCTTTTTTCCCTAGTGTTGCTAAGCGGAGAATATGTGGATGCAGAGCTGGCCGCACCCATCTCCCCTGGCAACACGGAGGAGATCCATCCAGGGCGATAGACGATGAGACGGACACACAGAGGGAAGCAGAAGGAGGCTCGCTGGCACTGAGGCTCTGGATACAGCTGTGCAGGGTGCTGAGCTGCCGGAGCGAGCTGGGGAATCCACACCCCTTCCCCTCTTGTTGCTGCAGCTAGAGAAGGATTGTAACAGAGAGTCCCACCCTCTACAAGTAGCATTGCTTGCTACTCAAGCACGAGCTGAGTGTCTATCACGCACCAGGCACTGTCCCATACCCTAGAGCTACAAGAGTAAGCAAGTGGATTTAATCCCTGCCCTCAGAGAGCTTACTTACTGTTTTGTGGGAGAGGCAGAATGAAAACAATTCCACAATCAATTATTTTACATAGATATTCTAAGAAAAGCTATGGAGAATACCTGTAGAATTTTTTTCTTAAAGATTTTACTTATTTATTCATGAGAGACATACAGAGAAAGAGAGGCAGAGACACAGGCAGAGGGAGAAGCAGGCTCCATGCAGGGAGCCCGATGTGGGACTCCATCCCGGGACCCCGGGATCACACCCTGAGCCGAAGGCAGACACTCAACCACTGGGCCACCCAGATGCCCTGAATACCTGTAGAATTAAGCTCCATAAAGGCGGGACCTTTGTCTTTTTTATTCACTGACACACCATCAGGGTTGAGGACAGAGCCTGGCACGCAGTGGACACTCTGTATGTAAATGTTTACTGAAAAAAAAAAAAAAAACTGAACAAAGGACAAAGTTCTGGACTTAGCAGAGAGGAGGCATGAGAGTCGGGGAGAGTTTCCTCTGGAAGCAACACTTAAGCTGACGGCTGTCCAGAGAACACAGGGGAGTTGGCCAGGTGGCAGGGGCAGAGGGACAGGATCTGTGAAGGTGGGGCTGGAGGCAGTAGGCCGGCAGGACCAGGAGGAGCCGAGGGAGCAGAGGGAGGTCAGTGGGCCCTGACATGAGCGTGGGGGGGACTCACCCCAGGCTGCAAGGGGCCACACTTGGGATTTGGATCCCATTCTGAGAGCAGTGGGGAGCTAGTGTTCAGAGGGGTGAACAAAGCAGTCAAGGGCCTCCGCCTCAAGGGTCGTAAATGAAGGCAAAGGATGAGAAAGGCATGAGGGGTGGAGAGAAAGTGGAGAGACGAGTTCGAAGGATGCGGCCTTTGCCCTGGAGAGGGCTGCCAGAGAGCAGGGCTCAGCCAACAGATACTTACAATCATTTGGAGCAAATGAACGGAAGTAATAGTCACAGATCCAATGGAAATGACTTCCTGTGCTGAGACTTGATGAGGTAAATAAGTCCATGAATTCCAAGGAAAATTAACAATGAATGAGAAGATATGGGCATATCCTGGCAATGAAAAAATGATTCTAAGACAAGAGAAAGGTATACGGATCCATACGTTAAGTCAGCTGATGGAAGAGAGGCTTCGCCTCAGCATTTCTGAACACTGGAAGGCAGGGAGCAATGGTTAGAGCTTTGAGAAGGAAAGATCGTGACCCAAGAGTTCTGTGCCAAACAAACTGTCATTCACGTCATGCCCAAACAACAGAAACATATTCCAGATTTACAGAAAAGGGTGTAGAAAAGAACGGACCACTCCTGTGTTCTCTGTAAGTCAACAAGTTGAAGATGCACTTCGGTTGCTCAGGAGATGAATTAAAATAAAAAAACCTGAAAGTGGGAACATTATAATACTATAGAAGATGTGGTCGTGAGAGTTAAAACCGACTAAATATGTCATAAGAATTGAACAACAACAGTAAAGATATAGATGGTTGAAATGTAAGTTGGATTTATAAACCCCAGGACATTTTTAAGGACTGAGAAGCCCCAAGTGGGGAGAGGGCGAGGCAGACAGAGGCATGCGGAGGTCGTCATCGGAGGTCGAGGAAGGGAATTAGGAGACACTGACTGTTCTCAACTTGTCTAATCAGGGAAATAGAGGTTTAAGAATATATCTGGGGGTGCCTGGGGGGCTAAGTCAGGTAAGCAACTGACTCTTGATTTCGGCTCTGGTCATGATCTCATGGTCCTGGGATGGAGCCCAGCCTTGGGCTCTGTGCTCTGTGCTCAGTGGGGAGTCTGCTTAAGATTCTCCCTCCCTCTCCCTCTGCCCTCCCCACCCTTCATTCATGCTCTCTCTCAAGAAAGAAAGAACGAAAAGAAAAGAAAAAAAGAAAAGAAAAGAAAAGAAAGAAAGGAAAAGAAAAGAAAAAAAGAAAAGAAAAGAAAAGAAAAGAAAAGAAAAGAAAAGAAAAGAAAAGAAAAGAAAAGAAAAGAATTAAGAATATATCTGGTGGGCAGCCCCGGTGGCACAGTGGTTTAGCGCTGCCTACAGCCCGGGGTGTGATCCTGGAGACCCGGGATCGAGTCCCACATCAGGCTCCCTGCATGGAGCCTGCTTCTCCCTCTGCCTGTGACTCTCTCTCTCTCTCTCTCTGAATAAATTAAAAAAAAATAAAATCTTAAAAAAAAAAAGAATATATCTGGTAATATAAAAGTCAATCACTAATAAAGTTAAAAACAGGAGGGGATCCCTGGGTGGCGCAGCGGTTTGGCGCCTGCCTTTGGCCCAGGGCGCGATCCTGGAGACCCGGGATCGAATCCCACATCGGGCTCCCGGTGCATGGAGCCTGCTTCTCCCTCTGCCTGTGTCTTTGCCTCTCTCTCTCTCTCTCTTTGACTATCATAAATAAATAAAAATTAAAAAAAAAATTAAAAAAAAAAAAGTTAAAAACAGGATTACAACCTTTTAAACCATAGGAAGTGACAAAAGAAAACAGAACATTCTAAGGCTTTTTTAAAAAAAGTAACTTCCACACCCAACCTGGGGCTCAAACTCACGACCCCAAGATCAACAGTTGCTTGTTCTACCGGCTGAGCTAGCCAGTCGCCCCCAGAACATTCTATATAGCAAAAAAGCAGGAAGTAAAGGATTCCTCCGTAATAGAGATGGAATGTGAAAAAAAGATTTAAAAAAATAATCTGAAAAAAAAATAATCTGATGCTAAGATTTCAAATGATTTCAATAAAATAGGGGATATGAGGGGTCAGGAGTGGAGTTCAGGTGTGTTATGGTCTTACCTTGCTTGGAGGAAAGTCATTAACTGGTTTGATTCTTGACACCGATGGAGAAATTTGTTTCAGTATTTAACAAAATAGGAAGGACAACAGTCGGAAAAAAACAGAATGCAAAACATTCAGACCACAAAATAATCAAAGATGTGCTATCAAGCCTCAAAAGGCAGGGAGGGGGAAAAAGGAAATCAGAAAGCATGATCAATAGAAAATAGAAAATAAAACAGTGGGCATAAATCCAAATACATTAGTAATTACAGTAAACTTATTTGCAAATGATACGCTGCTCTCCCTAGGAAAGGTGTGATAATCAACTGTAAAACCATTAAAATCAAGAAAAATGTTCAGAAGGGATGCCAACACACCAAAATCAATAGCTTTTCTATTTGTCTGTAGTAATCTATTAACAATGATAACTTCAAAATACCTAGGAATACACTTAAAACGAAGTGTACAAGATAAGCAAATGACAAACTATCCAATAGAAAAATAAGCAAAGGTCTCGAACAGACAGTTCACCAAAAAGGGAAAACGGTCAATAAACATAAAACCATGTTCAAGCTCACTAGTAATCAGAGATATGGAAATTGAAACAATATTAATATCAAAAGTGAAAAATGATTCTTAGTATTTAGTGATGGGGATGCGGGGGTGGGGGGGCATGCTTGTGCAGGAGTAAGAATCCAGAAAGCCGTTTTGGAGGGCAATTTGGGAATGTTTTACATTTAAATGCATGTGTCTTTTGACCCAGCAATCCTGCTTTCAAGCATCTACTCTACAGAAATATCTGCACTCATGCCAAGATACTCTTGCAGAATTATTTATAATAATAGAAAAGGAGGGAAACAAATACCCCAAAGTAGAGGAACAATCAATTAAATTACAATATATCCATATGTAAGAGATTGCCAACAGCTGTCCCTCTTCTCTGCTTAGGTGGATTTGATATTTCACCTTGAAACAGGTCTCCTCCATTCAGAGAGGGATAGCCTTGGTGGTATCCATTATTTATGGGAGTGCGGGTTAGATAGGCACCCCTCGCCCTGAGGGAATGGAGGGATGAAGCCTTCTGCGGCTTCATGAAAGCAGGATTCTTACAGACGCCCTTGGTGCAGAGACTTGGTCTGGGAGGGGAAGGTAGACTGATTTGCATTGGGAGCCCAAGGCCTGTGAGAAGGGAGGAATGGCAGTGACAGCCCCCCTTCTCCAATATTTGACACGAATGAGACTTGACCTGGTCAGATGGAACACTTGGGTGTTGACATAGGGTCTGCTGGTAGGAAGAACACCGTGGTTTCCAAGGGAGGGATGGCCATGAAGGAAGGTGGGATCCGGGCTCCAAATGGGTATCCCAGAGATGACAGGGAAAGCTGTCCTTTAGACCAGAGTACCCCGGCATGGCATTGTTTTGGAGAAACTATAGCTGGGTTACAGCTCTACTAAGATAGACCCAGGCCAACTAGTCCATCAACGGAGTAGAAAGGCATTCACTGGATTGTAGGGGCCAGGTTCAACAGGAACACTGGGTGGTTATCAACTGGAAGAAAAAACATACTAGTGGTTCAAGGGGTCAAAATGCCCCCTTCCATGGAGTGTCATGGAGAGATAGACAAGTGTGGTGGCCTCCAAGGCCAGTGTCACTTGGTCCTCTGTAGCCGTCAGACTCAGTGTTCGATTACGGCCACCTCTCTCACTCTGCTTCAGACACAGCAGCCTTTTTTTTTTTTTTCTTTTTTTTCACAGCAGCCTCTTTACTGTTCCCCAAACATGCTAGCACGTTCCTGCTTAGTCTTTGCTCTTGCTCCATCTCTGCCTGGAAAGTCCTTTTCTCCTCCAGCTTCGCTTCTTACACGTCTGCTTGAATATCACATTGTGAGTGAGGCCTTCCTTGTTCACGCTTTGAAAAACTGCAAACCCTTTACCCTCCCAGTGGGCTAGGTCTTTATTGCCTTTCTCACTGGATCTTAGCCAAAAGGCTGAGAAGTGATTTTATGGCCTTTCGCATTTAATTTTTCTCTGAAGCACTTAGCACCTGATATATTTTATGTATCGCCAATTTCTAAGCCACCTCCTCCCACCCTTGGTGGAATGTAAGCTTCGTGAAGCCAAGTGTTGTGTATGTTTGGTTCACTGATTTGCTTCCTAGGACCTGGAACAGTGCCTGACACAACAGTAGATGCTCTATGAATATGTGATGAGAGAATAAATAGGTGCCCGTAGAAAAACCCTAAAATGGGTGGTAAGTGAACAAAAAGCAGATTGTCAAGTAACGTGCATAGTATTACACCATTCATGTAAAAATAACATGTGTGTGTGCTGATAGAGGAGAAATGCCAAACTATTATTGGAGAGGGAGATGGGAGGTGAATAACTAAATAAATAGCTAAAGTGATGCATTTTTTAATTACTTAAAAATTAACTTTTCCTTTGTATACTTCTGTATCATTTGGCAATTGTGTGACATATGAGTATTTATCATTTGTAAATCAAAATAGATAAAAATAGTTCTTTGAAAGATTTAATTAATTAATTAATTAATTAAAAAATATTTTATTTATTCATGAGAGACAGAGACAGAGAGAGAGAAAGAGAGAGAGAGGCAGAGACACAGGCAGAGGGAGAAGCAGGCTCCATGCCGGGAGCCTGATGTGGGACTTGATCCTGGGACTCCAGGATCATGCCCTGGGCTGAAAGCAGGCGTTAAACTGCTGAGCCACCCAGGGATCCCAAGATTTTATTTTTTTAAAGTAATCCCTATGCCCAACATGGGGTTCAAAGTCACAACCCTAAGATTCAGAGTCAAATGTTTTACCACCTGAGCCAACCAAGTGTCCTGATAATAACTTTTTATAACTAATAATAAGAGGCTAACAGTGCAGGAACAAGGGTCCTAACCTTTGGTACTGGCAGTGTGGTTTAGAGAAGATTAGTCCTCTTGCAGATAAAAATGATAAAGTCTGGTCAAAATATTTTTTGGAAATGACTGGAAAGGCAATGACTGGGAGAATGACTAAAAGCAGGCAAAAACTTGAGGCGATTCAGTTCTTGCGAGAAATGCAACTGTGTGGGTGAGAGCCACATTTATATGGTTTCTCCTCTGAGGGTACTTCCCAGTTGTTGCAAAACATAAGGATAGAGAAAAAAACAGAAAGCTGTGGACTCAGTAGTCACAGGACAGGGTTTGGGACTGTCAGAGCAGCAGGGCATCGAGGAGGGAAAACCAGAAAGAAAGGAGTTACAGAAGGGGCAGCACTAAATCTATATATAAATTTTTCTAAGACCCTTGGCTGATCCCTAAGCTACAAGAGTGGAGGGACTCCAAAGAGATTAAGGAAGAAAAACAGCTGGAAGCCTAAAAGAGCTGAGCAGAGATTTCAGTAGTTGCCCACTTCAGGGGAAGCAGTTCTTAAAAACAAGACAATAGGCCCCAAATGGAGTCACTTATGCAAAGCCCTCCATCGCCAAACTGAGACTTAATGACAGTTTCAGTCTCTCCTGGAAATGAAATATTAAACCAGTCAATCAGGATTCACCTATTAGTGAGGTAATCTGCCTGAGAGACCCCTGCCCTCCCCTAAAGGAAGGTGACTTGGCCAAAGTCCACCTGCTACTTGCTATTATGATTTTCTCATCCCACTCCCTTTTGCTGGTAGAGGTGAAAAGCCAATAGAATCCAAAGAAGATATACAAGTGGCCAATAAGCACATGAAAAGATCTCAGCATCATTCACCACCAGGGAAATGCAAATCAAACGCACAATGAGATACCATTTCACAGTCACTGGGAAGGCTATAATAAAAAAGACATGTAATAACAAGTATTTGTGAGGATGTTGGAAATTGGAACACTTGTACGTTGCCAGCGGAATTTAAAATGGGTCACTTTGGAAAACAATCTAGCAGTTGGTTCATCAAATGTTTAAACACAGAGTTACCATATGACCCCCAACACTTAAACTGCTAGGTGGACGCTCAAGAAAATGAAAACACATGTTTACACAAAAACTTATACACAGATGTTCATAGTGACATCATTCATTATAGCCAAAGACTAGAAACAACTCAGTGTCCATCCACTGATGAATGGATAAGTAAAATTGATACATCCATACAATGGAATATTACTCGACAATAAAAAGAAATGAAGTACTGATACATGCTGCATGACATAAATGAATCTTGAAAACATTATGGAGCTGGACCTGAAAGACCACAGATAAAATATTTCATTTATACAAAATGTCCAGAATAAACAATTCTATGGAGACAAAGTAGATTAGTGGTTGACAGACTAGAATTTTTTTTAAAGGTTTTATTTATTTATTCATGAGAGACACACAGAGACAGGCAGAGACACAGGCAGAGGGAGAAGCAGGCTCCCTGCAGGGAGCCCGATGCGGGACTCGATCCCAGGACTCCGGGATCATGCCCTGAGCCTAAGGCACATGTTAAACTGTTGAGCCACCCTGGTGTCCCTAGAATTTTTTTTCAGAGCAGGATTTGATTCCCATTTCTCTTAATCTTTCTTGAGCTTTGCTCTGGATGCAACTAAATTACTTTCAAACAGTTTGATCCTTTCAGGTGTTAGGTGAGTCTGTAGCAGTGCTCAGTCTAAGACTAATTATTTTCCACTCCTGGGGGCCATTCCACAAAATGCCTGAGTACTGTGCCTAATATCTGGTGAATTTAGAGTTTTCTAGTGTGGACTTGTGTGGGTGCCAGGCACTATTCCCTCTAATCTTTTTGGATGATTCTTTCTCTAGCCTCAGGATGTGTCCTCACATACATGCACTGACTAGGACTCTTGAATACTGGAGTGGGATCCTCTGTAAATCTTCAGGGTTTCTCTCTGTGCAGCTCTTCCCACTCTCATATTCTATTCTGTGAACTCTAGCTACCTCATCTCCAGATTCTCAGTTCCATCTTCTCAAATCATGGCATCTCTAGATTCTGCCCAAGTTCCCCCCATTTATGCCTTGACCTAGAAACTCTCCCAAGGCATCAGGTTTGGACAGTCATAGGATTTATTTTTATTTTTTTAAAAATATTTTATTATTTTTTAATTTGAGAGAGAGTGAGAGAGAGTGCAAGTGGGATGAGGGACAGTGTGGGAAGGAGAGGGAGAGAAGAATCCCAAAGCAGACTCCATGCCAAGCACAGAGCCTGATGCTGGGCTTGATCCCAAGACCCTGAGATTGAAACCAAGAGTCAGATACTCAACCAACTAAACCACCCAGACATCCTGACAATCGTAGAAATTAAATGATCTGTTTCCCATCTCTTAGGGATCACGTCTTCTTTCCTTGATGTTCACTGTCTTGAAAATTTCTGTCCCATATATTTTGTCTGTTTTTGTTTGTTTCCAGTGAGAGGATAATCTGGTCTCTGCTGGAAGTGTAAGGAATCATTTATTAAAAAAAAAAAAGAAAGAAATCATTTATCACTGTTTAATATTAGAAAAGGTAGACTTTTTTGGCACATAAGTAATGAACCACTGAATTCTACTCCAGAAACTAATATTGCATTGTATGTTAACTAAGTAAAATTTAAATAATAAAAAAATAAAGTCTAGACGAGGGGAAAAATGGAAAAAGCAGACTTTAAGACAAGGAATATTATTGGAGATAAAGCTATCATTTCTTTTTTTTTTAAAAGATTTTATTTATTTATTCATGATAGACAGAGAGACAGAGAGAGGCAGAGACACAGGCAGAGGGAGAAGCAGGCTTCATGCAGGGAGCCCGAGGCGGGACTCAATCCTGGGACTCCAGGATCGCGCCCTGGGCCAAAGGCAGGCGCCAAACCGCTGAGCCACCCAAGGACCCCCAAAGCTATCATTTCTTAGTGATAAAAGAGTCAACCTTTCAAGAAAGAGGGTGAAATCGTCAATGACCATGGATTTGACTAGTTGTCTTGATAGTTGTCAATTTTGCTTTATGTATTTTAGGCTGTTATTACCTGCTGTTATGGGTTGAATGTTTGTGTTCCTCCACCCGTGAATTTATATGGGGAATTTTAATCCACAAAGTGATGGTTTTGGGAGGAAAGGCCTTTGGTAGGTAACTAGGTTTAGATGAGGTCATGAGAGTGGGACCCTCATGATGAAATTAGTGTCCTTATAAGAAGAGGAAGAGATCAGAGCTCTTCCTCTGTCTGGGATGTGACAATACAGTGACAAGCTTGGTTGTCTGCAAGCTTGGAGGAGGGCTTGCACTCTGAACTGAGTCTGCTAGCACTTTGATGCTGGACTTCCCAGCTTCCAGAACTATGTGAAATAAATGTCTGTTGTTTAAGCTACCCAGTTGTGGTATCTTGTTATGGCAGCCCGAGCCGACTGATACAGGTATGTATACATTTTTCAAATTGTTATCTCTTCTTGGCAATTGGGAAAGGAGGTGCACTAAAGATCATAAGGATACAGAATATTTGAACTAACATTTTCAACCAATTTGACCTAATTGACATTTATAAGTTTTTATAAATAGAACACTGATTTCAAAACTTCAGGATACATCTCTTCAAGTGCAGGAGGAACATTTACCAAAAAAAAAAAAAAAAAAAAAAAAAAGAGGAGGAGCATTTACCAAAGTAGACTATTTTCTTTCTTTCTTCTTTCTTTCTTTCTTTCTTTCTTTCTTTCTTTCTTTCTTTCTTTCTTTTTTTTTTTTTTTAAAAGATTTTATTTATTTATTTGAGAGAGAGAGAGAGACAGAGAGAGAGAACAAGCAGGGGAGGACAGAGAGATGGAGAGACAGAAGCAGACGCCTCACTGAGCAAGGAGCCTGATGTGGAGCTTGATCCCCGGACCCCTGGGTCGTGACCCGAGCCAAGGCCAGGTGCTTAACCAACTGAGCCACCCAGGTGCCCCCAAAGTAGACTATTTTCTAGGCAATAAGACAAGTCTCAGTGAATTTCAAAGGACTTAACCATACAGAGTATGTTCCCTGATCACTGTGGAAGGAAGTTAAAAACAAACAAAAATAAGTTTAAAAACCAGAAAATACCCATTTAGATATTAGAGGACACACTTTTAACCTCTATGTTAATAAGAAATCACAGGGATATTAATATATAATCTGGAAGTGGGTGATGATTAAATTATACCATATCAAAATTTGGGGAATGCAGCTAAAGCAGCACTTAGAAGTAAATTTATCTTTAAATACTAATGTTATAAAACAAGATCATCTAAAAATCAATTATCTAAGTCTCTGCTTTAGAATGCTGGAAAAAGAAGAGCAAATTAAACTCAAATAATAAAGGAGAAAGGAAATAATAGTCGCAACAAATGAAAGAGAAGCAGACAAAACAGAAAAAAATCAACAAACTTCAAATCTGTAAAAAAGACAAATGACTGATACATGTAATATATGTTTGGATCTTAAAAGTATGTTAAGTGGAAGAAGCCAGACCAAAAGAGTACATACAGGTTTTTATTTAATTAATTATTTTATTTATTTGTTTGTTTGTTTGTTTAGGGTTCTAGATAGCCACCCCCTTTTAAAAAAGATTTTATTTTTTTATTCATGAGACACACAGAGAGAGGCAGAGACACAGGCAGAGAGAGAAGCAGGCTCCATGCAGGGAGCCCGATGTGGGACTTGATCCCAGGACCCCGGGATCACACTCTGAACCAAAGGCAGATGCTCAACCACTGAGCCACTCAGATGTCTCTAGACAGCCCATTGATCAAATTGGGCCTCATACCAGTTTCTCTGTGTGACCTTGAGCTAAGAGTGGTTTTTACATGTTTAGAAGATTGCAAAGGAGAAGGAGGAGGAAGAAAAGTAGTAATGACCAGTAGGCCACAGAGCCTGAAATGTCTCTTATCTGTCTCTTTTTAAAGATCTTTCATTTTTAAGTAATCTCTGCACCCAACGTGGGGCTCAAACTCACAACCCCAAGATCGAGAGTCACATGTTCCACCAATTGAGGCCAGCCAGGCGCGCTACTATTTGTCTCCTTACAGAAGAGTTCTCGGATATATGATCCCCACAAATGGCTATGACAACAGATGTGAGAGTAGTGGCTTCACCTGGGTGGGGGGGTGTGGGAGGGATGACTGGATCAGGGCCGGGGGAACTTTCCTGTGTAATGGACATGTTTACTATTTTGATTGTAATGATACTTGAATGTATAATCTTGTCAAAATCCATTAAAATCTGAGCATTTTACTGTACATATATTTTACCTTAATAGAAGAACCAAGAAGGGGTCTCCCCGCTTCAGTCATGAATTGTAGTCACTGAGTAAAATAAAAACAGATTTTTTTTTTAGGATTTTATTTATGAGAGACCTAGAGAGAGAGGCAGAGACACAGGCAGAGTGAGAAGCAGGCTCCCTGTCGGGAACCCGATGTGGAACTCGATCCCAGGACCTGGGATCACAACCTGAACCAAAGGCTCAACCACTGAGCCATCCAGGAGTCTCAAATATAGATCCTTAGAAAGCATGTTTAAACCCCCCCCCAATATCTTTTCTTCTAAGTGGGGATTCATATCTGGAACATAGAGCTTTGTATCTGAGGTCTTCTTTGATGTTTTAGCTTGACTGAGGGCAATAAAATAAAAAACAGTGTTTACAGGGCTTCAGAAATTGTTTCCTTAAGATTGTGCTTCCCAAGTAACAATTTAACATGATTGAAAATATAAATGTATGCTGTGAACTGATGTTCTCTAATGTCTGTCTGCCTATATGTGAATGGGGCTGAGCAGTGTACTCACTCCTCCACTATGTTAAAATTTATGAAAAACACACTGTAAATTATTTTGCGACATATTCTGTTTTCTATCCATTAGAATGAATTTGCCTGATAGAAAATTGACTTGGTCTTTAAACTGATATTAAATTCTGTTCTAGTATGACTTTTGGTTTTGAGAATCCAATGTTACGAATTCTTCCTTCTTTCATATTTATAATTTTCTTTAGGACGAAATGATGTTGACCTGTGTTTGCTTCGTCTGTAAATCAGAAGACCTAGCTCCCTCTTCCCTGATCAAGAAATAAAATTGGGTTATTAGAAAAAACTTCAGGGGATCCCTGGGTGGCTCAGTGGTTCAGTGCCTTCCTTTGGCCCAGGGTGTGATCCTGGAGACTGGGGATCGAGTCCCACGTCAGGCTCCCGGCATGGAGCCTGCTTCTCCCTCTGCCTGTGTCTCTGCCCCCCCCCTTTCTATGTCTATCATGAATAAATAAATAAAATCTTAAAAAAAGAAAAAGCTTCAGTAATATAGATTTTGAAATATATTTGATTTATTCATAAAGCAATACACAGGAGTAAAAATCCCAGAGCCATTAAAGGAGTGAATATTAGTACAATTTTTTTTAATTTGGGGGATATTCCACTTAAAAATAGGTTTCCAAGACCCCTTCTATATATATATATTTTATCCATGACTCCTAAATGTCCTGCCCCAATGAGCAAGAGGAGATAGGGTAGAAATGTCTTAAAAGTTGATTTAGGGATGCCTGGGTTGCTCAGTGGTTGAGCATCTATCTGCCTTGGGCTCAGGGCGTGACCCTGGAGTCCCGGGATAGAGTCCCGCATTGGGCTCCCTGCATGGAGCCTGCTTCTCCCTCTGCCTGTGTCTCTGCCTCTTTCTCTCTCTGTGTGTCTCTCATGAACGAAATCTTTAAAATAAAATAAAATAAAATAAAATAAAATAAAATAAAATAAAATAAAGTTGATTTAAAGGATACCACTCTGGGGTGCCTGGTAAGGAGTTTGGACCAGAATCCTCCACATGAGGCTGAGATTCTCCACAGGCCAACAGGGATATGATTGAACTGAAAAATGTTACCAACAGGAAAAGACCGTGAGGATGCCCTGTCTACAAACTTGGAAGTGATGCCTCATAACGGTGTATCAAAAAAACTCTCAAGTCTAAAACTTAGAAGTGAGTCTAGGTTTGTGGTACCTCCAACTAGTTGGCAGAAGCAAACATGGAAGATTTCTCCATGGAGGAACACGTTCTCATTGAGGCCTCACTTCCCACAGATACATTTCCAAAGAACTAGAGTTCATACACATTTCTTTATTTCTTTCAGATTTTATATTTACGTAATCTCAACACCCAACATGGGGCTCAAATGCATGACCCCAACATCAAGAGACATGTGCTCCATTGGGTCAGCCAGGAGCCAGCCCTTTTTTATTTTTATTGATTGAGAGGAGACAAGTGAGCTCTAGGGAGTGTGGGGTGGGGAGGGACAGGGAGAGAAGGACAAGCAGACTCTGTGCTGAGTGTGGAACTTAACTCGGGGCTGGATCCCACCACCCTGAGATCATGACCTGAGCAGAAATCAAGAGTGGGACGCTCAACCAACTGAGCCACCCAGGGGCTTCGAGAAACACAAAAGACATCAGAAGTTTGACAAAGGCCCAACAGATCATCAGGAAGGATTAGGCAGGTTTGAAAAGAAACAAAATAGAAATTCTAGAAAGTGGAAGTAAAGTGGGAGAGAATAGAGACCAGAAATGGACCACATATACGTGGTCAATTTGTTTTTTTATAAAGATACAAACATGGAGAAAGGATGGTATTTTCAATAAACAGCTGCTGGAACAATTGAATATCCATATGCAGAACTTTGACACACACCTCACACTTTATACAAAAATTAACTCGAGGGGATCCCTGGGTGGCTCAGCGGTTTAGCGCCAGCCTTCGGCCCAGGGCGTGATCCTGGAGACCGGGGATCAAATCCCACGTCGGGCTCCCTGCGTGGAGCCTGCTTCTCCCTCTGCCTGTGTCTCTGCCTCTCTCTCTCTGTGTCTCTCATGAATGAATAAACAAAAATCTTTTTAAAAAAATTAACTCGAAATGGTTCAGAGGCTAAATGTAAAACCTACGGCTATAAAACCTCTTGGAGAAAACATAAAAGAAAATTACTGTGTCCTTTTTAGCATGTGATGCCAAAAGCATGATTCATTTAAAGAAGGTAAAGAAGAGCTTTAATTAAGAAAATAAATTTAAAAAAAGAAAATAAATTAGACTTCGTCAAAAGTAAACATTTCTGCTCTGTGGAAGGAAGGCCCCACTGAAGAACAGAAAGACAAGTTGCAGACTGGGAAGAAATATTTGCCAAAAATGGATCTGACAAAGGATATGTATCTAAAATACATTTAAAAAAAAACCACACCACTCTCTCAAAACTCAGTAATAAAAAAATAGCTCAGTTTAAAAATAGGCCAACTTTTGTAACAGACACTTCACTCAAAAAGATATTTGGGTAGGAAATAAGCCAATGAAAAGATGCTCTACAGCAGTAGATCTTAGGGAAGGGCTGTGTGGCACCCCCATACGGTTATTGGCCATTGGGTCGGTGCCAGGGGGTGAGAGCTGACCAGGCCACGCAGGGCCTGTCACACGGTGCAGCAGCCACTCTGGGAGGCGGCATGGCGGGGTGAAGCATACACTTAAGATGTCATTCAGCAATCACACGCCTAGGCATTTTTCCGAGAAAAATGAGACCTTATGTTTGCACTGAAATCTATACACAAATGTTTATAGCTGCTTTATTCATAATTATGGAAAACTGGAAACGCAAATATCCATCAACTGGCAAACAAATAAACTGCGATAATGTCCACGCGATGTGAGACCGCTGCATGCAACAGGACCTAGCAGCAAGAATGAACTGGACACATGGTAGCCAGAATGAGCCACAAACAGTAGTGTCGGGGATGGGAAGCCAATCGCAAAAGAGAACACACAATACACTTTTACCTGTCGCAAGGTAACAACACAGGCCGAACCAAACAGCATATAGTATATTATATATATAATAGTACATATGAATATATAAATGTAATAAAACTATGAAGAAATGCAATGAAATGATCAACAGCAATTTGGGATGGTGGTCCCCTCTGGGTTCAGGGAGGAGGACACATTTGCCTTTGAAGAAGGGCACACAGGGGATCCCTGGGTGGCTCAGCGGTTGAGCATCTGCCTTCGGCCTGGGGTGTGATCCTGGAGACCCGGGATCAAGTCCCACGTCGGGCTCCCTGTGTGGGGCCTGCTTCTGCCTCTGCCTCTGACCCTCTCTCTCTCTCTCTCATAAATAAATAAATAAAAATTTAAAAAAGGAGAGGGGCACATAAAAAAAAAACCCTCAGAGTTTCTCTTCTTTTTTTTTTTCAAAAAGATTATTTATTTATTTACGAGAACCACAGAAAGAGAGGCAGAGACACATGTCGCCCCGGTTCACTCCACTGATGGCAGCTCGGCTAAGTGATGTGGGTAGTGGGACGTGCCGAGCACTCTCCATGCAAGATATATGTATGCCTTTGGCAGGGGGCCCTGCCACATAGGTGCAATTTCTGAGGCCTCAGTGGTCTGGGGCCTCCTAGAGTGAGAGGCAAATTGCCACCTCTTGAATTTCACACTCTGGGGTCGGAGGGAGGTCACCTGGCACAGCTCCATCCTAGAGGGAGCAGAGCTTTGCTCTTATGGGTTAAAGATTATGCTGAGTGAAATAAGTCAGTCAGAGAAGGACAAACATTATATGGCTTCATTCATTCGGGGAATATAAAAAATAGTGAAAGGGAATAAAGGGGAAAGGAGAAAAAATGAGTGCGAAATATCAGAAAGGGAGACAGAACATGAGAGACTCCTAACTCTGGGAAACGAACTAGGGGAGGTGGAAGGGGATGTGGAAGGGGGTGGGGGTGACTGGGTGACGGGCACTGAGGGGGGCACTTGACGGGATGATCACTGGGTGTTATTGGCAAATTGAACACCAATAAAAATAAATTTATATATAAAAAATAATAATAAAAAGCAAAAAAAAAATTAAGACGGAGCTTGGTTTCTTTTGTCTTCTCTGCCTGAAATGCCTCTGCCAGCATCATGTGCAGACTTACAGAACGCCGTATCCCTGACTGGGGTATCAGACACGTCATCTCCAATGAGGGACACGTCTCACAGCACAAGGAGTGTGGCAATTGGTGCGTGCCCATGAGAATCATTGGTATCACCATGCGGCTTGCTGCCTGGGGTCGAGGCACTGGAGAGAATGATGAAGTGGGTTACTAAAGCCTCAGTTATGCGCCAGCAGGAACCAAACAGCTTCCAAGGAGCATAGGCTTGAGGGCGCCTGGCTGGCTCAGTTGGAAGAGCATGCGACTCTTGATCTCAGGGCCGTGAGTTTGAGCTCCACGGTGGGTATAGAGATTACTAAAGAATAAATAAGCAAATACACTTAAAAAAAAAAAAAAGAGCCTATGCTATAAAACAGACGTCAGTATACGAGCCATCTCCCCCAGAGCCAGGAAGCATGCTTCAGAGAAGACCTTTCTGCTTTCCATCCCCAGTACCGTAGGCCCAGCGCACCTGAAGGTTCTAGTGTGCTCAGTAGCAATACTCCCACCAGGAAGCACAGTCACAGTGCTAATGATCTCGAGGCTAAAATTTATCGTGATCGTTTTAGGCTCCCCATGTCCCTCCGTAGCCAGGACAGGGGTTCTCTGGCTGGGGTAACTGTTCCTGGTCACCAGGGAGAAATTGTGTGGCCCCCGTGGGGGCGAGGAGGACTTTGTGTAGGGTATGTCTCTTCTTCTCCTGCTACAAAGCTCTGGTCAGTGGAAGATGGACAACCCAGGATGGTCAATGACTCAGCTCCTCCAGAAGGAGGGTATGAATCATTCCACCAGGTCGGGAAACTCATCCGGCTGCGGTGCTAGAAGAGGGCAGAGGGAACTTGGATCAAGTGTTGGAAGCACACTGCTGGGGTATGACCTAGGCACTGTCACCAGCTATGGTGATGAGGACTGTAACCGCTCCACTTAGGTGACTTTACTGCTCATCCCCTGTTTGGTTTCCATTGCTTCTTTTTTTTTTTTTTTTTTAAGATTTTATTTATTTATTCATAGAGATGCAGAGAGAGAGAGGCAGAGACACAGGCAGAGGGAGAAGCAGGCTCCATGCAGGGAGCCTGACGTGGGACTCGATCCAGGGTCTCCAGGATCACGCCCTGGGCTGCAGGTGGTGCTAAACCGCTGCGCCACCGGCCTGCCCAGTTTCCATTGCTTCTTGAGACGTTATCACAAATATAGCAGCTGAAAACAACACCCATTCGTTAGCTTATATGCTGGAGGTCAGAAGTCCGGGCATGGTGGACATGGCTGTGGCCTCAGTTCAGAAAGCTCCTGTGGGTGTTGAGCTGCGTTCTCATCTGGAGCTCAGGGGCCTCTTTCAGGAGCATGTGGTTGTGGCCGAATTCAGTTCCCTGTGACTAGCCTTGAGACCTCCCGTAGATCCCTTCTCCGGAAAGAGACCTCACCCTTTCAAGAGCTCACCTGATTAGGCCAGGATCACCCAGGGCAATCTCCCTTTCCTAACGGTTTGGGACCATAATTACATCTGCAAACTCTCTTTAGAGTGGTACCAATGAGTGTCTGATTGAGTTTGGGAGGGAACGTGTGCACACGCCCGGAAGCAGGAATTTAAGAGGCTGCTTCAGGATCCTGTTGGCTCGCTTCCCCCAGCTTTCCTCTGATTCCTTATCCAAAGAATATCAGTGGTGGTAATGCTTTGAGCCTTCAGGGGGGATTATGCTGGATTAGGATCGCCATGTGGTGAAACAGTAGCCAGTGAGACTTGGTGTGTCCTGTGGATTGGGACACGAGTTCTTCACTCAGATGAAGGATAACAGTGTATCCCAAGGGAGGAAAGACATGAGCTGTGCCAGATGCACCATGTTTGTCCCTCCAGAGTTTGATTCCTTCCCAATCTCTGCCCAAGTAGGCAGACCTAGCCTCGTCTCATCATCCGGGCCCCTTTGTCCTCTGTGTCTGTTTGCTTTGGCTTATCTGGTTTAGCCAGAGATGGGAAGGAGGGAGGAGAGTGAGGTCCGGGCGTCCGGTGCTTGGACGTGCTCCCTGCAGGCCACTTCAGGCTGTGGGGTCCTTCAGCTGTGGGTGGAGGGCGGCTGTCTCCACATAAGCCTCCCCCGCAAGGGCCCATCCCCTTGACCTTTCCGGGCCCGGGCAGGGCAGCGGGCTTGCTGCGATGGCCTAGGCTGCTGTGCCAGCCCCATATCTGCCCACGCCCTGCCCACACCTTCATAAAGACTGCCTTTTTAAAAATCTCCCAAATTATCCTAATTTGAATGTGCCATCTGTTTTCTGTTTGGACTCTGACTGATATAAGAACCTATCAAGAGATAGACACAGGAGTGTGACAGATGGAAATACAAATATTACTTTTATGACAGCCACCAGTGATACTGGGCAATATGGCTTGGGTCTGCGGGGCAGGCAGGTTCGCTGGTAGCCCACCCCGGGGTCAGCCCGGGAGTCCCGGTCCTATGACCCTGGTGACCCCCGCAGAGCACCAAGTAGTGCTTGCTTACTTTTTTTTTTTTTTTTTAGGTTTATTTATTTATTCATTAGAGACACACAGAGAGGCAGAGACACAGGCAGAGAGAGAAGCAGGCTCCATGCAGGGAGCCTGACGTGGGACTCGATCCCGGGTCTCCAGGATCATGCCCTGGGCTGAAGGCAGGCGCTCAATGGCTGAGCCACCCAGGCATCTCTAAGCAGTGGTTTCTCACCAAGATCAGGGAGGAGAGCCTGAGCTGAGCACTTTAGCACCCCCTTTCCACCGACCTGGGGGTTTCGCCTGGATGACTGAGGGCAGCCTTCCTTTCCACATAGCAACAGGAAGCTCCACGGAAAGGCACTCAGAACAGCAAATGTTGCTTTAAAGAAAGGGAAAGATAAGCAAAACAGCCAAAGACGTAACGTCTGCGATTTCTATAAAGAGTACCTACACACTGACTCGTTAGAACTCTAAGAATCCCAAGGAGAAGCGGACAAAGGCTACTGCTCAGCAAGTCACAGAAGCGGGAAGAGTAATGGCACATAAACCTCTGGAATGATGTCCAATCTCAGTAATAATCAAGGACTTGATATTTATTTATTTATCAGATTTTATTCATTTATTTATTTGAGAGAGCATGCATAGTGGGGTGAGGGGGGGTGGGGAGAAGCAGGCTCCCTGATGAGCAGGGACCGCCCAGACCAAGGGCTCTATCCCACGACCATGGGGATCATGGATCACGACCCAAGCCCAAGGTAGCTGCTCAACTAACCAACCGAGCCACACAGGTGTACCTCAAGGACTTGATTTTTAACCCCTTCAGGTTGACAAGAATCTTAAAAATGTTATGATTCAGTGTTGATGAAGATGTAGGGAAACAGGTACTCCGACAGACTGATAGAAAGAATGCAAATTGATAAAGTCCTTTAAAGAGCAATTTGGCTGTGGATTAGAGCTTTCAGGGTGCATGTCCTACAACCTAGCAAGTCCACTTATGGGATAGACGCTGGAGAAATACTCGTATTTGTACACACACAAAACATAAACAAAGATGCTTATTGTTTGTAATAGTGATTTGGAGGCAATCCTTATCCATTAATAGGGGGACGATAAAAATCTTCGTATTTTGGGTCACCTCACTAGTTCAGTCTGAAAATACGACTAGATCTAGGGGTTGTGCGTTTGAGCCCCACGGTGGGGGTAGAGATTATTTAATAATAAAATTTTGGGGGGATGCCTGGGTGGCTCAGTGGTGGAGCGTCTGCCTTTGGCTCAGGGCGTGATCCTGGAGTTTGGGATCGAGTCCCACATCGGGCTCCCTGCGTGGAGCCTGCTTCTCCCTCTGCCTGTGTCTCTGCCTCTCTCTCTTTCTGTGTCTCTCATGAATAAATAAATAAAATCTTAAAAAACTACATATTTTGGAATAAAATGCAGTTAAAAGAATGGCCTAAGAAAGGGGAAGAGAACAGTAAGGGAGACTGATATATTTTCCTAAAAATATATTTCCTACATATGTCTGATAGATATTATAAAATAAACAAGCTGCTAAAAGTATATACATAACACCACGAGTAGAATTCAGATGTGTAAAAATTAAACAAGGGAAGGATAGGATTTTGTAGTCAGGGTTACCGAGATTTTTCAAAATTGCAAACATAAAAAACAGCGTTTTGAATATTCACACCTGTACCCTTTGAGTCACACATACACTGGTTGTATTTAACCAAGTTTAAAGTTTGCATGTGGATGGGTGTGTAGTTCATTAACACTCCATTAGCTAAGACTTCCAAGGGCTTTGTGTGTTACTAATAGCACGCATCTGTAAGGGAAGGAAGGGCACAAGAAGAGTGTCTGGATGTGATCCAAACACCAGTAATAGAATAAAAACGGAAGGGCCAGTTATAGGAATCTCCTTTGCAAGACAAGGGCGTATAACATGAAACAGCAAATATGATAATACTCTTCCAAGAATATTATATGATCATTCATGCAAACAAATTTCATAAAATGATTCCATGCTGTTTGGTATAATGATGTTATTCAATATACTGTGTGTGCAAGATGATTCTGTTTAAATTTCTGCTGAAATTTTAGTGGGAGAGTCCTAATGTAGATGCACCATGGATATTTCTCTAGGACGTGCTTGGATACAAGAGAAGACTATGAAAGAAAACTTTACTGAAGACTTAGCTTCCTTTCTGATAACAGTTCAAAATGAATCCATGTGATATGGACTATTGCCGGCATACTGAGTAAAGCAGGGAAGATCACTTCTGAAGTCTTAGCAATGCAGCTTCAATGGCTCAAAAAAAGAAAAATAGAGTAACACTTGAATGTTGATATTCTTACATCCAGGCACCTGTAACTGAACACATGGCTGGATGTCAAAATATAGAACATGACATATCGAATCCGATTTGAGCACTGCTGTAGAGAAGTGGTATAAAGACCAGTGGCTGAGAGGATCCCTGGGTGGCGCAGCGGTTTGGCGCCTGCCTTTGGCCCAGGGCGCGATCCTGGAGACCCGGGATCGAATCCCACGTCAGGCTCCCGGTGCATGGAGCCTGCTTCTCCCTCTGCCTGTGTCTCTGCCTCTCTCTCTCTCTCTGTGACTATCATAAATAAATAAAAATTAAAAAAAATAAATTAAAAAAAAAAAAAAGACCAGTGGCTGAAAAAAGAAAGTTAGGTAGAAAAGATGATACTCTTCTATTAGAACAAGGGTAGGAAAGAGTTTAATGAAGTTTGGGTGAAATGGAAAACATCAGTATAAACTCATGACTTTGAAAGATAAAGACTCTGCCACAGGCTATATGAAATTATATAAATTCAGAAAATGACATCAATACATAGCCCCAGTGCCCAGGATTCAGGTCTTTAAATGGAAGCATTTACATTTTACCAAGAAAACCAAGTGTTTCCCGAAAGGCGCACCATGCTGGATCTCGGGATGACAAAAGCAAGTTAGTTCTAGGACATCTGGTTTTTAGAAGGAGCAAAGATGAAGTAAGAGGGCCAGTGCTTTATTCTCTCTGGCTGACTGTCCCCATGAGCTATGGTTCTGTTAGGAAGGAAAAGAGAGGGAACAGACGTTGGGTAGGTGACCTACAATGTCTATAACAGGTTATATGGTTGATCCAGCTTGGGTCAGGCGCCCACTCATTGACCAATTACTGGGACTTGGACGAGAGAATCATATGAGAAAATGGTAGCACCCATTTACACCTTAAGGTGAAGGAGTGGTAGAAATGACATTGCTTCCTCAAACCAGGGAGCTTATCCCAGAAGAAGAAAGAGATCCTTTATTAGTAACCTACTGCTGCCAAAAAAATTACCTCAAAACTTTGTGGCTTAAAACAACAAACATTTACTATCAAAGAGTTTCTGTAGGTCAGGAATTCAGGGGTGGCTTAGCTGGTATCTCTGATTCTAACCTGATAAGGCTGCAATTAAGATGTTCGAGGTACAGTCTTGAGGCTTAATGGCAGCAGATCTGCTTCTAAGCTCACTCACATGACTGTTGGCAGGCCTCAGGTCCTTGCTGGCTGTTAGCCAGAGACATCAGTCCCTTGACGTGTGTCTTTCCATAAGGCAGCTCACAATATGGTAGTTGGTTTTCCTCAGAGCAAGTGAGTAAAAGAGTGAGAGAGGGGCACCTAAGACAGAAGCCACAGCCTTTTTGTTAGCTAATTTCTGAGGTTCTATTCTATTTGTTAGAAGGAAGTTGCCAGATCCAGCCTGCATTTGAGGGGAGAGGGTGTGAAGACCAGGAGGTGGACATCACCGTGGGACCAGTCGACAGGCTGCCTACCATAGCTTCTAGGCAGGTAATACAAGAAAAGACCCCTACACGGCACAGCGACACCCTAAATCCAAAACGTGGTGATTATGAGTCTGTTACAAATAGGCTGTCTGTAGAGAAATCCTTTTTTTTTTTCTGTAGAGAAATCCTTGCAGTTATGATGACACTACTAGAAGGACGTTAACGCAAAGTGGGCTAACAGGTGCCGATAATGCTTACAAGGTTTTAAAGACTCATTTTTATTAAATACGAAAGATATAAAATGGTATTTCTAAAATATATGCGAGATATAAAGGGTAGTGATAAAATAGAGGTGCACGCATACGTGAGCATCTCAGCCAGTGTAAGAGAAAGGGGATGGCCACTACTTTTGAAGCCTCCAACGCCCCTCTTTTCCCTACCCATCTGGAGCTCACCACCATTCTGAATTTTGCCATCATTATTCACTTGCTCTTCACAGTCCTACCACAGATGCTCCCATCCTTACATAAGATATTGTCTGGTTTTCCCTGCTTTGGAATTTATATAAATGGGGCCACACTCTATGTGTTTCTCTGTGATTTGCTTCTTTCATTCAAGATTATGTTTCTGAGATTTATCCAGTTGATGTGTTCACACTAATGTTTCCAATTTGATCCAAACTTCATTAAGCTCTTCATGTATCACTTGAATACAAGAGCAAACTCAATTCTATTATTTGAGCCACCAGCTTTCTCTTCACTTTTCTATACAACACTGGATGACTAGCCTGCCACTCATCTCCATACATAGTAGTTGGGGTTAGATTCCTATTTCTGCTACATAAACAGTGCTGCTATGAACATCCCTGGACTCCTGGTACACCTGTGCAGACTTTCTGAAGGGATATACCTGGGAAAGGAACTGCAGGATCAAACGTATATGGGTGTTCAGCCTTAAGAGATACTACAAAATTGTTTTCCAAAGTGATTGTAGGGATTCACACACTTCTCCTGGCAGTGAATAAATGTTCTAGCTGTTTCAAATCCAATCCACTATTAGATAATGTCTGACTTAAAATTTTTTGTCAGTCTGGAAGGTATAAAATGAATTTCATTGAGGTTTTGATTTGCATTTCACATGAGATGTGTGTATGTGTGTGCGTGTGTGTGTGTGTGTGTGTGTGTGTATATATATATATATATTTTTTTTTTTTTTTACCACACTGGCAAGTGCAATCCAGTGATCAAATAAGACTCTAAACTCTGCAGTCAAGTCTTAGCCATCATCCATGTAACTATTTATAAATTATTGTTATCTTAACTCATTGTTATGTCAAATTCTTTGGTTAAAAGTTAAATGCAAAGAATCAAGATTTGCAATAATAATTTAGTATAAGGACTATGTTGCAAAGTAGTATATGGTAGGAAGTCAAACAGTGAATAAAGAAAATAATTCTCGGGGCACTTGGCTGGCTCCGTTGGCGGAGCATGTGACTCTTGATCTTGGGGTGGTGAGTCTGAGCCCCACAGTGGGTATAGAGATCACCTAAAATCTTGAAAAAAATGGGAAATAATTTTCATGGGCATTGTATTCCTTTGGGATTTATTTTGATACATTATGTGAAGGTGTTGAAGAGAATTAGGGGGGAAAGTGAGTCATGCACCTCTAATTTATGTGTACACATCATCTCTGCTGTCCTAAAGGGTATATACACAAAAGGGTGGACCCCAGCACGTAGTGGTGCTTTTAAAGTCTTAAGTAGAATTTACACTCTCAGAGATTTACAGTGAAGTGATAAAGAGGAATTACTTTCCTTAGGTGTTATTCTGCATGGTCAACATTGGACTATAAACATGCTGAAGTTGGGATCGATTAAAATGTTAAACTTACTGAGGTCACGTCCTGACTGGACTGTACCCAAGTAACACGTTTCAGGACAAGTCAAAGTTCCAAGTAGAACACGAGCTACAAATGGGCGAGAAGTCAGGTGATCGGTAATAGCTGGTGGCAGTCTGTTCTTAGAGCTGAAGAAATGGAACGTGCTAACCACTCGGATGAACAATGGTGCGGGGTGGGGACCCCAGGGGTCTGAGGGAGCCTGCCGTGGTGGAGAGGGCCAAGCAGTTACAGAACAGACAATGGAGGTTGGGTGCTCCTAATGTTGCACTTGGAGCTTCCTTCTGTCAAAGCTAGCGCAGAAAACAGACCAATGTGACTTCCACTCACGTGTTGGTGGAATTTTGAAAAGCAATTTTGCAGAGCATCAAGACCTTAAATGTGTTCCTATTTGTTATGTAATTTCGGCCTTAGGAATCGGCCCAGTCATTCGGGTTACCGAGGATGAAATACACTCACTCCAATTCTCTCAAGAAACATCATTAAGAGGCTACAGACACAGAAATCCAGGAAGGTCTAGACATCCCAGCCTGGGAAGTGCAGACCCAGGCAGCTGTGGGTTTCACAGAGGTTTTTCCACGTGCCACCCTTACCCTAGTACCTGGTTACACCCGGGTCTGCGCCAGCCTTCCTCTACCATTTGACTCCGGCTTACTTCGCTCCCACAGCCACAGCCATCTGGCAAGACCACCTTTTAGTTGACTTTCTCAGCACTTCCTTGGTTGAACTGTGAGAAAGAATCTGATTGGCCAGATCATCTTTCCAAACCAGGCAAAGTAATGGGTGGGCTGCCCTAGGATCAGATGTCCTCCTGCGGCCCAATCAGCTGGGGGAAGAGGGAACAGCCCGCTCCTAGCCGCTGCGCGCAGAGAGCGGGGGGGGGGGGGGGGGGGGGGGGGGAGGGGGTAGTTTTCGCATAAAGGACTTCGGGCTGGCAAATACCGTAATGGACATCTCCAAGGAATCTAGGGAAAAAAATTCAGAGGTGAAGCCAAGAGGTGCATTAAAGTGTTTTCACAGCGCGCACACACGAATTTTGAAAAGCCCTAGAGACCACCAGCGGTGAGCAGTAGGATAAATCCTAGGCTGCCTGGGTATGGGACTTTGAAGGGTACTGAAGAACACGGGGAAATGCCCACAAGAGAGCATCACATGAAAGAGCAAACCATACAGCTGCACGTACAGTGTGATAAGAATTCTAAGAAAACGGACCTGCTTATGTTTATTTTTTAATCTGTAAGGGAAAGTGGTGCGATGACTGTAGTGAGTTAAATGTTCTTGATTTCGTCTCTTAGCTTTCAAACGTCGCAAAATGAACAGATACTATTTTTACAGTGAGGGCGAAATACTAACTGTTAAAGCTCACGTTCCTCAACTGGGTCTCTAGGGGCTGGTCAGCCGGCGCGGGCCCTTCCCTCCCGGCTCTCCGCCCAGGGGGCCCCGGGCCACGTCTGCCCTCCCGCGGTCGGAGCGGGCGGGGGCGGGGGCTCTCCTCTCGCTTGGCCCTGGCGCCTCTCCCCGCGTTTCCCCTGCTCCAGCCTCGAAGAATGTCACTTTTCTGGACCAGCCGCGGTCTTTACCCCACACTTTTCTAACCAAAAAAGTCTGACTCTTGGCGCCCTACCTCGGGTCGGGCTCCCCAGATGCACTTTTCCCCGGGATCCGCGCAACCCTGTGCAGCCTGCCTCCGCCCGGGATCCGCGCTCCCCGCCCCCGCCCGGCCCGCAGCGCCCTCTCGGGGATCCGCGCTCCCCGCCCGCCCGCTGCACCCTCCCCTCCCGGGATCCGCGCTCCCCGCCCGCCCCGCTGCACCCTCCCCTCCCCTCCCGGGATCCGCGCTCCCCGCCCGCCCCGCTGCACCCTCCCCTCCCGGGATCCGCGCTCCCCGCCCGCCCCGCTGCACCCTCCCCTCCCGGGATCCGCGCTCCCCGCCCGCCCCGCTGCACCCTCCCCTCCCCTCCCGGGATCCGCGCTCCCCGCCCGCCCCGCTGCACCCTCCCCTCCCGGGATCCGCGCTCCCCGCCCGCCCCGCTGCACCCTCCCCTCCCCTCCCGGGATCCGCGCTCCCCGCCCGCCCCGCTGCACCCTCCCCTCCGGGGATCCGCGCTTCCCTCCCGCCCGCCCCGCCTACTTCCGCTCCCCGAGCGGCCCGGACTCTGCCCCGCTGCAGGGCGCCCGCCGGCCATGGCTCCGCTCCGTTTCTCGGCCAACGTGTCGTGGCTGTTCCCCGAGCTCCCCGGGCTCCCCGCGCGGCTGCGGGCGGCCGGCAGCTCGGGCTTCGAGGCGGCCGAGGTGGCCTGGCCGTACGCGGAGCCGCCCGAGGCAGTGGCTCGCGCCGCGCGGGAAGCGGGGCTGCGGCTGGTGCTCATCAACACGCCCCCCGGTGCGCCGCGGGGCTGGGGCGGGGGCGGTGGTGAGGCCGGGGCGGCGGGCCGGGGCTGAGGCCCGTTCTCTCTCCGCAGGGGACCGAGAGAAAGGGGAGATGGGGCTGGGAGCCGTCCCGGGGAGGCAGGCGGCCTTCCGCGAGGGGCTGGAGCAGGCAGTGCTGTACGCCCGGGCCCTGGGCTGCCCCAGGTACCCTCCCCTCCTCCCTCCTCCTCCCCCTCTCGCCCGGCCTCCTCCAACACCCTGCCCCGCGGTTGGGGTCTGGGAGACGAGCACCCAGGTTGCAGAGGGTCCGGAGTCAGCCCCGAGCCTTTGTAAATCGCCTTTTGTGTCTTATTGGCCCGTGTCCTCAATTTGCTCCTCTTTCACGCTGGGACCCCATGCCCGGAGCTGCCCCGCCAGGGAGAGAGCAAAGCCAACCACCCAGTGGTCCACTTGAGTAAGGATCAGTTTATGGTAGCTGTGGGAGCCAGCAGGCACCTGTCGGGGAGCAGAGCCGGATACAGGTAGTGATGTTAAACTGGGTCTCAAAGGAACGAACAGGTGAGGGGCACTGGGGCAAGGATGCAGTGGCCAGAGACCGGTGCGGCGTGCTCAGCAGAGTTCCCGAGGCTCAGACATTGCCTTTTGGACTTGGGTGTGGCCAGGAGGGATGAGGTGATGGCAGGAGGCGGCGCGGGGCTGATCAAATAAATGTCAAATCCCACTGAAATGGGCTGAGCTGGAACTGGCAACGGGGGGTCCTCACTGGTGAGTGGTGGGGGCAGAAAGCAGATGGGAAGGATGGAAGGAACAGATGCCAGAAGTAGAGACAGGCAGCACGGAATATCTAAGGGAACGGGTCAAAGTACTTGTTAGCAAGTGAGGCCCACACACGTTTATAGCCCAAGGAGAGGGTGACTGGGAAGGAGAGGTGGAGAGGACAGGGAGGGCTCAGTTAGGGGTCTCTGACGCAGGAGGATGGTGTGACCCTCAAAGGTGTCTGGAAAAGGGTTTAGCCTCAGGCTGACACAGGAGGGTCAGGCCACTGAGCTTGGCGGCCAGGTGACCAGCTAGTGGGGTGCGGGCAGGTAGGGGTGGGAGGGCAGCTGGAAGGGGCGCACCCAGGGGAGCCAAGGAGCAAGGGCCCTGTTTTCAGGATGGACTCCCCAGCCCCCTCCAGTGCCATCTTCCCCCAGGATTCACCTGATGGCTGGCCGAGTACCCCAGGGGGCTGACAGAGCAGCAGTCAGGAGTGAAATGGAGACGGTGTTCCTGGAGAACCTGAGGCATGCTGCTGGGGTTTTGGCTCAGGTGAGGCCAAGGCCATAGAGCCACACACATATGCACGTGAACGCCTGTGTGTGCAGAGGGAGGAGGGCGCTGGCCCAGCTCAGAGGGAATGGTGAGGAGCTTCAGTGGCTGGCTGATGGACAGCGGAGCTCTGCTCACGGGTCCACCGTGGTGCTAGGAGAACCTCGTGGGACTGCTGGAGCCCATCAACACCCGCATCACGGACCCCCAGTACTTCCTGGACACGCCCCAGCAGGGTAGGACTTGCAGCCCCGTGCCCCCTCCAGGCCCCTTTGATTCTTGGGTTCCCCCTGGGGCTCACGGCCCCCTCTCCGGGCTCTCTCCCAGCGGCAGCCATCTTACAGAAGGTTGGAAGACCCAACCTCCAGCTGCAGATGGTAAGTGGAACAAAGGGAGTGCTGCTCAGGAGGCCCGTGTGCTCCACGTCTGGGGAGGACGGGCCGCAGGGTGTGATCCAGTATTCTCTATCCAGGACTTGTTCCACTGGCAGATCATGGATGGGAACCTGACAGGAAACATCCGGGAGTTCCTGCCCCTCGTGGGTGAGAGGGATCTCTGATCTCCTTCTGGTCTGCTGCGCTACACCTGTGCCCCCAAATGTGTCTGTCGGGCCTCAGCTGGAGCCGGGGCCCCACCCCTGCCACATCTGTCTGTCTCCAGGGCACGTGCAGGTGGCACAGGTCCCAGGCCGAGGGGAGCCTGACAGCCCTGGAGAGCTGAACTTCCCCTATCTATTCCAACTGCTGGAGAACGAAGGCTACAAGGGCTTTGTGGGCTGCGAGTACCGGCCTCTAGGTGAGGGGGTGCTGGGGCTCCGGGCCTGGCCCTGGGGAGGGAGCTCTGGAGGAACAGCTGCTCTACTGCTCTTCTGGGGTGAATGCCACCGCCTCCCCCTCTCCTCAGGAGACACGGCAGAGGGCTTGAACTGGCTTCGTTCCTACTGGGAGAGGCAGGGCCGCCCACAGGCTGGCCAGTGAGGTCCTGCTGCACGCGCACTTGTGGGACAGTGCACCCAGCATCCTCAATCTCTCGAATTAAAGAGCTGCTGCTGAACGTCTCTCCAAGCGTGTGTTATTGGGTGGGCGGGGGGCACGGTGTCTAACCCTGCAGGCTCCGGCTCAGGTACCCCAGTCTCTGGCACCAGTGCTGCAGTGCACGTGGGGGGGTCTGAGCCCACCTCCTCATTTACACACCAGAAACCAGAGGTCCAAGAGCAAAGGGACTTGCCTGTGGTCACAGGGGCTTCAGAGGCAGCGCTGGGGTTGGAACCAAGGTGTCGTATCTCAACAGCAACGTCCCGCAATGATGTTCCAGTGGGAAATGAAGACCAGGGGTCTCACAATGGGGGCGGGGGGCTGACAGCAATACAAGACTTGGAGGCAGCATTCAGGTAGAGGGGCTCTCAGGGGTGAGTGCTCGCCACCTGGTGTGAACTCCTGGGACTTCACCAGGTGAACAGGAAGGTGGAGTCCCTTTCTGGAAGGGTCCAGGGGCCTGAGAGGAGATGGGCACCTCAGGGAGCTGACCTGACCCTCTGGAGCCCCAGGCCAGCCAGCAGTGGCAAGTGCTCAGGAGGGCAGCTCCCACTGAGGGGCTGGGGCTGCAGACCCCGGAGATCTAGTCACAAAGCTTTGGGTGTCTGTCCTTTAGTGTCCGGGCCTGGAAGGGCTGGTCAGTCCTGCTTCAAGTGGGCCATCTTACAGACCCCCATGGCTTGAGGAACGGACATTCACTGGTCTGGCCCTCAGAGGAGGCGGGTCCAGAGGGTGAAGCAAGCTGTGTTGATGACGGACTCGAGGTGGTGGTAGGTGGAGACCAGCTGGGCTGGAGGGCTCTCGCTGTCCTGGGGCTGTACCGGGAAGGGCTCTCGGAAAACCACTGTCAGAGACTGCGGGGAACATGGCAGGGGTGCGGTGGTGAGAGGAGGGAGGGTAGGCACAGGGAGCAGGGCTCCCAGCCTCAGCAGGTTCTGGAGGAGCCTCCCATGAGGCAGACAGAAAGCCCCTCCCTGCTATCCTCACCGTCTTTCCCAAGTGGGAATCCAGAAACACCAGCACGAAACAGTCTGTGAACTTCTGATTCAATACAACCTGCAGTGAAACACAAAGTGACATGGGGAGTGAGGTCACCTGAGGCAGCCTCCACCTTCCTTCCTTGAGGCCATGCTGGAAGCGCGACCGGTGTGAGGAAGGCCTGCTTCCATCGCCACACCTGAGCCCGTCTGCATGCCACTGGCCCGGGCCCCTGCCTCTAAACTGAACCTCAGTCCACATCCTGGCTGGCTCCCCGTCAGCCCGACCAGCCTCAGCAGAGGGAGGGGGAGGCGCCTGACTGGAAGGCTTCACAGCTGGTCCACCGAGAGGCCCTGCACAAAGCTGGCACACCAAAGCCCATCAGTGACAGAGAGCTCTCTACCCTTGGCACAACCCCTTGCCTCCTGTCGGGGGTCTTGTCTCTGACCCCGTGCGACTGTCCCTTTGCTTGGCTCTGTGATCTCTTCCAGGTGATTCTTTCTGCTCCCAGGCTTCAGTGACCACCTGTTCTTGTAGATGCTACCCAGGTCTCTCTCTCCTGGGCCCAGGTCCCCAGCATGCATACACCTTCTAGAATGTGGTCCCAGGAGGGCCCCATGGGCCTCCGATTCAACTTATCACCCTTCTCTCAAAGCCGCCCCTGCTTCAGCACACCCACCACCCACAGGAGCACCCCCATCTGCTCACACTGTCCTGCACAGCCGCAGCCTCACCAGCTCACCTCAGCGTCCCAGGATGCCCCTTTGCACCCTGAAACTAGCCTACTCACGAGCAGGTGTCACGGGACCCCACCCCACGGACCAGCTCCTACTTTTTTTGAAGTCGTCTTCCGAACATCTCCCCACAACCACTGTTCTCATCAGGTCCACCTCTTCGAGTCTCTTAATCCCCAGGCTCTGGCCACTGGAGCCCCTCCCTCTCCACCTGGCCCAGGCAGTGATCTCAGCCTCTCATATGCACCTGGGTAATGGGCTAGAAGGCACATGCTGAGGCAGCAGATTGGGGCTGGGGCCTAAGAATCTGCATCTTGGCAAGCTCCCAAGTGTTCACCATTGCTGCTGGTATAAACACCACACTTGGGGTAACAAGGCTCTAAAGCCCCAAAGCCTAGGGGCTTCTGGGCCCTAAGACCAACCACTGATGAGCTTCCCAGAGCTTGGCCCTCAGGATCTCTAGCCAAAGGCTTGTGTCTGAGTTTTTAAGGTCAGAGATCTAGGTCGTTCTCACAGATCTTGTGTCGAGGGTCAGTGCCTGAAGAGGAGTACCTGGATCCTGTTCTATCTAGGCCTCCCGCCAAAGCAGTCCTTGTTTAGAGGGGCTGGGGTTCCTTTTGGGGGACACTTGTTGTCTACCCTTTCAGAGGCGGCTCATCGACTTACCAGGTATTGAGTTCCCAAGTCTGGGCTCTGGAAATGGCGACAGCTCTGAGGAAAGCGGCTTAGGAGAACCTTGATCAGGCTCTGGTACCAGGAGACCGTCATAGATAGGAAGCAGTCCTAGGGGAAGGTCAGGGGCTGGATCTGCTGTCCCAGAGCTACCTGAGACCTCCGTACCCTCTATCCCGGCTGCTGCTAGGATCCCTAGAATCCAAACCAGCCCCTTCTAGAACCCACAGCTGCTTACCAGCTGGGGGTCAATGTCCCCAATGGATTTGGCATGGACTGCCTCCAGGAGCTCCTCCAGCTCAGCCAGGGCCAGGCGCCCCCCTAGCCGTAGCCGGTCAGGCCCCGGAGGCTCCAGCAAGAAGAGGCGCTTCCAGAGGGTGTCCCGCCGGCAGTGCCCACCGGCCAGCCGGACCAGCTGGGCCAGCCGTGCCCGTGCCACGCCCACCTCTGCAGCCAGTGGGGGGAACAGTGGAGCCAGTCCAGAGGCCAGGCCAAGCCCGGAGGCCTCCCCAGGACCAGCAGCTGAGCTCCCAGGAGCTTCTGGCTCAGGGGGCAGTGTGGGTGGCTTCCGGAACCGTCGCACATCAGCCGTGAGTCTGGGGAAGAGCTCCCGTTGGCTGGTGAGCACCACGAAGAACTGCAGCCTGGGGCAGGGAGAGGGTGGGAATGTGCTGACCAGGGCAGGGGACACACAGAACAAGGGCACAGGGGACGCTGGGCAACGAGCGCATTGGAGGTGGGGGATCTGCTGACCGCAGGACGTGCCGCTCGGCTTCTCCTTGCTCTTCAAAAGGTGCGGCACAATGACACACCAGCAGAGACACATCAAAGTCATCCTGGTGACGAAGTCCCTCAGAGTCCAGGTACGAGCCAGAGCTGCACAGTGGGGATGGGGAGATGCCAACCCTGAGGTTCTAGTGAGGGCAACCCCAGCCCTCTGGCTCCCGAAAATGCCAGTCTCCCTACTGCCTGGACAGCCTTGACCTGGGCTCCACCCGAGCAGGTGCTGATGCTCCCCTGCCACTTCACCTGTGCCACGCTGATACCAAGGCATATTCATTATGTTCTGGGCCTCCTGGCCGGGCCATCCGCAATGGCTTCATGTGGTAGGAGCTGGCATGGTCAGCTACATAGTTGTACAGCTGGTGGGCAGCAATGAGTGGTGTGGAAAGCTCCAGTGTTCCTGAGGGGCAAGTTGTCGGAAATGCTGAGGCTAGGACAGACAGACTAAAATTGCTGGGATGGGGGACAGAAGCCACTAAGGCTCCAACAGGTGGACTGGCTCTACTTTTCTGGGGGCTCCTAGATCCTGGAGGACATCAGGATGGGCCCAAAGTGGCTCAGGACAGACAGAGGACAGGGTACACATGGCAAATGATCTAAACTTTGATATGAAACAGTATGAAGAACCTAAGCTGAAGACAACCCAGAGACAGGGGAACACGGTCCAAGTGACATGAGGTGAGTAACAGTATGGGACAGGAGGGGCAGGGTCTGGCCTAGGAAGTGGTCCCATTGGCCCTGGTTTGGAGATCCCTTGGGGTCTGTCCCATTTCTGGTTCACCAGCTTGCCCTTGGGCACCAACCTTGATAAATGTGATTGCGGCCAAAGTGGGGCCCGTCAGGGTGGTGGGCCAGGAAGTGCCGCAGGAAGGTGGTCAGGTGGTAGCCGTGCCGCAGCACCAGGTGGGCACCCAGCACGTGCTGGTGCACGAGGCGCAGGTGGAAGTCGTAGCTGAACGAGTGCACGTGCATCAGGTCGCGCACCTTGTCACATTCCTCAGTGAACAGCATGGACAGCTGGGGAGTGGGCAGCAGGGGATCGGGTCAGGATGTGGCAGGCTGCCCAGCACACTCCCCCTCTTCCATGGGAAGCGAAATCAAGATTGCCTCTGTTGCTGTGGGCCCAGGGGAGCCCCTCTGCCGGGATGACTTCTACAGGAAGCCCTCCTCGGTATATTCCCTTCTTCACCCAGTACTATGATTCGGTTTACGTTGCAACGATGACTATTTTGATAGAAGGGCCTTTTCGCTGGATCCCAGATTCCACTGCAGTCTGGCCCAGATTCACTGATGCAAAAAATACTCATTTAGTGCCCACCAGGTCCTGTTCGAGGTGCTGGGGATACACTGGGAAGTGAGCAAACCCTGCCCTTGAGAGCTTACATCCTAGCGGTGGGCAGTAGGACAACCAATGCCAGGCCGCAGAGATGAGTACGTAGCATGTTAGAAGACGGTGGTATGGGAAACCTAGTGAGGCACTGTGGTTTTACAAAGGTGGCCAGGCAGGTGATGTACTAGTAGGAAGTCTTTCCTGGCTCCTCTCATCTGTCCAGCCTGACCTTCCCACCGAACTACCTGCTCTTCCCAGTACATCGTCTGTTCTCTTCACATTTTTGTACCTGCTTGTTCTCTCTGTCTGGAATGTTGCTCTCTGTTCCCCAAATCTAGCTCCTACGTGGTTGTAAAGCGTCTTCTGGGACGTCCTGCCAAGGCGAGGCCAGGGCGGGCCTCCTCTAACTGATCTGTGAATGAATGCATGAACCACAGACGGAGGAAGAAAGGAAGACAGAGATGGAGCTGGTGCTTCTCCTGGTGGACGTCACCATCACTGAGAACGTGTTAGCAGCTGGATCTGTGCTGCCGGGCTAGCAGAATCTACACGCCTGTGCCCTCGGAAGCACGGTGCACAGGAGTTCCGAGGAAAGGACAGAGCTGGCTCTGGGAGATGGGACAGCCCAGGGGTCAGGGTAGCTGTGTGGTCCTGGCTGAGTCACATCTCGGCTTCACCTCCCTCAACCACACACAGATAAAGCAGAGGTCTTCATAAACTAGAGAACACGGGATAAGCTGAACCGCCCACGGATTATGATTATTAGAAGTGCTAGAGCGGCGCCTGGGCAAGGGGCTTGGGATGCTCATGGAGGAGGGGAAGAGGAAGAGAGGAAGACCGGGGCCAGTAGGGGGTGGGGGGGGGAGAGGGCTAATTCAGGCTCAGAGACATGGCTGACTTCATTGTCAGGGAAGATGCATGAAGACGTGTCACCTGAGGGTTCCTGGCCCACAACCCCAGTCCCGCCACTGATGGGCATGTGCCCAGAGCACGCACTTTACCTCTGTGCACGTTGGTCTCCTTATGTGTACAGCAGGAGGAAAACTCTCCTCTCCGCTGAGTATACACACTCTGTGCTTAATAACAATAGCAATGGTACCAAATTTAGAAATCCAAGTAGGATCAGAGAGAGCCAAGCTGGATGGAAATCAGGGGCAGGAAACCACAAGGACTTCAAGAGGCTCGAGACTCGCAGTGGGTCCTTCCCGCCAGCACAAGAGTAAAGGTATGCTTTCATACCTGCCCGTCCAGAGCTCCCTTTGGAGCACTCTGGCCCAGGTAGGTTCCTGCATGTAGAGTCACCATGCCTTTCTGGGTCACCTTATCCTGTGAGGACTGGACTAGGTATCCACACTCAAGTCAAAGGCAACCATCCACGGGCTGGATGTGAGCTCTCCAGATATGAGGAGGCCCAGGCAGACCAGGCCCAGTCAGACCCTCATTTCAAGAGCTAAGTGAGAGGCAAAAAGAAGGCACAGGCCCCCACGTGACTTGCCTGGTGACTGAAGGAGCTGAAGGAACTCAAGTACCAAGGGCTTTACGTTCCTGACCTCACTCGGTCTGGACTCATTCTGAGCACTCCTGGGTGCTGGGCTCTTGTGAGTACAGAGGCCCTGCCCTGAGGCCGACAGACAGGGACGTAAATAACCACTAAGTGTCAGGGGTGCGCTGGGTGGCTGGCGACTCTGGTCCTCATTCTAAGTGTTTGCGGCGATGCTGACAAAGCCTGGCTGTCTTCAGCTCTAAGGCCAGGACTTCCTGCAGCACAGATTACCCACCATGTTCAAAAGTCCTCACTGACCAGCTATGGGTATGGATCGACCACACTGCCGGGCTCCTGTCAGTGCCATAATGACCAAAGGACCAGACCAGCCTCCAGTGCTGAGGTTGAATACAGCTCTGGCCCACTGAGAGAGTGAGGCTGATGGGTAGATGACTAGTCATGGCACCAGAATGACCACTGACCTATCCAGCCCATAGCAACAGATCACCCCAGCCCAGACCACCAGTGCTTTCCTCTTACTGGCCACAGCACACTGGGGAAGCCCTATGCCTGAGATCCCCTTATTTTCTCTGTCCCCACCACATACCTGAGAGTTGACAGCTTGCCCCATGGGGATTCGGGAACATTCTAGGGCAAACTGTTTGACACAGAAGTAACAGCCCTGGAGAGAGAGTGAAGATGAGGTCAGGAGGGCAACAGACCGGTGGATCTACCTCTCCCCACTCACTGTACCTCATGCTCACCTGAAAAGCCAGCTCCATGAGGATGATGCCCCCGGGTAGTGCCCGCTGCAGGTGGTAGGTGGTGACCGGAGAGCCAGTGCTCTAAAGAAAGGATAAAGATTAGGGCTCAGACGAAAAGTTTGGGGGTTTACCAGCCTTGAACCAGTAAGGGAGTCCTTGGGTCGATGATTCTGGCTCAGAGACACTTGGGTCTGGGGCATCACTGATTGCACTATCAGGGAAAGTACGCAATGATACACTACCTTGGGGCTCCCATCACTCTTGGTTTTAGGACAGGAAAAGGAGCCACGACCCTCCGTTCCAAGGATAGCCATGGCCCTCAGCCGGCTGGTGCTGCAGAAAAAGAAGAGGGAAGAGGATGAAGCAGGCCAGTGGGCGAGGCGGTATAGCCAGCAGACCCACAGTTGATTTCATGGGGAAGGCGTCTTGCAGAAGTGGAAATGGGGCCAGAGAAGGGAAGGACCTGCTTGGGGTACTGTGTTAGGTAAGTGGCTGGGACTAGAGTCTAGGTATAGACCGTGGGGGCAGCAGGGCTCTCTCCTGAGTGCTCCGTGGAGAGGTGGAGAGCAGGCCCTTCTCCCTGCAGGTTAGGGCATAAGAGGCTGCTGAGACTACGGGGAGACACGGTGATGGGATGGAGATGTCCCCATACTGGGGGCTGTGGGATGGGAGGAAGAAGAGGCTGATGCATGTCTAAGATTTCAAAAGAAAAAATTCAAGGACATGCTCAATGCCCTTGTTACCTACTTTTCTCTGAGCAGGAAAAGAGGTTCTCTTTTGACTGAGGAATGGCAGTGTCAGGGTCCCATGGGCCTACTCAACTCAGGCAGATGGAGAAGAGAAGCAGGGAAGGAACCATGAGCAAGGAAAACAGCAAGGGCCAATAGGAGGTGCTCATTACCCCAGAGCTCTAAACTGCCAGAGCTCTCGCTGGCAGGCTGGGGTGGGGTGTGTCAAAGCCTCAGGGGAAAAGAAATGTTAAGTCCTCAAAGAAATTGGAACAAGACTTCAGCAATGACTGGTGATGCTTCACGAATGGTGAGAAAGGAAGGCTTGACTAAAAATTTGGTTCTAGAAATATGTTTTTCATCCCAGTGTTTTTTTTTTTGTAAAATTGTTTTATTTTACTTTTTAAAGTAGGCTCCGCAACCAGCGTGGAGCCCAACGTGGGGCTTGAACTCATGACCCTGAGATCAAGACCTGAGCTGAGATCAAGAGTTGGACACCGAACAAACTGAGCCACCCAGGTGCCCCCAGAATCTTTGGTTTTAAAAAGGAACCCAGAGTTTTGGGAAGAGCTTCAAACTGAATGGAAAGTATGGAAACTAAAGTCTCTCAGAGATGCTGCTTTAGGGAAACCTGTCAAGGCAGCAAGCAGAGCTCCTGCTCAGGTCCTGTTGCCCAGAATGAGAGGGGTGGGGTCCCAGAGGAGCAGGCCTGTCCTCTCTTCCTAATGCCTGGGGGAAGGAGGGAGGCCTGGGAGCTGGAGAGCTGGTTTCAGAAAACACTAAGGAGTTGGAATTGACTTTCTGGGCCAAGTGGTGTCCTGAGTAAGGAAGTACAACTTACACACAAAGGTTAACTGTGTGCAACATGAACAGGTACATTCCCACAGCCACTGGGAAGGGGCTGGGAACAGAATCTGGAGGCCCAGAGGTTGTGAGGAGCACAAAGCAGGGGCCACAGAAACGGGTGAGATTTGACACAGGACAGGAAAGGTGGTTGTGGATGTGTCACTGTGCTCCAGGAACCTGAAAGGTGGTGACAGAGAAGCTACTTACTTCCCTAGACTCAGACCTGTCACTACTGCTCAAGAACGGGCAGGAGGATGGTGATACAGGTAGGCCTGGCACAGGGGTCGCTGGTGAGAGAGACAACTCAGTGAGGACAGGGCTTCCTGGGCCACGAGCCATGTGAAATACCCAGAGAGGCCCGTGCAGCGACTGGGCCAGGCATCACTAAGCCCCAGATCCAGAGGCCTGGGAGCTTCTAGTGCATGAATGCATGCCAGCACGTCGGCATACAAGACATCCGTGGGCATGAGCCTGTGAGATTGTAACGGCTGTGCGTACAAATGTGTAGGTTATCCTCTGAGATTCAGAGGGTGTGCCTGAACCCACAAGAAGGCTCTCCAGACCCTCGTGTATGCGTTCGGCCTGGTGAGATGGACAGGCACGAGGCCCACGTTGTTTAAATGTGGCCCAAGGCAAAGGAGAGAGGGTGTGTGGGGCCTCGTCTGCAGTGAAGGACCGGGGTTGGAGGGGGACGTAGGGGGCTCACCTGCGGGCAGGTGAGGGAGGCCGCAGTGGCACCAGCACAAAGCCCATGCTCTGCAGATACTGCACGTACTGCTGCAGGAAAGCCAGGCTCAGCTCCTTCAGCCAAGGCTCCTCACGGGCACCTGGTGGAGGCGCATCTGAGGATTCGCAGCTTGCGGGGGCCTCCCGGCTCCCAGCCCCTGCCTCGGGGCGATGGCGCCGCTGTGGGGGTGGAGATCAGGAAGGCTCCAGCCGCTGGCACCCACATCACAGGGTGGAGGAATGGAAGGCACGTGGTAAAGGGAGGTCCCACGGGAGAAACCCGGGAGTCTGGAGCCTCACCTGGCCCTCCAGGGGTCCGGAGGTCTCTGGGGGCCCATGCAGCCAGGCAGCTGGGTCGAAGAGCAGGGCCGTTGCGCAGTAATGCACCAGGCGGGATGACTGCTTTAGGGTCTCCAGCTCCGCGGCCTGGGGAGATGAGGTGGTGAGGACTGGGAGGGTAGCCAGGAAAGGGTCACGGGTGCTCACGCAGGACATGGGCTTGGGACACTCACACTGATAGGCATGCTGGCTGGGGCGGAACGCTGCTGCCAGGTCACAAACAGGTTCTCCATCTTCATCTGGCGCTCCAGCTCTGGGGGTTGCAGGCATTAGTCACAGCCCCCAGGAGCTGGCACACCCCACCCCAGCCTCCCTCTCACACTCCATAGATGCCCCTGCCCGGCCCAGGACCTCACCCCTGCGCTCTGCCATCTTGATCTCCAGGAACTGCTGGCCGTGGTAGGTGACAGGATCAGGGGGTCTGGGCACAGGACCGAGTGAGGAGCTGGGGCGGGCAGCTGTGATATCCCTTAAGGCCTCATCGAAGGGGAATGTGTCCAGGGGAAGGGGGCCCCCACCCCGAGAGGATGCACTCAGCCGGCCCTGCTCGCGGCTCAGCGGTGGGCTTGCACTCCGGATGAGGGTCTCCGCTTCCATGGTTGGAAGGAGGAATGGGTTTGGCTCCTGAGCGGACGGAGTGCCACAATGGGTTCATGGCCGTTGCCTCCAGAGCCTCTCTCACATCCCCCCATTCATCCGCCCGCAGCCCGTCCCCTCTCCCCTGCTGCCACACTGGCACTTCCCGGAACTGATCCCTGCAGAACCAGAACTAGAGGGGGGCGCCCGAGGCACGGGCACCTTTTCATCCCGCACCGGGAAGTCCAACTGGCCGTAATGATGGAAGAGCCCAAGCTTCTGGCTGAGGAGGCAGAAGGTGAGGTGGGCGCGCGAGTTCTGCCACTGTACTAGGCGGACGAGCGCTCGGCCTAGGGCTGCTCCTAGGTCCGGAGCCCAGTTGTAGGTCAGCAGCTGCAGCTGGGAGTTGGGGTCAGGGTCAGCGAGATCACTGAACCGCCTCGCCTGCCCAGCCCCTGGCCCCATGTTTACCTTCTTTTTTTTTTTTTTTTTAATTTTTATTTTTTTTATTTTTTTATTTATGATAGTCACACACAGAGAGAGAGAGACATGCAGAGACACAGGCAGAGGGAGAAGCAGGCTCCATGCACCGGGAGCCCGACGTGGGATTCGATCCCAGGTCTCCAGGATCGCGCCCTGGGCCAAAGGCAGGCGCCAAACCGCTGTGCCACCCAGGGATCCCTCATGTTTACCTTCTTGTCCACGACCTCCAGCAGCAAGAACCTCTGCCGGGGAGCGCTTCGCCCGGAGCTCCCGTCACCCCCTGGCTCAAAGCGCTGCACGGCTTTGGCAGCTACAGGGGAGAGCAGCTCGATAGGGGTCTGGAGGCAGAGCCCCTCGAGCTCACCCTGCCCCCGTGGAACTCGGAACTCACCCCCTCTAGGCCATGCCCTCACCCTGCTGGGTCGGTCTCCTCCACTGCAAGAAGTTCCTGCCCAGAAGCAGCAGATGCCGCTCGGCTGCCGGGCGTGGAGTCGGGCCCAGTTGTCCAAGGGAGCAAGGACTGAAGATCTCTGGTTCTGAGCTCCTAGAAAGCAGACCACCTATGTGTGGCCCCATTCCCTGGCCACCACTGCCCAGGCCTAGCCCCTGCCTGTCCTAGCTCAGGCTCCACGAGACCCCCAAACTCACAAATGCTGCTCAAAGATGCGGACGCTGGTGTCTCCGGCCATTGAGGTGACCAGAGTAGTAAATTCAGAGAGGACAGATGGGAGGAGGAATCGGGACACCATGTGGGTGGAGCTCCTGGACACTGAGGCACAACCTGGAGCCAGGGCAGAGAAGTCAGGCTGGGGCCATAGCACGGGGACCAGGCCACGGGGGTAAGTGCGCGGGAGGGGGGCCTCACCGATCTGAACCATAAACTCCATCCAGCGCTGAGTCACACGAGCAAACACCGGCTGCAAGGTCCCCACCTCACCCTCTTCTAGCTGTGTGGTCCGACGTCTGAAGACACAGCAGGTGTAAGACCCTCGCCTCCACGTGTGACACGTGTGTGTTCACACAAACCCCAAACCCACCTGTGACTTCACATCCTCCTCCACCCTGACGCACTACCACACAATGCACCTTTGTCTCTGGGCTCCAGAATCTGGGCCTGGTGCCCGCTCAGTTCCACCTGGAGTCCGAACACTTTCTGTTTTGTGACGCCTCCGGCCCCGGGTGTCTTCTGGCCGGTCCAGGACAATGTCATCAGTTGTTTTGGGAGAACCCAAGTCCCCACATTCTGTTTTACTCTAGGGGCAAGGCAGTGAATGAGGAAGTGCTGTTGGGAAGGGTGATGGCGTGGAGGATGGGGGCATTGTGGAATGGTAAGGAGAGCCTAGGGGCTCAGAGGTGCCGGCCGCAGCCTTGGGCAGGCCACTTGGCTTTTCTGAGCCCCAGCACCTGCACTGGTAAGAGCCCTACTTCTCCTGTGGGTGGCTGTGAGGGCCCCACGAGAGAAAGGGAAGTGAAGGCTTTTGCTAAGCTGGGCTCTCTTCATCCTAGAGAACCTGCCACACTCGGCACCCCCCAAGGGACAGGCCATCTGGGGCAAGGTCTGCAGGGGAATGGAGGGGAGCTAGGAGGCAGGCAAGAAGGTAGACGCCAAGTCCACCACCTCTTCCCATCCCCTTGTTACCAGCATATCCCAGAAGCTACGCCGGCCAGCTTTGCTGGGGGGAGTCACAGGTTCGCCAGGGCCAGGGCCAGGCACAGGAGGAAAAGTGCTAGCTCGGCCCGCAGGGCTCTTGGTTTCCAATGACCCGCTCCTGAGACTTCCTGTGGACATCAGACATTACAGACTCCCATCACTAACCATCAGTCCATGTGTCAGACAGCCTAGCCCCGAGACAGGTGAGAGTGACTTGCCACTTTGCTCCTTATCCCGCCTATCAGTGAATGGCAGCATACACAACTGACAGCTATGTGTATGTATGAAGGAGCTTCCTGAGGAGGAATCTCTCTCTTGAAGTGGGTGACCAGCTGCATGTATGTACTTCTGCTGGCGTGTGGCCTTGCTGACGCGGAGAATAAAAGGATAACTGTGAGTGTGTACTTTGGAGAGAGCCTTTGCAATGCCTTCCCGAACCCCCATCCTTGGCAACCTCACTAGAGACACTGTCTTGCCTGGGCCTGGGATATTCTCCGGATCCCACGTACCTGGAGATGTGTCCTCTGTGCACAGTGAGGCTGGTAGCAGCCGCAGCTCCATGATGGCATCAGCCAGGGCTTGGCGGGCTGCTCCTCGGAGCTTCTCCTCCAGCTGCACGATACTGATGTTGCCCTTCTCCCACACATCCAGTCGGAGCCATGGGGCCCCATTCTGAGCTGGAACAAAGAATGGGTGTAACATGAGGGTGCCTCTGGCTCCCACCCAGAGTGTTAACTGAATACCCCCTCCACTGACCAGGCTGCCCCACCTGAAGAACTGTCCGACATGAATGGGCAGCGAGTGACCTGGGTCAGTTGCTCAAATTCCTCCTCCTGCAGTGGGTCAAGGGGCCCCGGAGAGGAAGGGGGCCATGATGCCAGTGAGATGGGGCTGCCCCCTTCATCCACGAAGGCTAGAGTGATGCAGGCGACCCCTGGGTAGAAATCCACAGGAAGACCCAGGTCTGAGACTTCTAGATGGCCCTGAGCTGCAAGGCTGGGAAAGGCCCTGTTGGCCATAAGGCAGGAAAAGGCTCTCCCACAGTCGGCAGGGGCCCAGGCTGGCGCCCTGCAGCATACCTTTGCCACCGGTGCCCTGCCCACCAGGCTTGTTATACAAGTAGATGTCCAAGTCAGGGAGGCCACCTTGTGGTGGGAGCGGGTGCTGGGGAGAGAAGCACCAGAGAGCACTAAGCCCCAGTGGGTAGACAGAAACCATCAGGGGATGGTGTCCACTGTGGGGAATGGCAGACAGGTATTCCTAGGAGCACAGGAAGACGCAGGCAGGCAATAAAGGTGTAGGAGGTGGGGGGAGGCATGGGTGTGTGTATACAGGTCTTTAGGCAGGGGGATACCACATGCAGCACCCGCAGGGAACGGTCACACAGTGAGGGGGGTGTGGGGGCATCGGGACACGCAGTGTGAGAGGGATTGAAACCTCACCTGGAAGTGGTTCCGGCTGTTGCTGTCCGTGTACTTGGGAGAGTGCAGGAAGATGAGCAGGTTCTGGCGCAGGTACCAGGCCAGGGCAGGAAGCCAGGGCCTGCAGGAGACAGGGAGGGCCAGGTGCAGCACTTCTGAGGGGAGGCTTCCGGGGGGCTGGATGAACTGTAGGGAGTGTGAAGGAAGGGGGGTCAGAACTATATGGAGAGGGTGAAGCAGACACTGTCCCCGCACCCGAGCCTTGGAGGGAGGCTGAGGTTGGGAGAGAGCTGACCTCCACATCAGCGGGTGTCAGCTTGCAGTTCCGAACAAGCATGACAGTGATGACGTCCAGTGTGGCCTCGTCCAGGCGCCGACGCAGGACCCGTACTAGCTCATCTGTAATCTCAGGACCTTGACGCAGCCACAGAGTCACTGGCAGAGGATCCAGCAAGCCCCAGACCAGCCCTTGACCCCCACACCTGAACAGTCCCCCACACACTGGAGGCAGCTGGCACCATGTTCTAGCTCTGCCAAGTTCTAGTTCACTATGTAACTGTGGACAGGGGAGTGTCACCTGTCAAAGCCTCAGTGTCCTCATCCATATGATGGGAATAATACCAACATCTACCTCATACGTAATAGTCTGAGCCCAAGGCCAAGTACACATTAAATCAGCCATAAGTATGAGTTGCAACATCCAGTTGCCTACTGGGTCCCTCGCGCTCACCATCTCCCAATCTGAACCCAGCACCTTCACCCCAAACCTGCCCTCGGTTTCCACCCACTGGAACCATCCCCCCAGTCAGCCAGGCTAGACAGCTAGTGTCGGCTTTAATGGGTCCTCTCTCCAAGCTGCATTTCAATGAGCTGCAGCGCCTACCCTCTAAACATCACGGGGTCTGTTCTGCCTGGTTCCTGCTTGAGGGAAACCGGGAGCACAGCATGAGCTAGAGCGGGCAGGTGCCAGAAGTCTCAGGAGGATTCTGGAACCTCCTCTGGTTACTCCCCTGCCCCCTCCTCGTGGCGCTTACCTGCCTGTCCTACGCCGTGCACCAGCAGCTGGATATGCCTGTCCACTTGGCCCACAGGACGAGCAGCATCTGAACTGCGGCTAGAAGCCATGTCCAGGGGAGAACGAGGACCCTGCAGAGAAACGTGGGTCAGGGCCCGGCTCCAGGGGGCCAAGTATGAGGGGAGCTCAGAGGCTTTGGGGGGTGGGGAGGGGGTGATACATGCCGATGTTTCCTCAGAGTAGATGGGCTCCTGGCTTCGTGACAGAGCCAGGGAGGGGGGCAGCGCGTCACCCTCCCATGATCGCTCGCTGCACGACGTCTCCAGGAGCCTGGGAGAGAGTGGCACAGTCTTTGGGCATACGTCCTCTGCCCCTATCCTTGACCCCTGCTTTACCCCCTCTTCCCAGGGCTCACCCACATACCGCAGGTAGTACACAGCCTTTGTAGCTCGTTCCTGATAGACAAACATGTTCTTCCGGTTCACCACAGAGAAGGCATTGAGCACGGAGCGCAGGGCCTGGATGGCTGTGGAGGGACAGGGGCTCAGGACGCCCCCTTCTCCAGATTCTCTCCCACTCTACCTGCCCTCTCTTGCCCGTCACACACCCCGAGAGACTCCCATGCTGGGACCCATTTTCAGGCGTGAATGGACGCGAATCACGGTTCCCCACACAACATCACAGGAGAAATGGCCAGGGACAAACTGCATTGTGGCTGCTAGGTACCCTCGGGGTGCACAGCTCTCATCAGCAGCGTAATCTGGGGAGAAGGGAGACAGGGGGTCAGAAGCGGGACACAGCCTTCTGCCCTTGCTACTTCTCACTTTGAAACTGGTCTACTAAAAAAAAAAAAAAAAAAAAAAAAGAAACTGGTCTACTTGTCCTCACTCCTCAGGACTCCTTGGCCCGGTCTGTTACTCTGCAGGGGAAGGATGGCCATTCTGGGTAAGGTGGCAGGACCGTGCTCTTAGGAAGCCAGGTCACAGCACGAAGGCTCTCAGGGAGATGTGGAGAAGGAGCTAAGAAGAGGTGGCAGGTAAGGTAGACATGAGAAAATCCTTAAGATAATGTCGAGACATTGGCTGTGTCATAATACATAACATACACCCCCAGCTGTGTACTCACAGAGAGTAGCAATAGGATAAAAGAATAGGAGTAAGAACTGAGGATAGGAGTGCTGATACCCACCTGCAGAGTCAGGGAAAACACTGTGCGCCGGAGGACAGCTACCCCAAAGAACCCACAGGGTAGTAGGGCAGAAAGCAAGAGCCCAGGGACACAGTCCAGCACCCTGTCTGACCCTTTCCAGGTTGCCAGGTTGATGAGGAGCCTCCTGATGGCAGAGGGGGCCACCTGGTTTCCCAGAGAAACCAGGGATGGATGCTGGATGTGAGCAGTGTTTAGAGCGCACAGGGGGCTGCAGTTTGGAACAGAATGCTGGTTGTCCAGCAAAAACACGTTGGACAGACTCTAATGAGGAAGGGCCGTCTCAGGGCTCCGACCAGTCTCCCATCGCACGCTGCCAGAAGGCATTTGAAGCAAAGGTGTGTGGTTGTCCTAGCACATGCTCCATGTGCGGAAGACACCATCAAAACCCTGGGAAGCCTGCTAATTAGGGGAATGGTGCTTTGATATAGAGCACATCTCAGGATGTGCTGAGAGACGCAGTGTCCGGAACTGTTAGGAACATTCACCTACAGACTTGGTGAGAATATTAAATATAGAAGTAGTCTGATTTTACTTGTAAACCGGATGGGAGAATTGCAAAGAATGATATCATCATTTGGCTTTCCCCCTGAGCTGGGGTGAGGGGTCATCAGGAGTAACAGAAGAGAGCAGGAGTGTCAAGACTTCATTAGCATCTCAAGTAGATCGTCAGGCTTCCTAACCATGACCAGAAGTCTCAGGAAGCCCAAAGGGGTCCTGTGCCTGCCCGTCAGGAGGGACAGCAGATTGGAAGGCAAATCCTCCTACTGGAAGGGCAGCAGCAGCCCATGAGGGAGGCTTCTGGGTGGGGTCTCACCATCGGTAGGCAGTGGTGCCCGCTGACGGGAGTGGAAGGGGGTCTCACTGCGCCACAGATCTTCTTCGCTCTCGGCCACCAGAAGAGAGTTACACACGTGACTGTCATGGAGGTCCTGCAGAAGCAGCCGCTGGGAGGAGGAGCCAAGTATCAGGGAACTGAAACATTCCTCAATTCCTCATATATTGGTGGCAGTGGTCAGGGGTGATCAGAGGCCAAAGAGGATGCCCGTTATCTTGGGGAGGGGGCAGGGTCAGCGATCAAGAGAGTATCAGTAATCACTGGGGAATCAGAGATGTGTCCCACAGTCACTGGGCTCAGGGCTCTGAACCCCAGGTTATGAACACTCGTCCCTCCTCTTTGCCAGAATCTGTTACCCAGCCTTCAGGCCTCAGTTTAAAAATTCAATTTTCCCCCTGACACTGCAGAAGATCGGACCCCGTCATTTGCTCTTGTAGCAAGCAGTCTCTACTTTTCCTTTGTATGATTCTTCACAATTGTAATGGAAATAATTTGTGTAATTTAGTTGTTCAATGTCTATCTCCCCCATGCGACATAAGCTCCCAGAGAGTCAGGGTTTCCCTGTCTTGTTCACCATTATATCCCTAATGCTAGCACGGCGCCACAAGATGGAACAGCTAGCTCTAGTCAGGGTCTGGGAGAGTAACCTGCCTTACTGGGCGAGGGGAGGGAGCATTCCCCAGCTTGTAGAGCCCAGGGAGTAACAGTATCTCAGTAGGAAATGTCCAAGGCAGATTAAGAGCCTCTGAAGGTCAAGTCCTGGAAACTCCTGCCTCATCTGAGCAGTGTCCCATGCCAGAAAGCCCTGTCCCCAGGGACACATGGGTGGCTCAGTGGTTGAGCATCTGCCTTTGGCTCTTGTCGTGATCCCGGGGTCCTGGGATCAAGTCCCACACTGGGTTCCCTGCAAGGAGCCTGCTTCTCCCTCTGCCTGTGTCTCTTTTTCTCTGTGTCTCTCATGAATAAATAAAATCTTTAAAAAAGAAAGCTCTGTCCCTAGCTGTCCCTTACCTGGTTGACCTCCCTGCAGATCTCCCCAACTTGTCTCACCAGGAGCTGCTGCAGGTGACGGCACTCGGTGCCTGGACCCCCATCCTCCCGAATCAGGCTCCTATAGGGGAGGGATGGATCAGACACAGTTGTTGTTGGTGGTGGGGTCTTGAGAGCGGGGGCCAAGAGAAACCATGAAAAGGGAGTAGGATTGGCCAAAGGGAAGCAAACATGGTGGGAAATGGGAAAAGCAGAACTCTCCGTAGCAATTATAGAAACACAGATCCCATGCTTGCTTTATCAGCTTCCTCGTGGGCAGCACGCTGAAGCTTCCTTCACGTAGCTCATCTGCTCTCCATTCTCAGATCTTGAGCAGAACGGTGGTCTTTCCTTCTCAAACCCACCCCATCCCAAGATGGGAGTCATATTTAAAGAGGCTCTGCTGGGCAGCCTGGGTGGTTCAGTGGTTTAGTGCCGACTTCGACCCAGGGTATGATCCTGGAGACCCAGGATCGAGGTCCACGTGGGGCTCCCTGCATGGAGCCTGTTTCTCCCTCTGCCTGTGTCTCTGTCTCTCTGTGTCTTCTTATGAATAAATAAAACATTAAAAAAAAATAAAATAAAGAGGCTCTGCTGGGAATTCTGGCTCTGCCCTTTCCTGTGACCTTGGGCAAGTACTGAACTTACCTGTGCTTGAGTATCCTCCCCCTGCCATAAGGAGAGTAATACTGTCTAGCACTGCTGCATAGATGAAAGGAGCTGATCCAGGTGGAGCACTCAGAACAGTGTCTGCCACACAGTAAGCGCTCGTTAAGTATCACCTGTTATTCCCATGTCAACCTCTGAAGCTGCTCTGAACTGTGGCAGCTCTTAATGAAGGCCAGGAGCCAAAATCCTACCAGCTTTTAACTCCATTAGGAAAGTAGAGAGTGACCTGCTTTGCTGCAGGCTGCGGGAAGTAGTCAGGACCACCCAGCTCCAGAATGCAGTCAGACCCCTGTCCAAAGCCTAGTCCCAAGTCTTACTTTTGAACAACCCTGGAGAGGAGTGTTGTGGGACCAGGGAAAAGCAGCAGACATCAGAGTCAGGTGCAGGTGCTACTTACCGTGCATGAGCATATACTTCTACGCGGTCCTGCAGTACCCGAACGATGAGCCAGAAGTCAGGCAGGCAGGGCCCAGGGAGGCCTGAGAGTGAAGGCTGGGGAGGTGCTGGCCCAGGTGGGGTCCGCAACGTGAAGGGAGCCTTCTCCCCCAGGGTCTCATTGGGACCCTCGCTGTCTGAGCCACTGCTGCCACCATCGTAACCTGTGTCAAACGTGCTTAAGTTCAGTCCCATCCTTTGGCTCATCTGATCCTGTGAGCATCATCAGGTTTGCTGGGCCTGGCCCCTTCACGTCAGTCCATTCTGAGGCCCCCTGCCTGGTCCTGCCGCACAGCCCTGAGTCTGCCTCCCATCAGCCTAGACCCTCCCCCACTGTTCCAGCTTACCTAGGTGGTCAGAGTCCACGCTGCCCTGACTGGACATAAGGCTCAGCCCCCGGCTGGGCCCAGGCTGGCTCCCTGGGAAGAGAAGGGAAAGGCCTGGAACCTCTATTGATCTGGCTGAGGATCGCCCTCTGAAAATGGAAGCAGGGCCAGGGACCTACAAGTCCCTGGTCCTAGCCCCCAGACTTTTTACCTGAGTCCTCTCTTACCTCCCTGTGGCAAGCTGAGGAGGGGGGTGCCCTCAGAGCCCTCTGGGGAGCCAGGGGCTTGGGGGCTGGTTGTCAGGGCCTGAGGGGCAGAAAGTTAGAAGTGAATATAGGCTCCACATACCTACCTCCACCCCCTCCATTCCCAAGGCATCCCGGGAAAGGCTCACCTCCCCTTCGATGCCTTCAGCCCTGTCCTCGTGGCTGTGCCAAGCCCAGGCAGTCGAAGGGGGCTCCCTTTGGGACCCACCTGGCTGTTGGCCAACTGCTACAAAGAAGAAGCCACTTTCGGGATCCTCAAGAAGAACATGGCCAGGGAGGTGAAGGCGGCGGAACTCCTGGGGAGCAGGAGCCAAGGTCACAGTTTAGGCAAGAGCAGCCCTCCCTGTATGTGGCACCCCACACTTCCTCATCAGACCCTCAAAACTACCTGGTGAAGCAGACTCTGGCACCCCCATTACTGAGGTGTGCAAAGGTTCAGTGGCTTGCCTAAAGTTTAACAGGCATAGTGGCAAGAAGGAGAGCAGGGTCTCTTCCCACTGAGTTGGGCTGCCAGGCACGGGGTGAGGGACAATGTGGTGAGGCGGCCGTCCAGAGGGTAATGCTATGGAATCAAACCAGGACTTCTACTTCTGTATCTGAAGTCCAGGGAAGAACGGGCTCCAGGATGACCAGGGGGGTTTCTGAGGGCAGCATACCTCCTTGAATTGTGTAAGGGAACGTTCTGGTCCAAACACAAAACTCAGTGGTAGGGTTTGGCGAAGGCAGGTAGAGCGTCCAGGAGAGCTATGGATGTGGGCAGCTGCACGGTGCAGAGTAGGGCCCTGGGGGATGCCCCCTCTTCGGAGGGCTCCCACCATCTCATCCTCCAGCAACCAGCGGATCTACAGTCAGAGAATAATCCAGCAAGTGGTGAAGGGCACCTTCCTTGCCAGTTGGGGCATCCCCTCAATTGCAGACCAAAAGACACTTTGCCTCACAGATTGAGGGCGGCCTTACTTTGAACTTAGAATAAAGGAGCCCCTTAACCTTACTCACATGATGGAAAGGGTATCAGTTACAGCGTTGAGGGGTCGCCACTTAGGTTGGAGAAGGGAAGGCCCTCACCTCACTCATGGTGGTCTCAATAGCCAGTCTGTGGGGTGTGGCCAAATTGGACAGTCCAGGGTGCCTACGTGGAAGAAAAGTTTAGATGTTGGTTTCCAAAAAACAAAACTGACAGAGAGCAAGGAACTCTGAGAGACAGAAAGGAAAGTACCTGTCTTCTTCTGGGGGTGGCAGTGGGGGTCCTAGGCCATCATCCGACCTTAAAGATGATGGCTGCCCTGGAGATCGTGGGAATGAAGCACTGCTTTCAGAGGTGGATCTGAATAAGGTGGGAGCAAAGGTTAAAGAGCAGCAGCTACTCTCTTCCTAGGGCCTCTTCAGAACTCCTTTCTTGGAATCCTCAAGGGGTCCTGAGTCCCCAAGTGTCTCTAGATTCTTTAATGGGCCCCTACCCCCATCAAGGCCCTAGATCCCCCCACCAAACTTGCTGCCACACCTGTGGTGCTGAGGGTCCGAGGTCGGGGGAAGCTCCACTTCCAGAGGCAAGGTCAACACGAAGACATCCAGGGTAACACTGAGGTCCCTCAGGGGCACTCGGCCTCCAAGGGGGGGGCCCTCCAGACTGGAAAGCACCTGGCCTGGGAGAGGGGAAAAGTCAAGAGGGCTGCCGGAGCCCAGGGACAGGCACAGACTTCAAGTCCTCAGCGCTCATGAGTTACAGCCATGGGCTCTCCCCCTCCCCCCACCCCCACCCCTGGCAGGCAGGCAGGCAGGCTGTCCTGGCACCTGGGGCCCTCCCTCGGGTACCCTGGACTCACCCAGGCAGGTGGGCAGGCTGCACACAGGTACTGAGCTGTGCTGCCCATGCAGCCGCACAGAGCACGTGAGATGCAGGAAGAGAGGCGGCAGGTCACGCACCAGGCTCTCAGGCCCCGTTGGTGAGTCGCCCCCCAGTATACTGAAGGAGTCTTCATCAGGGTTCACGGTGTCTGCATCTGACAGCGAGGCGGAGTCGAGCCCCGCCGGCCCCAGGTCTGCTTCACGGCTCTCTCGGTATTCTACTTCCAGCTCTGGGTCACTCTCAGTGACCACGCAGCAGGCTGACGTGTCTCCTAGACAAGGAGCATGTCATGTGGTGGCTGGGAGAGGCTGGCGGTGGAGGGCCCCAAAGCAGCTTCCCTGGCCTGAAGCAGCCTTCCCACCTCTACCCACTTGCCCACACACCTTCTTCTCCTAGGAGTTCAGCCTCTGAAAACTCCAGATCACTGACTTTTCTGTCTACTATGTCCCGGGGGCCCTCATCCTGAGCAAAAGAAAGAGAGCTTTATCTGAGGCAGGACAAGAGTCACATCCAGGCCTCAGGGAGCCAAGAGTCAAGAGGATCTAGACTCAGGGGGCTCAGTGAGGCTATGGCTCAGGGGGTACAAGGGAGGAAGGGAGGAAGGGAGGAAGGGAGGAAGGGAGGAAGGGAGGAAGGGAAGAAGCCACTCGCCTCTCGCCGGCTGGATGGAGGGCAATAGAAGAAGTAGTGCGGATTGGAGGGCACCGTGCGGAAGTGGAGACCACTGATCTCCAGGAACTTCTCCTGTTTGGGAGTTATTATGTCAGCCGGCCCTTGGCAGGACACTGCCCCCTACCCTAGAGTAGATGCCTACACAGCCCCCCCCCATCCCCACCCCTAAGAGAGGACACACCAGCACAGGCAGGCCTCCACCCACCTCTGCCCTCAGCAAGCGTCCCACCTGGATGAGGCTATGAAGGGCATCATGGGCTTCTCCTCTGAGCTGGCAAACGTCTGTCAGAGAGATCTCCAGGCTAGGGTCTGGGTTGCCAGGGACACGGCTGCTCTGAGACTCAGGCTCGCTGAGGTCCTCGGTCTCTATGCTGAGAAGGCAGGATGGGGGTGAGGGGTGTCGAGGCACTAAGGACCGCCAAGTCCTGGAGGAGCCTGCTTCCCTACTGGGAGTGGCACACACCCATCTTCGGCTCTAGCAAGGGTGCCTGGCACAACGGCACAGGTGGTGCGAGGGGCAAGGGGAACCGACCCACCCATTTTGGCTCGAACCCCCACGTTTCTTAACGACCAGACATTTCTGTGACATGAAGCAATGAGTAAGGAGGACTCCCAGTTTTGACTTGGGCTGCTGGGTGGAGGGTGATCTCATTCACCATGGGAGAACACAGATAGAGAAGTTAGTTTTGGTGAGAAAAAAATGCATGGATTTCAAGCATGAAAGGTGGGGGGGGTGCGTCTAGAGCTCTAGATGGGGAAAAGGGCTGGAGTTCGGGGCCTGGGCATCGTCAGCACACTCCTCCCTCCGCTTCTTCTGCTTCCTCGAGGCTAATACACTGCGGGGGCCAGACACACAGATGTCTGCTCACTTGCCTTTCTCCCTCCCTCCATCAGGGTCCTGCTGGACCTCTTAGGTGAGCTGGGGACTCAGCAGTGAGGGACATGCTCTCGGGAAATGCACAAGTGGTTCTAGGGGTTACTACTATTGCACAAATATCCTCAGAACAAGCTTCCTACTTTCACTGATGGCAGCTGGCAACTCTACATACCTCTCACCCAGCTCAACACTCCAGGCCAGAAAAGAAGACAGAGACTATAGATGGGAGAGAGAAGTCTGGGAAGCAGAAGAAGCTGGCGACAAAGCAACTGCCTCCGTGGTGTGTGGGCACCACCTTGCACAGCCCTCACCCTGGCTCAGAAGCTCTCTTTCCAAGGACTTTGTACAGCCTCACACACCACTCAGGGCCAATCCTAACCTGGACTCGGAAGCCAGGATGGCTCGTTCTCTAGGCTCAGGGGCCTCCTCGATGCTGCTGCTGAAGGGCCCAGGGCTGAGAGGCCCAGGGCTTGGGGGTGCCTGGGGCAGACTCCGAGTGTGGCCACACAGTGCAAGCAGGAAAGGGGTGATGTCTACTTCTTGCAGCAGCTCCTCACAGGCATCGACTGCTATCAGCAAGTCCTGTGAGCTGACGCTCTGTGCTTGCTGCAAACTCCGGAACAGCCCTGAGAAAGTGGAAGGGGCCATGACAGTTGAGCTCTGGCATGGCCTCTCCAGTGCCCATGCCCATAATCCCGAGAAGCCTCGCTCCTCCCTGATGCTCTCTTGCATGGCCTCCTGCTCACCACGGACATAGCATCGCTGCGCGTGCTCCTGCAGCAAGGCACAATGGTTGGCTGCCTCCTTGTACCTGGGCTCCATCCAGACTGAGGATGGGGAGGGCTGGTCGAGGAACGGAGTCCTAGCAATAGGAGGGAGGCACAAGCTTGGCCAACTCTCCTAAAGGACATCTCAGACTCCCCATCCACCCACGCTCCCATGGACTGTCCATATGTCTCTACTGAATGTATTCATGGCCCAGCAAGTTCAACTGATTTGCTGAAGGAAGCTAAGCCAGGAGTAGGCAGGACATGGACTGAGTCCTTGCCTTGATCATCAGCCTGTCTGTCCGTACCCATGAGTGTGTTCATGAGCCTTGGCTGGGGGCCGTGGCTGGGGGAGGACCGAGGTCAACACCGAGGGTACTCACTGAAAGATGAGGTCTCGGGGTGCCTGAGGGGGCTGCAGGCCAACCATTTGCTCCCTCAGTGCTTCCAGGGCACAGCTATAGATGTAAACAGGACACCGGGTCCGGGGGCCATCGGCACCCTCTGTCTGTGGAGCCTGACGCCCAGCATAAGCCTGTAAGTCCCGACGGAAAGGTGGGCTTAGGTCCCCTGGGTCCTGGGCAGTGTCTGTGGGAAGAGATGTCACATGGTCTCCAAGCTTTCTCTTTGCTCCCATTCCTGCTCCTGCTTAACTGACCAAAAAGGGAGCAGCCTTACCGCCGGCTGGCGTAACACTGAGCATGGGGACCTGGGCCTTTGGAGCCCTCATCCCAGGTCCTCCCAGATCTTTCGGGCTGGCGGCCTCACTCCAATCCCCGAACTTCGGCTTTGTCTCCTCTTGAGAGGGTCCCTCCAGACCATAGGCAGCCAGATGTTGGACGTCTGAAGAAGAGAAGAGAGATGGAAGTCAGAGCTGCTTGGTGGGCCAGTGAGGGTGCCCACGGGTTTGTATCTGGGGCTGGTGATGAAGGTAAGCAGGTGGTACCTGGGAAGGTAGCTGGGAGGAAAGTCAGAAACACATGCTGGGGAGTCACAAGCCTTGCATAGCAGCGCCACTGTGGGGGCTGGGCAGAGATGAGAGGCTTGAGAGTCTCAGGAGGGCCTCCAGCCTGTAAGAGAGAAACAGAGTGATCTGCAAGGGACCACCCAACCCCTGCTCCCTTCCTCTACCCTGGAGTGCTGCCCTCGGTACAGCTTATGAGATCCAGGACAAAGAGGAGTGACAGTATCCTGTCGCTGGCAGGAGGCGCTTAATATCCTCGGCGATACAAAATCGGGGCATGAATACGTGCTAACAGAAGGAGGTCAGTGGGAAAACCGGCTCAAGGAGACAAATCAGTGCTGACCAGGGGAGGAAGTGCTGAGTCTCCAGTGGCTTGGGTGCTGCTGACTGCTTGATCCTTTAGGATCCCGTGGCCCCCTGCCGGTGGCTCCTCTGGACCTACAATAGGGGTAGAGGTGGGTGGACGAGGGCAGGGCTAGCAGAGGCAGGGCACTGAGGTGAAGAGACAGGGAGGCCCAAACCCAAAGACAGAACTCTCCCACCCCCCATGGGGTGGGGCAAAGGGGGCTGGGCCAGAGTGTGCTCTTTAGGAAAGAGGTGAGAGCTCACCTGGACCGTGGCAGGTCCGTCGTAGCACCTCACTCAAGAAGGTGGCTTGCTCAGCCGTGGTCAGCGGGATCTCCCGGTCACTCAGCTCCTGCCCCAGGCAGCTGTGCAGCAGGCACAGCACCATGTCGTTGGCGGGACAGGGCCCCTCGGCGAGAGGGACGCCCTCTGGCTCTGCCCGACACACACTCCGCTCAGCACCAAGAGCCTCCTGTGGCCTAGCACCCTGGCTCAGCCCTGACCACGGCAGCCCTCGGGTGGCCTCCAAGCCTCCTCCTGCCCCAGCACTCATCTGCTTGTTTGCAGACTCATCTGCTCTCTATCATTCCCACGCCTGCTGGCCCTCTAGGTGTGGGTAAGTACGAAGTTCACCCACCTCTGGAAAGCAGAAGGAAGAACATCTGGAGCTGTTGACACTGAGGCAACAGTCCCATTAAGTCAAAATGGAAAGGGATCTCGTGGACATAGGTATCTCCTCCCTGTTCCAATCCTAAGGAAGATAAGACCCATAGTGAGACCCAGATGCCCCAACTAGGACTGCCGCCCACTCCCTATGCCACAGTCCACCCCAGGGGTCCCTTCCCCACTGACCATCAGAGACCCTTGGCTCTGGGGGCAGAGGACTCCATTCCTTGCTCTGGCACAGCTGTATCAGGTATTCGAAGCTCAGCATGGAGCCTATGCAGGCTGCATCCCGAGGGTGGAGCTGGGGCACAAACAGCAGAGGTCAGGGGTCAGCCTGTCCTAGGCCACAGTATTCTGGGGTCCAGCTCTCAAGGAAGCCCACACTGTCACAGACAGGCAGACCACAGAGACTCAGAGGGGCCAGGAAGGCCGCGGGCTGTGGTACTCTAGAGGGGACGGCACCTCACTCGCTAAGGCGTGGGGGTACTTCGAGGCCACTCACAGCTTGAGGGATCTCAGAGTAGGTCAGGTCCTGGAGGTGCTTCCAGCTCTCGGGGCCGGGTCCCACCCGCCCATACTGAGGCTCCACCCACACCTCGGTGACCAGGTTGAGCTCTGAGTCTCCTTCCAGGGCCTCTACCTCCACATCGTTGTCATCATCTGTTGAGAAGCTAAAGGAGGAGGAGGAGGAGGCCTGAGCCTGGCAGGGAGGAGAGTCTGATCCATAACCAATGGCAGGGGGTCAGCCCATGGAGGGGGCACAGGACAAACATAATTTCCATGTGACTTTCCGGACAGGCATCTGCCTGACGAAGCACCCCTACCCCGACTCTCTAACAGCTCAGAGACAGAACTCCAGGGGCAGTAGGAGAAGTGGGAATATGGAGATAGGCAGCTCCCAGAGAGAGCCTGGGTCTCACCTGTCCTTGGTGGACGTAGAGTGTGGGGGGAAGAGGATGTACTGCACAACGCATGTGTGCCTCTCTTCACCTGCAGCCTGCCCCAGGGGCTCGCTCTGGGGGCAAAACGGGAGATGGTGGGCAAACCTTGGCCAAGTCAGAGATCCAGCCTGGCCCAGCTCTAGCCCCCAGAACCCTAGCCCCTGTCACATTGTCCTGGGATGGGCCTCAGTCTTCAGGTCCTCTGGTCACAGGGTCCCCATGAGGCCAAGTTTATAGCAGTCCCGACGCAGCTTGGAGGCAAGTGTCCCTCTAATGATGGACCCTGGTGGGGAAGTGTCATGAGGGATGGCACATACCTGAATTGGAAGCTCCAGGACCATGTTGATGATTCCTTCCCCACTGCAGGCGAAGTGGAAGCCTTCAGAGAGTCGGACTCTAAAGCCCCATAAAGGTGGGGGTGGGGAGAGGATAAGACTGGGGAAAGACACTCAGAGTCTATCCTACTGCCCCCCATCCCCGTATGTGGCCACTTCTGGCAGCCACCCAGGCAGACCTGTCTGCTGGCAGCCCTCCTCAGATCATGGGTGTCTTGGGTGCAACAAATTCTAGTTGCACAGGCCGACTATGGGGTGTGGGAGTGAAGGCAGGGCAGGGCAGGGGCAGGCACTGCTCTGAGCTAAATATTGTGTGTAACGGCGATGGCACAGGGGCTGAGAGAGGGCAGGGTCTCACTTCACTTTCTGCCTGTGGCTCAACCCAGAATCTACACTTGCTCTCTTCCCATCCAGAGCTGCCCGGTCATGCTGAGATGACGTACTCAGTGAGGATGGACAGAAGCTGTGCAATGGCACTGAGTGGCAGTGCGGGGGCCAGGCCTGACGGGACGCTCCAGAGCCAGCGCTGATGGTAGAGGTAGCGGGACAGAGATGCTAGGCTGGAAGAGGCTGAGCGGCCGGACACCAATGGCAGTGGCCCTGGTGGCTCCAGTGTCAGTAAGAAGGGCGCCCGGTAGTCCAAGGGTAGCTTCTCATACCTGGGCAACAGAGGCCACACCTTGACCTCCACTCAAGACCCAGCTGAGTCCCAGCCCTCCTGTACGGTCCAGCCTCTATACCAACCTGATGAGTAGCTTGTCGAGGGGCTTATGCAGGACCACAAGGCAAGGCCGGTCAGATAGGGCCTGCTGCGGGCCCAGCATGGGGGGGGACTTGGAGGGAGAGCTGCCCCCACCAATGCCCCCCAGCCCTTTTCGTTTGACCTTGGGTGTTGGCTCCTTGCTTTGTACCCGGTGAGGGAAACGCAGCCGAAGGATCTCTTCCCGTAAGCCAGATACAATCTGGAGGAGAAAAGTGATCAGATCCTCCTAACCCTGTCTCCTATAGGTCTGGGAGAAGGGTCCCCCAGACAAAGTGGGAGAGCCCTCTACTCTAAGCCTTTCTTGGTCTGGGGTCTCCCATCTCTACTGGCCCTGGCCCTGTATGAGTTGAGGAGAAAGACTGAAAGACTGAGTCTAACCTACAGGACTCCTGGGTCTGGGAGGCAGTCAGGGCTCAGCTCACCTTGTGTCGGGCCTGGGCTGGTGTGCCGATGGGAAAACCCAGGCGAAGGACCATGCATGGGGCCTTGGAAATGATGCGGACCATGTAGAAGGAAGAGGGTGGCTGGTCTGGGGCACTAGGGAGAAATGGGGGTCAGTGAGCAGATTCTAGACTGGGAGTCAGTGGGTTGAGGAGGAGTGGTGAGGTCTGGGGTTAGAGGAAGAGGCATGGGGTGTGGTGACGGGGGGGGGGGGCGGGGAGCGAGGGGACATGACTTTGCCCACCTGGAGAGCAGCTTCACATATGAGTAGCCCTCAACCAGCACGAAGCTGCTCCAGTCCCGAAGCAGAGAGGTCAGTGAGGAGTGTGAGATCCTGCATTGCACGGTGCTGTAGCGCCCATTACTGCCGGGGGTGTGCAAGTGCTTGGGGATCGGTCTGCAAGACGGGTGCGTGCCTAGGTCAGATCTTGCAGGCTTGGGGGCAAAGAACAGACTGCTCCCTGTCTCTTCCAGGTCCTGTCTGAGGAGGTGGGGGTGGGTAACCCAGAAGGCTAGGGAAGGGTTATAGTTTATCCTTGGCTGAAGGTGGGTGAGAGTTCATCAGTTGCTCCCCTTCCCCATCACACCTTGTCCACTCGGCCTGCAGAGGGTACCCACGTGTCGTGCTCCAGGATTAGCACCAGGCGATGCATGTGCAGCCAGCGCTGCCATGAGTTGGCATCCATGGACAGCACTGGCTTCCAGTAGGCTGCAAACTGGGCATGGGATGAGTCGGACCCACTGTGCTGAAGGGAGAGCACCTGGGGACAGGAAGGACCGCCCTATAGGAGCATTCACAGAAAACATGGCACAAGAACCACACAGCAAACAGGACTATGGGGTCCAGGGCTCAGAGAGGGCAATGGTTTATGGCTAAAGGAACTCAGAGCCCAGCCTGGGAAAGAAGAAAAACACAGAGGCCTCTAGGATGAAGGTCAGATTGGGATGAGCCCAGAGACAGACTGTGTAGCCCTTTAGAGCTAAATTCAGACCAAGGATGCGGCTTGCCACATCTCCATCACTGACTGATGCCAGCATAAGCCCCCGCCTGGCAGCATGAGGCCGACGTCTGTGGCCGAGTGTGAAATCATTAGCACAAAGGAAGCTACGGTCTTTGCAAAATACACAGTCCACGGTAGTTGGTGCTGGTGGGAAATGGGTGAAGATGCTGGGGGAGGCCAGAATACACCATGTGGAGAAGGGGCTCACGGGCATCTAGATGTTCTCCAAGTCTTTACCTCGGACCCCCGTGGTCTGCTAAGGACAGCCTCTCTCTATAGATCTTTCTCTGCCAGGAACTTGGAAGGAGGGAGGAGAATGCTCTCAAGGCTAAGATTCTGGTTTAAGTGCCTCAGACTTGAGAGGGAAAGAAAAAGAAGGTGGCTCTGGGCTCTAGAAGCTGTGCCAATCCAAGTCTGGGTGGGCATGACATTAATGGGGATAATGAGCATCAGAGCCACTTACCGGGGTGGTGGAGCCAGGAGGGATATAGAAGAGTGGCACTCCACTCTTGGTGCTATCAGGAAGCGTGAAATGCTCTGGGACTGAAGAGAAGGACTGAAGGTGGGCTAGCATCTGGTCCGTCTGGTTAATGCTGCAGAATAAGGGCCGACCCTGAGCCACACCTCACTCCGGTGGGCACAGAGGAAGGGAGCCTCAGGAGGATGGGTGACCCTGGACACAAGCCTGGTGCTCAGGGGGACTCTCACCAGCTCCCAGTTCCACACCTCTGTCCCTCCACACAACAAATGGGGCATCACTCACTGAGTGGTGACCTCATTCACCTCTGCAGTGTGTTCCAGAACCGTCGGATAACGTGGGTACGATACAGTGAGCGAATGGGTTGCCTTAGTGCACAGGACACATCGTGTAGAATGTCATAGCCACCTTCCATTGTCACTTCCACCCTTGTTCCTCGAGGGCCCTCAGGCTCCAGGGGCCAGGGTGCCACAGCCACATATTCAATGCGCATGTTGTGTTTCCATAACAGCACGAGCTTTACCTCCAGCTGAGACCCTCCTATGGGGGAAGTGGGAGGCCAGTTAGGGGAAGAAGACGCAGGACTCCAGCCGGGGACCAAGTTCTACCCGAAACCCCCACCCACCTCCTGGAACTCTAGCTTAACTAAAGGTTCCAAGCATGGTTCCAGAGATTTCAGGCCTAGAGCCTGCCAACTGCCAAACTACAGATGGGAGTTGCAGGAGTGATGCGAGAACAGAGCCAAATTCAGGACACCACACCACCCTCATTTGACTCACCTCTGGCAAAGGAGAGGGAACCGGGAAGCTAAATCCTAAGAGAACTAAGTCCTGAAGGCAGATCATAACCCACTTGTCTCCAATGACAAGCAGAATCTCCTGTGTGATCCCTAGGTGCCTGCCGCTCCATCTGGCAGGTCTGAGACTTGCGTGACAAGGCAGGGCCTAGAGACCCTTTTACCTTTGGCCAGCGTGACCTCTCGGACACTGTATCCCTCTCGAAGCCGTACGGACACAGTGCTGACCAAGTCAGCGGGCACCTCCTTTTCAGTGTGCTTTTTCCGGCGCAGAGCCAGGGCAGGGTTGCTGCTTGCGGACACCAGGTGCTCATTAAACAGGCGGTGCTGGGAGCCTAGAAGACCAGCAGGGTGGGAGAGGGGTGGGTGGCTATCAGAGAGCTACAGGGAGGGGCTATGCGCCATCCCTGGGGAGAGAGCCGAGCCAGAACAGTTGGCCCCAGGCCCGTGCTCAGGTCCCCCAGGGCATTACCTCCGGGTCTGTGCTATGCACCCTTGCCCCCCGCCCCTTACCACAGTAATACTCGGGGTTCAGGGCTTCCCCACTGCGCAGAAAGGAGTAGAGGAGAAATGCCCGGTGATAGACAGTCAGACCCGGGCTGCCTGGTTCCGGCTCAGGACACGTGGACAGGTAAGAGCCAAATGTGGCCATTGCGATGAACTTCATCAATTCCACATTGGGCACGTGGCCAAAACTGCAGTCATAAGAGTAAACTCCTCCCACCTAGAGAAAATGAACAATTAGAGGCCTAGCTCCAAAAGAGGCAGCCAAGAAGGAAGTACAAAAAGAGTGGAAGAGACTAGGCTGGTGGCTGCTCCCACCCCCGGAGACCACAGAGCTGGGAGTGGGTCAATGTTCTCCCGGGACAGACTGCTGCTCTGCAGCTGTCCTTCCCTGGGCCCCTGTCTGAAGCCCATGCCATGTCGCTACACCCTTCTTTAGAACATCAAACGCTAGACTGCATCACTCACTAAAGATTTTGAGAACTGCTTTTTGTTACTATTGGAGAGACTTCAATGTCTCTAACAAAGTGCTTCTCAAACCTTAGGATATATATAAAACGCCTGGAGATTTTGTTAAGATGCATTATGTGTGGGGTGGGCCCAAGATTTTCCATTTCTAACAAGCTCCCTGGTGATGCCAATGCTGCTGGTCCATGGACCATAATTTGAATACTAAGCCCGTAGATCAGTTTGCCAAAGGTTATGTGGCAAACTACACACAACCTTTGGGCCAAATCTAGCACATCACTTGTTTTTGTAAATAAAGTTTTATTGGAACACAGCCATGCCCATTCATCTTGTCTGTGAGTGCTCTGATGCTACAAGAGCAGAGCTGAATAGTTGTGCCAACTGTATATAGGCCAACAAAGCTTAAAATATTTACTGGCTGGTCCTTCACAGAAAAACTTGAGTTGTTTCAATTCCTTGATCTCTCAGTTCCTGAACCCTCATCTCCAGGAACTCTCTGTATTCCACTGCCGCCTGTTGCCTACATGCTGGCCCTTGGCTTCGTTTGGAACCACCTCATTTTTGCAATTTCAATTGCCACATCCTACTGATTACACACCATTGTATCCCTCTGGATTCTTTCCATTCTCCTTCTCCTGCTGCTCTTTGACCTCATTAAGACTGCAAGCCCTTGAACCTCTGCTCTCTAAGTCTATCCCTGGCCCTCTTGACCTCACTCTGCTTCGACCTCCAAACCCCAACGAGGATCACCAAATGGAGAGAGGTACACATGTGACACCCAACCCAGCAAGTCCTTTGGGGCTGTCCTCAACACTTCTCCCCCACTCTGGCTGCCCCTCCTCACAGTACTCACCCTCACCTTTTCCTTCAGAGAGGGACCCGAGGCCCCTAAACGAATTTATCCCTATCATCACTTTATCCTTCTCCTTTCAAAGGAAGAAGTGCTACTCTCTAGCAAAGAGTAGCAGAGTTCCTTGATCTACTTCTTTGAGCCAGTGTTCTCTTGTCCATGGAAACACTTTACTCCATCAGGCTTCCTTTTTCTTTCCCTATTTTCAAACTCCGCTTCCTCATGGATCCTTAGAAACATGCTTAAAGTCTCTAGCTTGGAAAACAAACCGGCAGAACAAAGCACCTGCCTTTTCCACCCTGCACTTCCCTCTGGCTTCCCTTCTCTCCTGCTCCCCACTCAATTGAAACAAGCCCAGTCCTCATGTCCACTTGTCTCTGCTTCCTTCTCTTCCATCCACTCTTCCACCCACTGCAATCCCTTCCCTTGCCATCTCTTTGCTGAAATGGCCTGGAAAAGATCCTCATGACCCCTTAATCATCAAATTCAAAGGGTATGTCTCATTCTTCATTTTACCTGATCTCTCTGCTGCATCTCACAGTTAACCGCTCCTTTCTTCCCCAAACTTGGGACTTCCCTGCTATCCTCTGGTTCTTGTCTGATTATTTCCCTTCATTCTTTGCTGGGCTCCCTTCTTATGAAAGACCTTTAAACACTGGTATTCCCCAAGGCTCTTTAGGGGCCCTCCTCTCTGCCCAATTACCATCTGTAGGCTGACAAATCCTAACTCTCTCAACTCGTGCTGTCTCCTGAGTATCAGATCTGCATATCCAACTGCTATGAATAGCAGCTGTCTATGACATAATTATGCACTCTGCTGAGCACTTTAAATGCATTGTCTCACCCAACGAGGTAGGCACTGTTATAATCTTCATTTACAAATGAATCTGACCAAGAATCAAACGATGTGCCCAGTGTCCCACAGCTCATAAGTGGAGCCAGGATTCGGGTCAGGCATGCCTAACTCCAAAGGTGATGCTTTCAACTGCTATCCTGTTGACCCACAGACACCTCAAATGCAACATGCACAAACCTGGGCTCATCATCTTGTCCTCACTCCACCTAGGCTGCTTCTTTTCCTTTTTGCTCTGCCAGTCAGCTATCCAGTTACCACTGAGGTCACAAACTTGGAGACACCCTTGACCTCTCTTGCTCACCCCTCATACTCTGCTAATCATAAGTCATGTTGACCCTACCTCTCCATTTTCTCAATTCTATCCCCTGGTCTCTTAACCATTATTCCCCAGCCCTATTCCTCTCTCACCTTGAGCACTCCATTTAATAATCCCCCTGCCTCTCTACTCCTGCCTTCATGTAGCAGCAAGAGTGACCTTTATAAAACATAAATGCAACTAGTGACTTTCCTTGTGCTTACCTGCATCACCCACAGAATTATCCTGAAGTTCTTAACATATCAGAACCAGCTTTTCATGTTCTGGCCAATGCCTACCCTCCAGCCTTGTTTCCCAGAGTGCTTTACTTCCTACTCTTCCTATTCCATCAATCCAAATTGGCTGCATTATCCTATTCCTTCCTTTGCTCAAGCTAGTTTGAGTTGGGTTTTCCAATCATTGCAATCAAACAGTGATAACTAACCTAATGGGGGAGATGAGGCTGGAAATGACCATGAGATTTCAAATTCAGCACTCTTATTATTACAACATGCTGTCTCCCCATACCCTAAGGATGAAGATGAGAGTCCTCTCCCACCACTGCCGCCTACCCTGTTCTAGACAACTATTCCCCCCATTAACACACATGTAACTATGTTATTGGCTTTCTGTAAGAAATCATCACCTGTAAGAAAGTAACCAGTCCCCGCCACCCCCCCCCCCAAAAGAAAGTAACCAGCCATGTCCAACTTTGTGATATACCATACTTTCCTCTCCTCCTTCCTAGAAAGTCCTCACCTGCACAAAGGAACAAGCCACGGTGCCACTGCGAAGCTGGTTCAGCAACGTCTCACAGACGGCAACATCAGGGACACTGGTCACCCCATCTGTGATCACAATGATACCTGGAGCAGGAAACATTGGACAGACCTGGGGACACTGACCAGATCAAAGTCACAGGGGGACATTCAACTGATGGGGCCCATAAGGCCTTAGTGCCCACCAACCAATATGTTTTATGATCCGCAAACATCCTTTCTTCTTCCCGTCCATCCTGCTTCTCCCTCCTGATTGCTGGATCCTGGTGTCCTAAGTGACGTCCTTAGAGCTCTACTCCTTCCCACTAGGGTCCCAGATGGCTGTCAGAGCTGAGGGTACTTGAGAGATACACTTGTGCACATTGACCTTCCTCAAACAAGGAGACAGATCCTCTTCCCTGGGACCCACTTGTACCCAGGAACCTCAATCTGTACTGATAATGCCCCCTTCCTACACCCTCCTATTTCCCCAACCTCACCACCATTCCTTATACTGACCTGCGCTAGAGTTTGAAGGGAGCAACTGCAGTGCCAAGATGCCCTGACGAATCATACTGACCAGCCCCAAGTCAGCTGTCACCATGGAGACTCCCACCTTCCGGCCCGGGGGCTCCCCTGAGTCTGGGGACTGGTCCTCTGCCTGGCCCAAATCACAGAGGAGACCGAATTCAACAGATGGCATGACTGTCCCTTCCACAGCAACACTGGAATCTACAGCCCCGCACTGCCTGGGCCAGACAGGCCTACCCTGTGAAGACCCCAACGCCCTGCTGTGCAGCCGAGTCCTGACTATGCTTGCTTGCCCAGGTGTGCTCAGATGCTGACCCGTAGATGGACAGGCAGCCTGAAAACGCATGGTGCACCGGATTACAGGGGAGCAGGCTTCCCCACCTTTTGTCAATAAGACCCCTTTCCTGTAGTTTCCCATTGCTATTAGAAAATATTTTATATATCAATCAAATTAAGTCTTCAGACATGTAGGACTTCAGATATGTGGGCTACTTCTAGGATACCCAAAGGAATGAGCAAGTGCATTCAACTGAGTCCAAGCAGCTTTATCCCTGACTGTACAAAGTCCTAGAGAACAAAACCACCCACAATCACCTTCTCAGATCCAGTGAAGGACATCTAGGACTGAAATCACACAGGCAAACAGCTTTCACATTTTCTCCTGGCAAGAGTGCATGTCTTGGGGAACATAGCTGACCCTTTCCCTCCTCTAGCAGGGAAGGAACCTGTTGTGTGCACTCACCAGCAATTCTATCCTTGGCTCACTCTGGCTCTTAGCCCCTTTTTCTGCCCTCTCTTCCCTCCATATTGGGGCTTATCCCTCTTCTCTCCCTTCTGTCTCTTAATAGTTTCTTTAAATGGCCTCCACCTGCTTTCTCTCCCACATACCTGACTCTGGGGGTCATACTGCTGCTGTAGCATGGTGGCCACCTTATCCTCAAACAGACAGAGCTGTTCGTATACCTGCTGCAGGAATGCCTCTCGCTGAGAAGGGTCCAAAAGGCAGCCCTGCACCAGCACCTGAAAAGCACAACGGAAAGATATGAAGGTTGGGGGGACACTGGCAAGCCCCTATCTAGCCTCCCTATTTATTCTCCACAGCTCCCTCTATGCGATCCTGACTTCTCACCCAGGATCTAAAGTTGGCTAAATCCACAGCCAGTTCCTCTCTTATCAGATCATCTCCTCCATCAGGGTATCAGGCTATTAATGACCTTAAACTGGGTTCACAACCTCTCTCTGCTTACAGTCCTGCACACTGGGTTTCCCCAAGCTCCCGCATGGGGGTGCCATAAGATTTTCCATCTCAGGTCACCAGACTGCCCCACCTCAGCCTGGCAAAGCCTTTCTCATTCTGACTCATACTCTTATTCTTGTTGATTTCTAAATACTGCACAGGTAGGTTTTCTCTTAGGTTCAAAATCATCTTCCCAGTTGAGCGTTCCTTTCTTCCTTTTAACCTCAGCAGGTAACTCCTACTTGTCTCTCTCTTTTTTTTAAAAAAGATTTTATTTATTTATTCATGAGAGAGAGAGAGAGGGGGGCAGAGACACAGGCAGAGGGAGAAGCAGGCTCCATGCAGGGAGCCCGATGTGGGACTCGATCCTGGGTCTCCAGGATCACACTCTGGGCTGAAGATGGTGTTAAACCACTGAGCCACCAGGGCTGCCCCTTACTTGTCTCTTCACAGAGAAAGGAAACCAGTCAACAGGAACTCCTGGCTTACTTTCACCCCAACGGTGTACTACTCTCCAACCCATAGAAAATACCCACAATGTTTGCTCCGTGTTTACATTATCTGGGTTTTTGGTTTTCTTTCAAGGCTCTGAAGAAAAGATTCCTTGCTTTTTCTTCCCCCCAAAGCTAATCTCTCCAACTCATCTTGGATCTCTTGTCTAATACCTTCATTCTCTCTCCATGGGATTCCTTTCCTCCTCCTTTCAACATAAATAAGTGCGCCCATCCTAGAAGTTTCACACGGGCCTGGTGGCCCCTGTGATCTCTTCTCTCTCTCAGACTCCCACCACCTCCTCATATGCCTGCTGTTCCCCTACCCTTGCCCTCCCAGGCAATAACTACATCTTCACTCCCTACTTGGGACTGGGAAGGGGGTGGTCCCAGCCAGAAGAGGGGCGAGGGGGACTCTAAGAAGAAAACCAGAATCAGAGCAAGAGTAGGAACTGGGGCTCTAAAGTGGGAAAGCTGTTCACAGCTGTACCATTTATAGGAGTGAAAAGTAGATCAACCCAAGAGCCCAACAGTGGAGTCTGGCTAAATATGTAATGATAAAATGCGATAAAATATTAAACTGGGCAGCAATTAAAAATCATATTTTCAAAGAAAACTTACTGACAAGGAAAAATGCCCAGACTATACACTGAAAAAGCAGGATGTCAAACTACATGTCTGGAATTCGCCTGATGTTTCTCCTCTTTGGACGGTGGGGTGGTAATGAAGGAGGATAAACAAGTACTCAAAGACAAGAAGGAAATTCCATAAAATGTTCATAGTAGTGGTTCATTCTGGGTGAGTTTTGTTTTTCTTTGTATTTTATGTATTTTTCAAATTTCTTTGAATGGACATACGCTATACACGTGATCTAACTTTTTTTTTTTTTTTTTAACTTTTGTTTTGTTTTAAGGAAAAGCAGGATACATCTTGGGGAGCTTTAGAGATAGGGAAGAAGCTAGCCCAGGGCTGAGGCCCCTGGGGGTGAGGTAATCTGAGTAAGCCTGTTCCTTCTCCACAGGGGCTGCCCTGGTTCAGGGCCCACCTCTTCTCTGGGGCTGCATTCATCTTCTTGCCTGCTCTCCCCAACAGGATCCGTCCTCCATTCTATCTTTCCAAACCACAAATCTGATCCTGTTACCATCCATTGAAAAACCTCCCATTTTTAATAGTTTTAATAATAGTGAACAGTTCTAATAGCTAACGTTTGCATGTTTTCTACATGGCAGGCACTGTTCTAAGTGATATATATGAACTCGATCACCATATGATATTGGTACTGTTAATACCCTTATTTTGGGGAAAAGACAAAGATGTACAGAGTGGTTAAGTAACTTTTACAAGTGAATGCAGCCAGCAAGCAAATACAGGGGTGTGTGAATCCACGTCTAGCACTTGTCATCACCACACTAAACTCCTCTATAGAACAAAGGGTAAGTTCTTAGCCATGACATTTAAGGCCTCTCTTATTCTGCCTCCACTTATCTCTATTTTTTCATTTTTATTTTTTTAAAGATTTTTATTTATTTATTCATGAGAGACACACACACAGAGAGAGAGAGAGAGAGAGGCAGAGAGGGAGCCCGATGTGGGACTTGATCCCGGGTCTCCATGATCAGGCCCTGGGCTGAAGGCAGGCGCTAAACCGCTGAGCCACCTGGGCTGCCCTCTCTTTTTTTATTAAAAAAATTTTTTTTCTTTTAGATTATTTAATCAGAAAACATTCCCAGAAAGTTCCAATCACAGTGATCATTATTGTTATCCTTACTACATACTAGCAAATTACTTTCCAAAAGGCTATACTGTTCGAATAATATAGAAGCATACCATATAAGTGTAACCTTGCTTGGTTCTCTCTGCCTAATTTTTAAAAATCTTATTTTTAGGGCGCCTGGGTGGCTCAGTGGTTGAGTGTCTTGGCTCAGGTTGTGATCCCTGAGTCCTGGGATCGAGTCCCACATCAGGCTTCCTCTGCCTGTGTCTCTGCCTCTCTCTGTCTCTCATGAATAAACAAAGTCTTAAAAAAAAAAGATCTTATTTCTAAGTAATCTTTACACCCAATGTGGAGCTCAAACTCACAGCCCCGAGATCGAGTCACATGTTCTGCCAACTAAGTCAGTCAGTTGCCCCTCCATTTATCTGTCTCCTCTTTACTACCAGTCCCCATCCCCACATTCAAATGTTACTTTATCAAACAGAATTACATGTAGTTCACTAGGACACCTGTGATTGGGAAGCACAGTTCCAGAGCTCTGTGGCTTTGCTTTTGGGCCTCTCCGTCTGGAAAGTCCATCTTCTTTGAAGGGTTAACCTCAATCCTTCCTTCAAGACTTACTTCAAATGCCTCTTTGTGCGAAAGTCTTTCCTGTTGCAGCCCCAGGCTTGGCTGGGTGCTCCCTCTTGGTGCTCCATGGCACCCGAGTCATTACTTATCAGTGTCCTTATCACATTCAACTGAAACTACCTCCTTTAATATCTGTCTCCCCTACTAAACTCTCAACTCCTCCCATCAGGACAGGGACAGTGTCTGATTCATCTGTGACTCTGGGACATAGCCCAGGCCTTGCACAGATCAGGTTTCAGAAAGCATCTGCCAAGATGAACCAAGTGTTGAGTGATTACCTACCACCCATGTCTTCCCTATCTTGGCTGTTAGTGCCTGCGAAGCCAGGCTTCTCTCTGGGGATGTAGCCTACAACCAACAGTCCTAACAGCTGTGCTAGGAGAGCACTTAAAACACAACAGAGGGCTGGGATCCAGACCTGCATCAATTGCCTTGACCGACCTTCAGGTGTTGTTCCTCGCATCCCTTTCTCACAGCCTGTTTGACAGCTAAGGTGACAACATGGCCATTAAAGATTGTTTTCGGGTAAGCCCCTACCAATGAGTTGAGGGTGGTTAAAAGGTTAAAAGCAGATGAGGGGAAATTGGGCCACTGCTTATCTAAGCCCAAAACAGATATCCCAGTAACAGACTTGGCCATTGTCCAAAAGGAGTGTCTCGTGATAGCCTGCTTGGGTGGTGGATAAGCCCTGTAATTATCTGTATGGTCAGCATAACACTCAGCAGTTCACAAGGCCCTCAGAGAAAATGACCCTCCTCTGTCCTTGGAAGAAATTATATTTCTGGGTATTTGTTATATTTCAAAATCATAAAATTCTTCTAAAAGATCATCTCCCAGAGGTAGGGCCATGAGTCAGAATACAAGCAAACCTTCTAATCAAATTAGGAGAGTGGTGGTGGCATAAAACAGACATTCAGGGGCCGGAACCACAGACTTACAGGAATGAGAGAGGCATTTGTCCAATCAAGGCCAAATGACCTAAAGTTCATGAGAAGGCTCTTGAAGAACAGAGGAACAGATTCTTCCTGAGAGAAGAGAGACTCAGAGATGACTAGTAAATAGGTTCAAGAAGCCAGCAGAGCTAGGGACTCCGGGCATAGACCGCAGAGATGAGACAAGGGCTTGATCAGTGGACTCTCAGAAATGAGTTCTGAGGGTATAGACTTCAGGAGAGGAAGCAATACCTGGTGGGCCTGCAGGCCAATGATTGAGGAGTAGGCCTGGATAGTTATGTAGATCTCGGGCTGGAAGTCGATGCACGATCCGGGCACGCGGAAGGGTCGAAGCAGCCCGCCCAGGCAGCGGGAGAGGGCATGGAAAACTTCATCGAACAATATCTCTCCTGTGGAATCATCCTGAGGGCAATGCAGAGAAAGATCTCTCAAGTGTGACCAAAGCAGCCCTGAGCACAGGGCAGGAGCAAGCAGCTTCCATGGTTCAGTGGAACTCTTATCTGAAGGTTGGTCACACACACCCCCACACACACAATACAGTGCCACAGATCGAAGGGGATCTCTTTAAACACTCAACCATGTACAAGCCTGTTTCCTTCCTCCAATGGTAGGCTGGGATCACTTTCCACTTCTCTCATGCCTCTCCCTCTCTCCCTCACCCTCTTCTCCCTCCTTCCCTCCCACTATCTCCCCTCAATCCCTTACCACAATGCCAGTGGACGGGCTAAGGTCGAGTTCAATGACAAATCGATACTGCCAAGCCAGGAAGGTGACCCGGGTGGAAGGTACAAGGAGAAATGGCCTTGGGACCACTGGTTCATCTGGCTGCCACCCAGGGGGCAGGACACTGAGGACTTCCAACTCCTGCTCAGACTGGAGCTGACAATTAGGATAGAGACCAGAAAAGTGTCAGGGAAGAGTCACCCCTTTATTTGCAGGACCTGAACTTCTATATCCAATGGCAAACCACTGGCTCCAGCTCCCACAGCCCAACTATATATTCTTCCTGTATGGAAAATTAAACATTTCCCCTGTGAAACCATCTTGCAGGCAAAGTCACTTGTCCATTCTAGAATCAGACCTCCCCAGGATAAATCTCCCCTCCCGTTTCTAGGATCCTCTTTAAAAAATCAGATCCTTCTGGGCCAGCCTAGCGTATCCTGTATGTTTCTGGGCCTCACCAGCATCTCCTGGGGTGTGGCCTGCACAGTTTGATGCAGGTGATTGAGGAACCAGGCCAGGCGGACATTTCGGGAGATTCGATAATCCTTTTTCATCAACAGGAACACCTGCCCAGCTTCTTCTACCTGGACACAAAGAGACATTAAAAAAAAAAAATGTAAAAATTCACTAAGTTCCTAGCATTCGTAGATCAACACGGAAATAACTTGTCTAAGGAGTTCATAATACCTGAGAGACAAGGCAGCAGAGGCAAAAAGTTAACTCCCACCTCAGTGCAAAGTGCTCCCAAGGACTTGATTCTCTGCTCCCATTCCCCTTATGCGGACTTCTATGTTGATGAAGTGACCTTTTCCCATTAGGTGTTTCTCCTATAAGCTACGAACTTGTTGAGGGCAGGAACTGTGTCTTGTTCTAGTCTTGTGTCCCTATGCACAGCAAATTGCTTACAACAGAGCAGATAATCAATAATGCCAACGCTTCCTCCAAAGAAGCCTTGACAACAATGGCCACTTAAAGGACTCTTCGCTGGGTGACTAGCAAGTCTGCTGAATGCCTCCAGATTCAACTTCTGTGGATCACAACCCACTTTTCCCACCCTCCACACTTCATTGCGGTCAGTACTCTAGATCCTTCCCACCACTGCCTCACAGGCAGTTGACTCAACAGTGTCCTGACAAGCATCAGTTCCCTTATCCGCATCCTTGTCCTTCCACTCACAAGCCTTGCCAAATCTTGACTCAGGATGGATTTGACATTCTCTTTTATCCACACATATACCATGCCAGCTGCACTTTGACACAAAGAAACTTGTCATCTTGCCAGGAATGCCACCTCCAGTAGGCCTTTAGCAATCCTTTTACTTCTCCCCGGTGAGCAACCTCTCCTATTCCCCTAGAACGTTTCCTGATCTCTCAACTCCTGGGATCCCAACAGATAAACTCACCTACTGTTTCATGCAGAAAACCTGGGTCCATTGGTCTGAACTCCCTCAATGTTTCTTCCTGAACAAGGTTATCTGAAATTCCTTTATTCCCTTACTCTAGCCTCCAATGAAAAGATTACTCTCCTCCCATTTTAGGCAAATTGCAAACTGCTCCTCCAGGGTCCCTGAAGGGTGAGGGGGAAATGCCAGGCTGCAAGCACTGGAGAGGGGTAGAAGAGAAATGAACAGAGGCTAATGACCACCTATTAAGAAATGTAGTATTGAAAGGAAAGTTTTCTCCCCTAAATGGGGGAAATGTGGAAGAGAAACTGAAAAAGCCCTGGAAAAGCACTAAGGAAGGGTGCCCGGGAGCAAAGAGGAGCATGGAGAACAGAGATGTGAGGACTAAAGGTGAAGAAAGTCTTTCTTCTCCAGGACAGGAGGCATGTGGCAAAAGATGCAGAAACAGACCCTGGGATGTGGCACAGTGAGAGCAGAAGGCAAGAAGGTTAACATTCTTTGAACACCTATAATATATCCAACAGTGCCCTGGACAGACTAAATACAAGAACTTCAGACTCAGATAGCCTGGCATGAATCCCAACTCAGCCTCTTAGTAGCCTGTGAGGTCAGGGAAAGCATTCTTAACCTTCCTAAGCCTCAGTGCTCTCATCTGTAAAATGGATATAATTCTTAAAAAAAAACTTTTTTTTAAAAGATTTTATTTAGGGACACCTAGGAGGCTCAGCAGTTGAGTGTCTGCCTTTGGCTCAGGGCATGATCCCAGGATCTGGGATCAAGTTCCACATTGGGCTCCCTGCATGGAGCCTGCTTCTCCCTCTGCCTATGTCTCTGCTGCTCTCTCTCATGAAAAAATAAATAAATCTTTTTTAAAAAATAAAGATTTTATTTACTGGAGAATGAGTGAGCACAAGGGGTGTGTGTGTCCTATAAATGGATATAATCCTAATCTTGATCTAGTGTTGTTAAGTAGGTAAAGTGAAATCAGGCATATGAGGTGTTCTGCACAATGCCTGACACTTATAAAGAATATTATAAAAATCAACTATTAGAGGTTATTACCAGGCACAATACAAGGCTCTTCACACAAGTACACTCATCCAGTCTGTACATAAAACACTGAACAGAAAAATTCCGAGGCCCAAAATATTGAAAAAATTTAACATAATTAGTAGGTAGAGGATCAGAAGTCAAACCCAGGCCTCATAAGTCACAGAGCCCAAAGACTGAGAGTGACAAATGGATAGAACTGGGGACTTAATTAAGAGCAGAAAAGAGGCACCTGGGTGGCCCAGTGGTTGAGCATCTGCCTTCTGGCTCAGGTCGTGACCCCCAGGGTCCTGGGATTGAGTTCCACATTGGGCTCCCTGCAGGGAGCCTGCTTCTCCCTCTGCCTATGTCTGTCTCTCTCTGTGTCTCTCTCATGAATAAATAAATATAATCTTTAAAAAAAAAAGATGAGCAGAAAAGATTTGGGGCACCTGGGTGGCTCAGTTGGTTGAACCTCTGCCTTGGGCTCAGGTCATGATCTTGGGATCCTGTGACTGAGACCTACATTGGGCTCTGGACTCAGTAGGGAGTCTGCTTCTTCCTCTCCCTCTGCTCTCTCCCCACCCACTCATTCTCTCTCAAACAAATAAAATCTTAAGAAAAGAAAAGAAAAGAAAAGAAAAGAAAAGAAAAGAAAAGAAAAGGAAAGAAAAGAAAAAAAGAAAAGAAAAGAAAAGAAAAGAAAAGAAAAGAAAAGAAAAGAAAAGAAAAAAGAAAGAACATGACAGATCTCTAGGAGGCAGAAAGGATGCTCTGTCATCATCAGAAAGATAAGATACTTGAAACACTGATATGATATGATTCAGTATTATTTTGTGTTAGGTCTCTAAGATAACCTAAAATCACCCTACTCTCTATTATTACACTTCTTTCCCTACACTGGGCTCAGGTAGGTACTGGACAGGATTTTGGATTTTATCCCAAGAGTTAGGACAAGCTACTGAACTTTTTTTCAGCAGAGCAGTAACATTACATCTGTGTAAAAAAAAAAAATTCCCTCTGGCTACCATGTGATTCAGAAAGATCCCCTAACAACCAGGGGAAATGACAGTGGCCTAGACCAGAGCTACTCAAAGCAGCCATTCCGGGAACTGTTTGAGACTGGTCCCCCATGAGACACCAGTTGTGCCAGAATGTAAAGCCAGCACTGACTTTCATTGAGAAAGTCTGGTTTTATTTATTTATTTTTTTAAAAGATTATTTATTTATTTATTCATGATAGTCACAGAGAGAGAGGCAGCGACACAGGCAGAGGGAGAAGCAGGCTCCATGCACCGGGAGCCCGATGTGGGATTCGATCCCGGGTCTCCAGGATAGCGCCCTGGGCCAAAGGCAGGCGCCAAACCGCTGCGCCACCCAGGGATCCCCGAAAGTCTGGTTTTATACACACACATACACACACACAGGTAAAGACAGTTGAACTAGCCTTCAAGACAAGTGAGCTTAGCTACCATTTTAAGGAATCTTTAGAATAAGACAAAAACTGGTGATTAATTAGAAAGTAACAGAAAGGTGTCAGGATGGCTAAGATAGCACTGGAAACCAGTTAGTTGTGGAATGATTTCCGAGTTAGCTAGAAAAATCAGATATAGGTATTTACCATCACTTCTAACCACCATTCCCCCAAAAGGTCCCATCAGATTGCATATTCTTATCGCCAAGATGCTAAAAACAGAACAGGGATCTACTTTGCAAAGAAGGAAACTGCAGCAGTTACTTGCCCTCTGCCTGGCCCTTGGTCTCAAGGTGGGATGCTCTCATGAGCCAGTCAAGCTCTCCCTCAGGACAAGTGGTGTGGGTGTGAGATGGGTGCCCACTCTTATCTAATTGCTGATGCTGGGCCCCTGCCAAGGTTTTTTTTTGTTTGTTTGTTTGAGAATTTATTTATGAGAGAGAGAGAGAGAGAGCGAGCAGGAGAGAGGAGCAAAGGGAGGAGAAGCAGTCTTCCCACTGAGCAGAGAGCCAGACATGAGGCTAGAACCCAGGACCCTGGGATCATGACCTGAGTCAAAGGCAGACATTTAATGGTCTGGGCCACTCAAGCACCCCTGGGGCTTGGAATATTATGAGAATAAGAAGGATACTCAAATTCAGCATCCTGTTCATCATTCTATTCTTCGAGCCTAAGCAGTACCCAGGACATCAGATGCTCTATATGATTTTGCTGAATAAGTGAATTCACCATATCGTTCTAAGCAAAGCAAAGTGATGTTTACAACTAATAATCAGGGGGTGCCTAGGTGGCCCAGTTGGTTAAGCATCCAACCGGGTTGATCTCAACACAGGTCTTGATCTCAGGGTCATGAGTTTTAGTCCCATACTGGGCTCCACACTGGGCGTGGAGCCTACTTAAAAAAAAAATTAAAACTAATAATCAGTACAACTCTTCTCAAGGTGAGATAAATTTTTTTTTTTTTTTATGATAGTCACAGAGAGAGAGAGAGGCAGAGACATAGGCAGAGGGAGAAGGAGGCTCCATGCACTGGGAGCCCGACGTGGGATTCGAACCCGGGTCTCCAGGATCGCGCCTGGGCCAAAGGCAGTCGCCAAACCACTGCGCCACCCAGGGATCCCAGGTGAGATCATTTTAACACTAATCTCGGTTACTATTTTCCTCTTTGGTACTTAGTAAAGACTTTGTTTTCCAAATGCCAGCCTATTTCAGCTATGCAAGGAAACAACAAAGGGAGTTTGGGCCCAAACTGAGCCGGGTTAAATCAGCACCGTGGGAACAACTGGGAACACTTGGCTCACTCCATCTTCTAGGACTAAAATCTTGGCAATTCTGGGTTTAATGAATGAATCTTTCTATGATCCCCTAAACTAAATCAGGTACCTCATGTCAAGCATTCACAAAACAATCTACAATTCTTCTTCATAGCCCCTACTACAGTTTATAATGAAGAATTTCTGTATTTCGTAATGTTTGTTTCACCTACAAGTCTAGAAGCTCCAGGGAGGTAGAAGCTGTGTCTATATATTGTTCTTTGCTGTATCCTTAGCAACTAGCACAGTGCCAAGACACACTAGGTATTCAAATATTTGTTGAATGAAATGTATAAATAAGGGAAATTGCTCTCATAAGCTTAATTTATTCTCTTCTGTTTCAAGCTCTGTTCTGAATTTCTTACCAGTGATTCCAAATTTTTCATTTTTGTCAACATCTGCTCTTTGTTATTCAAGTGTTCCTTCCTCATGTACTTTATGGAAAAAACTAGCCTATTTTATTGTGTGGATTTTTCCTTTGCTTCTGTATAAGTTTTTACCAGATTTTCACTAAAGTGTGCTTTTCTAATATTCTCTCTTTTTCTACTATTCTTGGAATCTGGGGAGGGAGAGCTGGTGTGGGTTCAACAGATTTGTTTTGAAAGACAGTGTGTTTCTATAGTGGAGCCGCTGGGCTTGAGCTTTAGTTTCCTCCTCTATAAATATGATCACCTTCTCCAACAGCATATTAGTGTAACAAGTAATAACAAGTAATTCAACCATCAGGTTCTCCTTTAAGTCTGGAAGGAGTCCGGACAGCCATTCACCAGTTTTGCTCTTCCTCAGTTATCTGCGCCAAAATATGTTCTTGATATAATATTCATCCAACCTTGAGATCTGTTCTCTTGAAAACATCTAACCCACTTTTGGTTTTACTTCCTCAGGCCCCACAGGGAAAGTCTGACCCTCTGCCAAAGGAGAATCTAGCAAACATCTGAGGGGAGTCTGGAGTCTACTTCTCCATTGTAAACATCTCCCAAGCTCTTTTTTTTTTTTAAAATATTTTATTTATTTATTCATGAGAGACAGAGAGAGAGGCAGAGACACAGGCAGAGGAAGAAGCAGACTCCATGCAGGGAGCCCGATGTGGGACTTGATCTTGGGACTCCAGGATTATATCCTGGGCCAAAGGCAGGTGCTCAACAGCTGAGCCACCCAGGCATTCAATCCCAAGTTCTTTAGATGTATCTCAAATGGCATGGTTTTTAGTTTCCTCATTATTTTATATCTTTTTTTTTTTTTTTAAATGATAGTCACAGAGAGAGAGAGAGAGAGGCAGAGACACAGGCAGAGGGAGAAGCAGGCTCCATGCACTGGGAGCCCGACGTGGGACTGGATCCCGGGTCTCCAGGATCGCGACCTGGGCCAAAGGCAGGCGCTAAACTGCTGCGCCACCCAGGGATCCCTATTTTATATCTTAGATCATATGCCTATGAGCTTTGGTTGGTCTCTTTTTCAACTTAAAATGTGGGGGCCAGAATGGAATACAATATCCAGGTGCAGTCACAGATTCAGTCTCTTAAGTTCTATTTGGAAGATTGACTGTACTGTTGGTGCAGGGAAACTTCATGACTTTTTCACTTATGTTGCTGTTAAGACACATCCTCCATTCTGTCCTCATGCAGCTGGCTTTTTGGGACACATACAATTATTCAATTAGTCTTGTTACATTGGATAAATTCAGTCTGTTTTTCTATTGTGAAGCTCGGAGTGCTGTTTTGCCTTCTAGCAAATCTCTTTCCAGCTTAATTTCCCTGCTAATTCGATCAGGATGCCATCAATTTCTCATCGCAGTCCAAAGAGGACAGAGACAAGGAGAGTATGTACTCATTTATTGGTCAACAAATTTATGGAGAGCCAGCTACTTGATAGCACTGGGCTGGATCCTAAGGATACCTTGGAAAGCAAAAACTGGCATTCTCTGCTCTCAAAAAATTTACCCCATAATGGAGAAAAAATTTAATCAAATAATTTCTCTAATTACTATATTATTACAAACTGAGTAAGTGCACCAAAGGAGAATGCAGTTCTGTGGCAGCATATAATAAAGTAACCTAACCTAGACTAGGGTCTTGGGAGAAAGTGGCCCTGAAGGTTGAGCAGGGTTTGCTAGGTAAGGAGGGAAAGGGGAGACAAACCAGGTGGGACACAGATGGGTGCTGTGCTATTAGACAACATTTAGATTAGTGGCTATTAGGCCGCCTATTTCCACTACAGTACTCTTCCATTTCTCCACCTTGTCTTGAAAGTTGTTTTGAATGATGGACTGACTGTCCAAGGCCAAGCTGAAACCCACCTAGTTCATCAACCAGTTCTTACAGAATCCACCCTCTTAAAACCAGGGACATCTCCTCAATTTGAGCTTTCTTGCAACATTCTGCCTCATCCATGACCCCTTCAAAGTCAACAGCTAGGTGTTCAAATCACCATCTCGAAGATGCAAGATGTAATTGATCAGATCCAGAAAACTTAATAATTAATTTAAGCAGATAGAAGAGTAGTTTTTGAGGTGTGATCCAAGGACCAGGTGCATCAGAATGGCCTCAGGTGCTTATTAAAATGCAGATTCCTGGGCACCACCCAAACCAACTGAATTTGAATTGATAGGACTCCAGAAAGGAAATTTAACAAGCTCCCCAAGGGATTCCTCTACTTTAACATCTGACAATCCCTGAATTAGCTGTGTTCTCCCTGCTTCCAGACTCCCATGGAGCTTTGATTCCCTGATATTTAATACCCGAGTCCGAAGCGCAGTCCTCTTGGAGTAGTCTGGCAGAGAAAGCGTGGTTCTGGAGTCAGAGACTTCAATTCAAATCTGGTTCTACTACTTGCTATCTGTGTGAGCTCGGACAAGTTACTTAATTTTTCTAGGCCTCAGTTTCTTCATTGATAACATGTAGGTAAGAATATCTACTTCATAAAGATGTTGTTGCAATTCAATAAGAATCTGAATAATGGTAGAAGCAGCCTATCATTCTTTGGAACATTTCTTGAGACCTACATACCATGTATGTATAACAAGATGAATAATAATTAGGCACTGTGCTGCATACCATGTATATCAGCATGAAGGAATCATCGCCCTTCTCAATTTATTGGGTTTTGTTTGCTCTTTGCACCTGTCCCTTTGTGGTTAAAGTATCATCTTTGAAACCTTTTCTAACCCTCATGCTGTTTTCTGTTCATAGAATCCCATGAAACAATTTAGACATTTTTCCCCCTTGAATTGTCTGTAGACTCCTTACTACTGTGCTTATGCCAAAGTCCTGAACCTCTAGCATGGGCTCAACCTGAATCTGCTCATCTCTCCCCAATCTCCCACTGCATCAGCACACCTGGGATCTTTTAAACACTGGTTTTGCTGCCACTTGCTAGTACAAGGCCTTGCTGAAGTTACTTAAACTCTCTGTACCTTAGTTTCCTCATCTGTGACATTGGGAAAATAACAGTGCCTATTTCATGGAGGTTTTACAAGGATTAGGCAATACTCGGTAAACACTCCAGAAGTGTTAGCTATTCCCACTGCCACAGTGCACTCACAGCGGCCACTGCTTCCTCTGTTCTCTGAAGGCTCTAAGCTCCTTCTCTCGCAGGATTTTCACAATCGCCTCTGCCTCTGCTCATGGCCAACCTCTACTCAGTTTTCAGGCTGAAATGTCATTTCTCTGAGAAGGCATTCTCAACCCAGCCCTCCCTTCTCACACTTCCTAACAGAGTCAGTTAAGAATCCCTTTCAAACATTAATTCACTCTGTAGTTTTCCTTTGCAGCCCTCACTATAATTCAGTGTTTGTTTACTCCATTAAAATAGGGGACATGTCTGTCTTACACTGCTCCGCATCCACCCTGATACTTAGCATGATTCTGAGTCCATAGTAGCACTCATAAAATATTTTAGGTATTTGATGAATGAATGATTTCTGACTATGCCCAATTTTTTTCTCTTGGGATTTTAACAACCTCTAAAAGTCAGTCACTTTTCTGACCAGGGGCAGAACTCTTCACTCCCCTTACCTTCTGAGTTAAAATTTTCAGAAATTCAGATCAAGAACTTAACACATGCTTAACTTTTGGCTGAATGAGACTCCAACTTTGTCTTGACTCCAAGTTACTACAGATCTGCACCGATCAATATGGAAGCCATTACCAAATGGGGCTACTGAGAACCTGGAATGTTGCTAGTTCAGTAGTCCAAAATGAGAAGTGCTATTAAGTATAAAATACATGCTGGATTTTTAAACTCTAGTACAAAAAAGAATGATAAATATCTTATAATTTTAAATATTGCATGTTGAAATGGTAATATTTTGTAAATGTAGAGTTAAATAAAATACATTACTAAAACTGGTTTCATTTGTTTCTTTTTACCATTTTAAATGGGGTTACTGGAAAATTTACGTATGTGCATTAGATTTCTACTGGACAGTGCTGTTTTATTTATTTATTTATTTGAGGTGTGGGAGCAAGAATGGGGGGGGACGACAGTGCTGTTTTAGACTACCTGCCTAAAAGGTATACTGTATTTTCCTAGAACATCCCCCCATTTCCTCTCATCTTAATCCTTAAAGAGATGTATTCAAAATTCTTTCAGGCTTTCTCAATATTGATATGTACGATGCATAGGCTATCCCGCTATCCCTGAATGTGTCTGATTCTTTTATTTTTTTCTAAAGATTTATTTTTTTTTTATTTGAGGGAGGAAGGGGAAGAAGGAGACTCTCAAGCAGATTTCCCCATTGAGCCCAGAGCCCAACATGGGACTCGGGTCTCTCCACCGGGAGATCATGACCTAAGCTGAAACCAAGAGCTCAATTGACTGAGACACCCAGGTGTCCCTATCTGATTCTTTAAAATAGGGCAACATTTCTTACTTAATCTCGGGTCTCATCACACCAAATCCCCACAAACTGGAGATTTACCATCCTGTGGTTATGTTATTATACTATAATCACGAAGTTTAAGAACATAAGACCTGGAGCCAGGCCCCGTTTGGGATTCCTAGCTCTACTACTTACTAGCTGTGTTACTATGTTGCTTTGGTGAGCTCTGTGCCTCAATTTCCCCCAAATGAAAGATGGAGATGATAAAAAGCATCTAGGGATGAGAGCACTAAGTGATATTTGCAAAGTGTCGAGAATGGTGCCTGGCATGCAGTAAGCATTCACTAAGTAATAACTACTACTTATGTCACTATACACATCCTTCACCCTTCCCACCTACTCATATATTCTCTTAGAATACCGGGCACTTCTTTTAGTGATGTTCTTTCCAAATCTGATTTTATGCTCAGATCTTCTAATTTCAAAACTCTGCTACTCCCCAGCTCAGCAGCACTTGGGTAAGGTACTTAACCTTCACTTTTGGGTTTCCTTATCTGCAAATGAGAAATGGATATTGCCACCTCCCTGGCACAAGTTTGAGTAACATCATGTACGTACAGGTTCCTTTCATTAGCACCTAATGGGTGCTCATATGCATTTTCTGGTTTAATGCAGAAGGTCCTCACAACACACCGTAAGACAGGTATCTTAATGAAGAAGGAAACAGGATCGGGATAGTCAAGACTTGCCCAAAGTTGCACAGACAGCTAAATGGCGACACCAATACTGGGACGAGACTTCACTCTGAGCCAAATGTTTTTTTCTTTTCTTTTTTTTTTTTTTTTTCCCCACCAAACCAAAGCTGCTCCCTAAGTGCATAAGCGCTACAACTAAGTTAACTCACGCTGTTCACGGCATTCCAATGCCTGCAGAAATGCAAAAACCATCAACACACTAGTGCCATGTTGCCCACGGAAACTGCGGTAGAAAAATCAAACCTCAAGTTTTGTTAACATCGATATTAAAGACCGAAGAATCCGAGAGCCCTGGAGCCGGGGACGTGTCTGAAATTTCAATAAACAAAACAAAGCGACGGGTTTCTGCTCTAGCCGCCCCCGCGACGACACTGCGGGCCGCGGGGAGGAGGCTCAGTGGTCGGGCCTTTGGGGCCGGGCGGGTCCCTGCGCAGGCTACGCGGCCCGGCCGCCCCCAAACCGGGAGGAGGCCTCCCCCTCGGGGCCCGGGGTCCAGCGCCCTGCGTTGCGCCCTCCCGCCCCTCACCTCCGGCTCCGGGCGCTCCGAGGCCATCACACAGCCCTCCCGCGCCGGCCCGGGCCAGAGAAGATGCTCCACTCTCGACCCCTGACCCGGCTCCCGGAGCCCCGCCGGAACCGGAAGTGAGGGGGCGGGCCGCGCTCTCCCTGAGCTTTCTGATTGGGGGACGAGGTCTCTCAGAGTGGATCGCCGACTAGGAAATCGGAAGGGGAAGTCGCCGCCGTCGCCGCCGCCGCCATCGCCGTCATCGCCATGCAGGTGAGAGCGGGCTTGGGGCTGTTAACCGCCAGCTAGCTTCAGGTGACAGGACTGAGAATGGGCTGGCCGAGGAGAGAGTGAGGAGTCGGGGCCGACGGGAGGGGGCAGAGCGCGTAGCTGACGGGTAAGGGCCCGCGGGGGCGCGGACGACTGGAGCGGTGGGGGTGGGGCCCACTTGGCAAGAGATGGGAGGTTGGGGCATTGTCATGGGGAAGGAGGCTGCGTGGACTAGCTGGCGTGCACGGAGGGATCAGGCTACGGTAACTGGGACGGTTGACATGCAATGCAAGGAAGGCAGCTCAAGAAAATGCAAGTTGGCTCCGGCCCCTGCCCAAGCTGTTGGATGTAGACATGAGGGATCTGGATGGAATTGCAGAGGAGCCCGAGGGACCGAGGGATTGGGGGAAGGGGAGGGAGGCCCAGAGCCGAGCTACTTAAAATCTGAGGCTCTGTGAGTGGAGCGCCGGATCCAGGCCCTCGTCATGCCCCTTGGTGAGTTTGCAAGACAGCTCTGCATCATTTCTCCCAGCCTGAGCCTGTTAGTTGTTGAGGATGAAGAAATGGAGTAAAACCGGAGATCACAGACGGGAGGAAACTGCAGACACCCCAGCATTTTAAAATTGTGTCTCTGGCTCCTAGGAGCATGTGCGTTTTGTCTTTGTTTTTCGCTTGCCGCTTACTTTCTTGCACCTGGTTGGCTGTCAGTAAATGTCTTCAGGCTGAGTGAGCTTGTGGAAGGGACGCAGGAATATGGGCACAGAGATAAAGCGAATGCCGACTAATCCAGCAAGAAGAAGCTTGAAAACTTCAAATGCTGATGGCAGATGAGGAGTGGGGGAGGGGCCGTGGGGGTACAAGTTTCAGGGAAACCTTAGTTTCCTTCGTTTCCACAAGCATGGGTATGTTTTCCGGAGATTGTGTGACTGGCAAGAACTTCCAGGCTCACAAGGCAAGTTCTAGGACAAGAGAAAGACAAAATACTGCAGAGGCACACAAAAGTTAATAAAGCCCAGGGATTATGTCTGAAAAAAATGCCTCAGTGAGAGAGTGTTTCTATTTTTTTTTTAATTTTATTAATTTATTCATGAGAGACAGAGAGAGAGAGGGAGAGACACAGGCAGAGGGAGAAGCAGGCTCCACGCAGGGAGCCCGACGTGGGACTCAGTCCTGAGGCCCCAGGATCACGGCCCCTGGGCCAAAGGCAGCACTAAACCACTGAGCCACGTGGGCTTCCCTGAGAGAGTGTCTAATACAGAGGAAAGCCAGACATGAATTAGCAGACAATGAGGGAAAGGAGGAATTGAGGTCAGGCAAATGGATTGAAAGGTCTAAGAATTGATGCTGTCTGTAACCCAAATACCAAAGATAGAGAACAGCCTGGCTTTCCTGCACCAGTGAGAGCCTGGGTTACTTGACTAGTTTTGCATACTGTCATCCCGGCTTTTCAGCCTTCTCTGTATGCGACATAGCCACACCTATCTGTTCCTATTGGTGCAGAGGGAGGAGAAGCAGCTGGAGGCATCATTAGATGCACTGCTGAGTCAAGTGGCTGATCTGAAGAACTCACTGGGGAGTTTCATATACAAGTTGGAGAACGAGTATGACCGGCTGACCTGGTAAGGGTTGCCAGGGCAAGCTGAGGAGGGCTCCATGGGGTGGGGGTTGAGGGGGCAGGCCTCCTGATTGATAGGACATCTCCAGGGAATGTCACAATTTATCACTTTGCAAACTTTTTTTTTCTTTTAAATTTCCAAGTTTGTTTTTTTGTTTTTAGATTTCATTTATTTATTCATGAGAGACACATAATGATTGAGAGAGGCAGAGACACAGGCAGAGGGAGAAGCAGGCTCCCTGCAGGGAGCCCGACGTGGGACTCGATCTCAGGTCTCCAGGATTACGCCCTGGGCTGAAGGTGGTGCTAAACCGCCAAGCTACCCGTGCTGTCCTGCAAACATCTTTTAATTTGAAAAGAGCTATGTTTCCCAACATTTAACAAGTGAAGTTTGTCGTAGAGCCACTGTGGCACAGAAATAGAGAAATGCCCAGTTTTCCAACCCAAGTTTTTTCTAGCTTTTGATTGTCACCCTTTGACTTCTCTGGGTGGAGGTACTCCGTCAGTGGGTCCTCCCACTACAGTAAGAGTACAGCGTTCATCTCGGATCTCTTATGATAGATATTGCTGAGTCTTTTAGGTCCAACCTACTCTGCAAGTGTGGATCCTGTTTTCAGGCCTGAAAGATCTTTTTTTGCCCAGTTTATAAATTTTTAATGATAAGCATAGCCATGGTTCTTACTTTGCCACTGGTCTTTTACCCCATTCAAATAATGAGCTGCCTTATTTCTCCATATGTGTTAGAAACTAAAAGCATGTCCCTTTTTCATAACCCCACAATCCCTGGGATCCAGTCTGGTTCCTGCCCAGTCCAGCTGTAGTGCTCTGAGTCTTTTTCGAGTGAGCCTGGGTATTCCTAGTCTGAAAGACCCCTTCGAGGCTACTTTACTGAGAACATCGTGACACCTTCTTACCACTACCAGGCCGTCTGTTCTGGACAGCTTCGCCTTGCTCTCTGGACAGTTGAACACTTTGAACAAGGTCTTGAAGCATGAAAAGACACCGCTGTTCCGCAACCAGGTCATCATCCCCCTGGTGCTGTCCCCAGACCGTGATGAAGATCTCATGGTAAGAAGAGGAGAAGGGCATAACATGGGAAATTAAATTCTTAGATGAGGGCTTAGGGCACAATTGTTGCTTGGTTATTTTAGAAGTTCTGAATGTGTAGTGTGTGGTAATAGAAAGCAAGGGCTGCTTTATTGAGGCCTTTTTTTCCTTCTGGAATTGGGGAGCTACTTCCAAGTAGTGCCAAATAAACCTGAGGCCTCTGTGCCAAGGCAAAGACCTTTCTCCTCCAATACCTATCTTGAGGAAAAAGTGTGTTCTTTTGTGATTTTTGTCTGTTTTGGTATTTTATTAAAATGTAGCAAAGAGAAACTTGTCTCTATGTCTGGTAGAAATAGAGGTGTGAGCAGATGGAAATGAAGCAGGGAGTAAGAGCAACAGTGTCCTAGGAAGCCAGATACTGTAAGTGTCAGGCTGTGTTTTCCCCAAAAATGTACCATTTGCCAGTGGAAGGAGCTGTGTAGCAAGCCAGATTGAATTGTCTTGGATTGCATGGGAGGATCAGTAACATCTGTGTGTTACAGCGGCAGACCGAAGGACGAGTGCCTGTTTTCAGCCACGAGGTGGTCCCTGACCACCTGAGAACCAAGCCTGACCCTGAGGTCGAAGAGCAAGAGAAGCAGCTCACAACAGATGCTGCTCGCATTGGTGCTGACGCAGCTCAGGTTGGACCAAGTCACTGCCCTGCTGCTCCCCCCTCCCCTGGGGCCCTTCATGAGAAGCTGGGCAGTACTGTTGGTGTCTGGTAGGGGTGCACAATTGGTTATATAAAAGTTGCCCCTGGAAGAGCACAAGGAACAGCCCTCATCACAAGCATTTCCTGTCTGCTCTGATCTCTGCACAAATGTGTTACAGAAGCAGATCCAGAGCTTGAATAAAATGTGCTCGAACCTTCTGGAGAAAATCAGCAAAGAGGAACGGGAATCTGAGAGTGGAGGTATGGAAGGATTGGTGGCAAAAATGGAGGAGGGAAAGGAGGAGAAGATGACTGGACTAGGACTGGTGGTTTGGGTGGTGGTGAAGTGAGGATAGAAGACAACTGCTTAGGAGAGGGATGTGTCCATTCTGTTTGCCGTTTATACTGAGGGCCAGCCCTGGAGCAGGCAGAGGAAAGGGGCAAAATGAGAAGAGATAATTCTGAGATAGTTGTGGGGGTCTCTTGGGGTCTCTTTTTCTGGGCTGCTGGTGAGTGTGGGTGCTGCTGAAGCCCTGGGGCTCCTGGGGCTGGTCTTCCTGCTGCCAGGTTTAGTCCAGGGTCAGAGGCGCGTCACAAGCTCCTCACTTCCCCTTTTTCTTCAGGTCTCCGGCCAAACAAGCAGACCTTTAACCCCGCAGACACCAATGCCTTAGTAGCAGCTGTGGCCTTTGGGAAGGGGCTGTCTAATTGGAGGCCTTCCGGTAGTAGTGGTCCTGGCCAGCCCGGCCAGCCAGGAACTGGACCGATCCTTGCTGGAGCCTCAGGATTACAGCAAGTACAGATGGCAGGAGCTCCGAGCCAACAGCAGCCACTGCTCAGTGGGGTGCAGATGGCCCAGGCAGGTCAAACAGGTAAGGTGGCGGAGAATGACATGGTAGCAGACTCGAAGCATGGAAATAGGGATAAGCTGGATTGTCTGGGCCCCCAGTATTCCAGAGTTGGAGATTTTCTCCTATCCTCCTTGGACTGTGACCCAGAAATCAATTTTTAAGAGTAAAAACACCCTTTTGAGACTGTAGCAGGTACCAGCGAAAGGAAGAACTTTGAGCGGCAGGACTGCACCTCCCAGCCCCATCTTAGAGCTCTGTGTCAACTACCTTCTTGTCCCGTTTACTCTGGACACTGAGTGTGCTGTCAGGGTCTTAGACCAGTGGGTGGGCCTCAGTTAAGACCATTCAGTAGGGATGCTGGGATTGAAAGACAAGCAAGCTACACGTACTCTTTTCTTTGTATTCAATCTCTCTGATCTACTGTTAATAGTTATGAGAACAGTCTGGAGGAGTTCAGATGTGCGTAGCTAGAAGAGGTGTTTTGTGTTTTGTTTTGTTTTTTTTTGTTTTTTTCCAAAGCCCTCCAGGAAACGGAGCAGTTACAGTAAGAGAGAACAGTCTTTTGCCTGTGACAGTAAATGGGGTCTAGCTGTCTTTTCCAGAAGTAGCTGAGCACGAGACTGCTGGGGTGTGTTCTGACCCCTCATACTATCAGTCCTTTTTTTCCAGATACCTTCCGGGAGAGGGCTGGTCAGGACCCACACCTCTAATCTTTGCTACCCGGGGTCAGAGGCCACAGAGGTTCTGAGCTGATAGAGCGAAAGGGTGGCAGAAGGGAGCCTGGGAGACCACCTCTCTGATTTATCATAAAAGTCTTACTGTGCTTCAGGTGTCTTTCTTCATGTTCCTTTTAGGGAAAATGCCAAGTGGAATAAAAACCAACATCAAGTCCGCTTCAATGCATCCCTACCAGCGGTGAGTGTGGCCGGCAACTTTGCCCAAAGCTGGACTAGACGGGTATAATAAAGAGAACATGGGCTTTCAGCGCCAGACAGGTTCCAGCTGCACCACAGACTAGCTGAGTGACCTTGGGCAAGTGACCTGATTTTTCTGAGCCTGTTTTCTTTGTAAATGGTGATGATACCTACCTCATAGGGTTGTTGTGAGGACTGAAATGAGAAAATGAATGTAAAACAGTACAGCCTATGAAATAATGGGCATTCAATAAATGATAGTTTCTACAGCCACTTCTCCCACTGCCCTCCTCAGTCCTGGATCCAGAACCCAGCAGGATCTGACACTCCTTCGTGTCAGCGGTGAGCTGATGGACACAAGATCATGGACCACTCTGTTCTGTTTGAAAGCCTGTCCGTATTTTATGGTGCCAGAAACTGTCACAGCCTGTGTATGTCCTTAGAGGCATGCCGGCTCCATAGGCCCCCCTGCCCAGGTTCCATGAGGGCCATCTCTCCAAGCTGCCGGCAACGGGGCTTCTGGGCTGGGTCAGAGGGTCCACCCACAGCTCTGGTGAAGCGTGGGCCTGCCCTCCCCTCTCCTTCACCCTATCTTATACACATGCAAGAAGATGCTGAAGGTCCAGTAGGTGTGGGCTTCCCAGGAAGTGGCTCTACCAGGTAGGACTGTGTGAGAAAGGGGCTTTGTTAGCACGTGAAGCCCCTTCTCTCCGGACTCATTTTTCTTATTTTAGAGGGAGAGGGGAATCACGCTTTACACCGTCTTTCTTCTGGATTTCACTGCTCTCATAATAGCTCCTGGTTCCTGGACTCGGGCCAGGATGGCTTTCCTCCAGTCCACTAAAACTGTGGCTCAAATGAGAGCCAGATTGCTGGTGGGTGGGGACAGCCCTCAGGACCTCCGCATGCTTTACATAAAGCTGAAGAGCAGAGTGAGTTGGGTCTGCAACCTAAGCCCCCTTTCTTGGTGCTCCTTTGCAGGCAGGGGCAGGGTTTGAGTCCGGAGAAGACCAAAGGGTTTCTCTGAATGAAGTTCTTTAAATTGATGGCCACAGGGTCCATGTTAGCCGACAGTGATTTACGAGGGAGCTCTCTAGCGGTCAGAGGCCCTGTGTCAGAGACTTTCAGAGTTGATGCAAGGCGGTTCCAATTTGTTCCCCATAAAATGTCTTCTTAGCTTTGATTAGCTTTGATCCAAAAATCCCAAGAGGTATGCAGAGAGCCTGCCCATACCTTCTTGCTGCCTTTTTCTGTTCTCTTCTGTCACACACCAATCCTTTGGCTTTTGTTTGGTGCCGGTCAGAATTGTGCCAGGCTGTGGCAGCAAAGGACTGGAAAAGTGGTCCGCGATGTGTCAGATCCACTCCTGCTCCATCAAGACAAGAAACGGTATCCATAGAGTTCACTGGTCCTAGCACACCGCCACGCGAGGAGTCCTGTTATCAGCTCTGAGGCCATGCCAGACCTTTCCTCCACTTCAGCAGTACTGCTCTATTGCTCTGTCAGCCCACTCAGGTGTTCCTTCTGTTCTTATCTTTTCCATCTCTGCTGGAAGTGTCAGAGCTAAACATCATACTGGGTAGGGTTCAAGCTGTGCTGCTCTAAAACCCCTGAAGCAGCTTTGTGCTAGGTCCTTAATTCCCCCAGAAGATTCTCTCCTTTTGAGAGGCACCAACCCCAAGTTTCTTTGTTGTCCCAGGCTCATACCACCTTCATTGCCACCATAATATTTGAAACGGGTTCCTTGTCTTTCCAGAGTGGAAATGCCGTCCTGCCCCAACAGGAGCATGTGCAGGACCTTACCCACCTCTTGGGCCCCATTCTTTACTCTGGAGGCACTCACATCTATATTCTTTACTCTGGAAACACATGCTCTCATTTCCAACCCCCCACCCGCACCCCCACCCCCTCTGGAGTGCATACACCTATGTAGCATTGCCAGTTTTGGGACTCAGACAACCCAGTAAATGCCTCAACGGAAAGCATCTCCCTCCCCTCACACACTCATTCCCCCCATTTCCGCGAGAGCGAGTATATATGGAGCTCCCTTTGAAGAAGAGGACGTGGTGGGCTTACTTGTTCAGATTTAAAATTTGTAAACGGTGTCGCTCCCCTTTGATGGTATTCCTCTGTTTCTGACTCCTCTGTTTTGCTTGGGGACTGTGCTTTCTCCTGCTCTCGGGGCCCCTGGAGAATGAGATGAGGCCATTGTCTCCTGGGATTATGTCTCGGGTGGAGAAAGAAGCGCTGCGAAACCATGAGCTCTTACTTAGTGTGGTCTTCATTCCGCTGAAGGCAGAGGCTTACTTAATCCATATCAGCATGACAGCCATTGCCTAGGACAGCATCTCCAGCTCTGGCCTGTGGCTGGAATTCCGTCATTGAAGCTCCCTTTTACTCACTGCCCCAGTCACCCCATTCTCTACCCCTTCTGAGGTCTACTGCTGCCCCACCTACCTAGCTAGCCTTACATAACCTTGTACTTTTGTGAAATGGCCAAAATAGATGGGCTGTAGCTGAGTGCTCCTTCCAGCTCCACTATGGGCTCTGGCCTGAGGACTGAGCTGGAGGGGTGGATTGCCCACGTCCTGTCCTGCTGTCAGGGAGGAAGCTGCACTCTGCAGGAATGCCCTAGTGCAAGGCTGGTCCCATTTCCCACCCCATCTCACCTCCCCCAGGCAGCTGGGAACAACCTCTCCCTTTGTCTGAGCTTCTTGTACAGAATAATCCTCCTTACGGACAATGTATTCTCTGTGCCCCGTGGACACAGGAGCCGTGTGAGCTGATCCCAGCACCAGGCGGGACGGAGGCTGAATCCTTCCAAACGCCCACCCTGGGTCAACTCCTGATTACTGTCCAGAGAAATTACTAAGAGCTGTACGTTTTCTTCCATCTTCCAGATGTGGGGGGATAGCTTATTGAAGTTTAGTGGTGGGCCAGGAATAGGGCCAGGGGCTGTGGTCTGTTTTTGGTTTAGTCCTGAGAGTTATTCATGCCAACCCTGTGGAGGCTCTGATGTGGCTCTGGCCTGACGGCCTCAAACACACAGGAGTAACACTTGGGAAGCATTTGCTGCTCTGCGGACGGGGCTTTCTAGTTGAAGCAGAAGGCAAACTCTCCAGCCCATCTGACAAGGCCGTGGCACCCCATCACTTCAACGTGTGTGTCCCACAGAACAATCTCCCTCTTTTCTTCTCTTCTTCCCTTTAACTTCTCCCTGGTTCTTGTGCCTCTTAGGGTCACAGGCAGGTCTGGATCTCTGTTATGGTCTCTGGATGAGTTTATGTGGCCGCTTCCCCAAATGCATTGTGGACAAGGCACCTGACTTCCCTGGGTCTCCGTCTTGTCAACTGGCTGATCCCAGGGATCCTTCCTAGCTTTAAAGTCTCTGGCAGTGATTCGCAAGCCTATTTATTCCCATGCATTTTGCTTGTTTCCCTCATTGCGTGACTATGTTATATAAAATAAGCCAGAATTTTCCTAGATCAGCCCTCAAACCTGTACAAACTATTACTGAAGTTCCCTCTCCGTCACCTGCAAGTTAACATACCTATATCCCGCCAGAGTACTTCCCTACGATTGTTTTCTAGCTTGCACTAGTTCTGTAGTGAAAACTCATCAAAGATGTGGTAAGTTACCCCAGAGATGCATGTAGTATGTATGTCAGAAGTTACCTTCCAGCTCTCTGGCATCCCTCTATCCCGTGGGCAAGATCTGTGACCAGAGAGACTTGCAATGAAAGCAGTAAATGACATTTTCCATGGGATGATAACCTGTCCTACTGAACAATCAGAGGCCTGGGCTGCTCCACTCCCTGCTTGCCCTCTGCCACTCCACTGCCTTCTCTGGTTCTCACCCAGATTTCCCGTCTGTGGTCTTCTCTTGCCCACACCCCTGCTTGTATACCACCTCTGTTCTTTCTACTACTTTCTCTGGGCTGCTTCCATTTTCATGGCCCTGCTTAGTGTCCTTTTAGTGTCTCTTCCATGGTACTCCTTGACCCCACATCCCTGCTCACTGACTCACAGCCACACTCCTGAAATACAGGGGCCACACAACATTGCCTCTTCTTTCACACCTGCCATTCCTTTTACCATTCTTCTGGAACTACTCTGTCAAACATCACTAGTTTGTTTAAGAACTTTTGTATTTATTGGAGATAGCACAAGCAGGGGGAGTAGGGAGGGGCAGAGGGAGAGGGAGAAGCAGACTCCCGCCGGGCAGGGAGCCCAGGACCCCAGTGTCATGACCTGAGCCGAAGGCAGGCGTTTAACTCACTGAACCACCCAGGCACCCCCTCAAACATCACTGTTTGAACTAAATCCAGATTTTTTTTAGTGCTCATCTGACTTTATCTCCATGGCATTTGATAGTGCTCACCGCTTCCTTCTCATCTCTTTCTCCCCACTTGGCCTCTACATCTTTGACCATTCCTGTTTTGTAGCTCTTGGCCTCTCCCTCTGCCTGCTGTCTCTGTGATCGCCACTTTTATTTACAGCTCGGAGCTCTCTGCCCCTAGGATCCATAGGTACCTCAGATTCTGAACGTTCAAGTCCAGTCATCCTTCCCTCTAAGCCTGTCTTTTTTTTTTTTTTTTTTTTCCAGTTTCTTGGGTGTGCCCTGAGCTAGGTCTATGGAAGCCACCCTAAATCCTTCTGGGTCCCAGCCCCTGTTACCTAGTCAGGTACCAAATCTTGTCTCTCGGACTTTCTAATATCTCTCCATCCTGCCCTGCAGTTTAAGCCCTAGGCCTCTTGCCCTAAGAGTGGTGTTCAGACTCCCTCTCTCCCACTCCAACGCATCTTTGATATGGCTGCCAGGTCTTTCTAAACTGATCGGATCACATTGCTCCCTTGATTAAAATCCTCTGGTAGTTAGTTCCCTCCCCATGTTTCTCAAACGGGAGTCCAAGTACCTGGCAGGGTGGTGGGGCAGTGTGCCACACATACTGAAAGTCCTAGGATCAAATCACCCTAGAACACTCATTTTCTTGAGGGTAATTTAGAGAACAAAAAATGATCACGTATGCATTCTTAAGAGAAAATAGAGTTCAAGGAATTCCTACTAGTCCAAAGGGGTTCAGAGTAAGCCACCAGATTCCCTGGGGAATACTTCTTTCTGTCTTTTTTGCCATTACATGTACTTTATTGAAAAAGTGAAAAACAGTTCAAAGTTCCTGGGAAGGCAAGTAAAAGATTCTGTGTGATCTGGCCCCCTGACTTCTCCTGACTTAGTTTCTCTGTTGTCCTGCCCCCACTTTATTCCCAAGCCATAGAAGCTGCTTAAAGTTTCCTGAAAGTCACAAACTGTTTCTGGTCTCCGTTCCTTTAGTCCCATGGTTCCCTCTGCAAGAAACATTTTGCCCCATTGTTCTGTCTGCCGAAACCCAGTCATCTTTAAAAGTTGAGCCCATGAGCCACTCTGTGAAGCTCGCTGACACCCCAGTGTAGGCACAACTTGGTGCCACTCAAAATAAGGTCACTTACTTCCTCTTTTATGCTCTTTATTGTCCTCCAAGTTCAAGCACTCTGAGCTGTCAGGGCTTGAATCGCAGTCCATCTACATGAGAGCAGTGTGATCTTTGGCATGAAATGTGTGTGTCTGGCACACTGTATAGCACTCAGCGGGGCATAAACACTCTAAGTGCTAGCTGCTGCTATTACCAGTAGTGGTGTGGTTTAGTTGATGTTGGAGAGATAGTACCGTGTAGCTTTTAGGTTAAAAGAGCAGGTTCAGACTGCCTAGGTTCAAATCCTAGCTGTGCCACTTACTAGCTGTGTGGCTTGGGCTAATTAGTTTACCTCTGTTCCTCAGTTTCCTTATTCCTGCGGATGATGATATTAGTGGCTGTTATTGTAGGGTTGCTGTGATGTTTAACTAGGTTAATACATAGGAAGTGCTCAGAATAGTGCTTAACGATAGATGTTCAATAAACGTTTGCTGTCCTCAGGTAGTGTCTAGAACTGCCGTCAGCAATTGTTGCTTAAACCAACGATCGATCAGTCCCTTTATGAGGACAGAACTTCTTCCTCCCTCTGCACCTCGTCTACGGGGATGTCATGCTCAGCAGCCTCCTGAGAGATCCTTTGCATGCATCTCAGCCCCCATGGTATCACCTCAGCACCGAGTGCAGAGCATTTTTACACTGGTTTATCTGGCGTGAGAAGTCATTTTTGCATCTAGTTTTGTACATTTTCTTTCTCCCATTTAGTTGACACCCACCCTCTTCCATTAAAGCCCAGTTTGGTCTCTTCAATTGTGTCATATTGCTTTGAGACCAAACGACAGGCTCCCTCACCCAAAATATTCTTTATCCTCCCTCCTAAACCGTATCTCCTGTCCCAGCTAGGTAAAGACTCAGTTCCATAGTTGGCCTCCATCCTGTCCCTAAAGGGGGCCCTACACCATGCAGAGGTCTCTTTCTGTGTGCACTTGTGATGAGTTCCCTTCTCATTTGTCCACGCTTACTAGGCCTGCGCCCAGGTGTCCGTGGGCTGCTGTTGTAATTCCCCAGGTGTGGCAGACCAGAGCTCGTGCTTGCTTCTTCACACTCCCCACCTGCCCCGTAGGCCTCGTTGTGTCATGGCAGCTCCCCTATTCTTGCCTTTAAGCTGTGAGCCCTCTCACCTGGAGCCAGGACCTGGGAGTCTGGTGCCGTCTCACACCTCCACTGCTTGCACAGGCTCTGCCCTCTTTATCCTGCTCTGAGCCCCCCGCCTCAATCTAGTGAATAACTCATTCTTCCAGGGTTACCTACCTTTGCCATCTCCTTCCCTGTACGTTCCACCATTCTTAAATTATATCTGACCTGGACACATTCATTGTGTGACCTTAGAAGAGTTGTCTCACTTCCAAGAACTTCAGTTTCCACCTCTGTGAAATGGGGCGATAGCCCAGTCCTCAACTGAACATGTTCAGTCCTCCACTGAACATACTTAAAATGAAAGTTAAACCTTTAAGTGGCTCGTAATTTTCTACAGGGTAAAGTCCAAGCTTCTTGGAACGACATGAAAGGTCCTTGAGGTCAAGAGTCAGCCCTCAAATACTAACTACTGTTCTCTTCCCTTACTCTCTCCTGAGCAATTTCATTGTTACTGCATCATGGTGTGTTGGACTGCTTTGGTTACAGTACAGTACAGTTAAACTAGCCCTAGCCAAACACAAAGAAAGGGGGACCCTGGTGTGTTTGGGTTATGGGGATGGGGGGTTGAAGGGTAACTGGCTGCAGGTGGGCTCCAGGGCTCCAATGGCCAAGGCCCCCGACTCTGTATTTCTCCACTCTGCGGCAGCAGGGCTCGTCTCGTGTACGAACTCCTATTGTTCTTGCTTGGATTCTGTGTCGCTAGGAGCCTGGACTGAGGGAAATGGGGAGACCACCGTGGTTATCAGGCTAGTGGGGTGGGGGCAGGAGTTCCTAAAGGAGATGAGGGCAAGGGGTGGGAAAGTGTCTGAGCCCCCACAGCCCACTTTGTGGGATTTCAGGGAATCCTTGGACTTTTTTTTTTTTTCCTCAAGCCCTCAAGTCCTTTTTTTCCTCAAGTCCATTCTTTAAGCCTACAGAACCGTGTTTAAGATTGCCTGTGGAATGTGCCATCTTACTTCAAACTCCAGATGTCCCCAAAGGCATTAGTTTCCTCCACTCCGCTCCCACCTGAGTTATCCAGCATGACCACCTTCCTGTCAATCCTGTGTCCTCTCTGCTCTGTCCTGCCTTCCTGCTCACTCCCATTGCTCTAGGGCAGGCCTTCCGTGGGTCACACCTCCCAGCTGGATCCCCTTCCTCTCCTTTCCTGCTGGTTATACAGCATACTGTCCCCAGGTTTGTCTTTGTAACAGATAATGGGGGTCATACCAACCTCTTTCTTAAAAATTCTTAGGGACACCCCAATACAAACAAAACTCCTCATTCTTTCATTCAGACTACTTCAGGATTTGGGGCCAGCCTATGTTTTCACCTTCTTACACATGAAGGCCTCTTATTCCGCATACCCTTTGGCCAAGCAGAATCAGATGTACCAGTTCCCTACACCTGTGCTGTGCTTGTCTCCTTCCATCCCTTTGTCCACACTTTTTCCTCAGCCTGGAACACCTGTGTTCCTGCTGCCTTACTTGCCACGTGACCTTGAGAGAATTCCATCACCTTTTTTTTTTTTAAAAAGACTTTATTTATTCATGACAGACAGAGACAGAGACACAGGCAGAGGGAGAAGCAGGCTCCCTGCTGGCAGCCCGATGTAGAATTCAATCCCAGGACCCCAGGATCACAACCTGAGCTGAAGGCAGACACTCAACCACTGAGCCACCCAGGCGTCCCTCCATCACCGTTTCTGATTCCACTCTTTACGTCCACGAAGCAGTGCTAATAGTAGTTAACCGTACAGAACCGAACCTGAGGAGTGTGTGGAAAGCAGCTGGCCCCTTTCTTGCCAGAGAAAGTATTGAACAATAAGCTACACTTTCTCTTTTTTCCCCTTTTGGCCCTTCTCAACACACCCTCAGGATCCGGCTCTCTTTCCCTCATCTTGATGACCTCCCCTGGTTTGTCCCGAACCCAAAATCTTCCCTTTTCTCTCTCCACAGCTTTTTCTGCAGGGCCTCTCAGAGCCCTCTCCCTGTACCAGAGTTTCTTTAGTTCTGTTCAGTGAACACTGACTGATGCCCACAGCGTGTAGGCATTGGCTGCCCACGGACAGACATGATGGGTATTTGCACACAGTCTCTCCCTCCTGCCCTCTGGATATCTTTCCAGCTCGGGTTCCTTCAGCAAAGGTCTCAGCCTCAGGCGGAGGACACCCTCTAGCTGGCAAAGGCCCAGGGATATGCAGAGTGATTAACTGACAGACCCTTCATCCTCTCTTCATTCCCCTGTCCTCACAGACTCAGCCCTCCCCCCAACTCCTGTGTGATGACTGGATAGAAAGTGCCCTTTGTCCTTTACAGGATGGGGAAGGGAGAAGCCTGACACAGCCCCTGGCGACTGCTTCCATCTCTACCTGCCACTCTGGCATCCGCTAGCCTAGACCTTCAGTTCCTGTCATTTGTAGCCAACTCCCCGCGTCTCCCATGCCGCAGCCCCTCCACTGCTCCCCATTTGCCCACCTGCTCATGCACACACAGGCCTGCCTTTTTCCACTTGTTCCTCATTGCCATGCCTGCTTCTTTGATCCCATTTCCTTTAAATGTTTCTGCTGAAACATGTCAAGCCTCCGATCATCATGGGAATGGAGTTGTTGGCCTTCACGTGGATGGTGGTTTTGAGACCAAACCCTTGCAGAAAGTACATCAGTGATTTATCTTCCGGGGAATGAGGATAGAGCAGGACCCCTGAGAGAGTAGTGAATGAGTTGGGCATCAGACAGGGTGGGACCCTAGGGGAGAGTTACCTCCCTCCTAGCCGGTCAGGAAGGTTCCATGAAGGAGGGGGAATTTTAGCTGTTGGACTGGGCATTCTTCCCTTAACCCCCAGTCTCCAGCTTATCAGGACTGAGTTCCTGGACCCCTTCAGTCTCTCTAGTTGATCAACCTGTCCCTTCCATCCAGCTTCTCTGCAGGCCCCAAATGACCTCCTCTCCCAGTCACCTGACTGATTTACCCTTTCCCGTACAAGTCAGTCTGTGAGGTCTCCTTAGCCAGAGGCCAATCCCTCCCTCTGTATGCTGGATCCCATTGTCTCCTTCCGCACAGCCCGTAAACATGTTCAAGCCTCTTCCCGTTAAAAACAGCCATTAGAGTCAATCTGAAGGTGAGAGCCAGACATCGATATTTTAAAAGCTCCCCAGGTGATTGCATACAGCCATGGCTGAAAAACATAAACAGAACAAAATCCAAACTTTTTACCATGGCATGTAAGGCTCTGTATAAACTGATTTCCTGCCTGTGTCTCCTGCCCTGACCTCTCTGCCCTCTGAGCTGGAGCTGCACTGAACTACCTAGAGCTCCCCAAACCCACCACATCTCTTGATTCTGTGCCTTCACACATGTGCCTGCCTCTGCCCCTGTGTTTCCCTGCTTTCTAGAAAGTGCCCTTCAATGTTCACCTTAGGTGTCCTTTCTACAAAGCCGTCATGAACTCACCCCCACCCTGGGGTAAGGTGCTCCTCCTCAGTGCTTTCATAACCCTCTGTTTATCTCTGTGGGAACACTCGCCACCTGCTACTATGATTGGTCATCTAGACGTCTGTCTTCTCCTCTAGACTGCAAGTGTTTTGCAGGAAACCGAGGGCCCTGGAGATGCCATTTGTAGGACTTGGGGCCACATGACATCTATCAGATGTTGGAAGACGGTGTCTCCCGGGACTAGGCTTGGAACTGAGTGAAGGGAGTCTTGGCGCCTGTTCATTCATGTAGTCAACATTGACCACCATGGCCCAAGTGAATAAATGGGTAGTTGAAGTCTGCCTCTATTGTACTTGACCTGTGGGACTGCACACACATCATCTCCAGTAGTCTGCTTTGTTCGTGTCTGACTTGTCTCTAGATGGATGCTGAATCCAGAACCTCTTGACAGTACTCTCGGGGCACTGTGCGTACACAGTAAGCACTTAGGAAATATTTGTTAAACCGATGCTCATGAATCCACACACAAGACTGGTACATTGGTTATCAGGAGTGGTAGGTTCTTGACGTACGGGCTGCTTCCCACCGTGTCTGTGAATTGTCGAGCACAGAAGCAGTGCTAAGCGCTGTATGCGGGCTAGCTCCTCCACTCTTGACGATGAGGGAGGCACTGTTCCTGTTTTATAGAGATTCAACAACTTGCAGAAGGTCATGCAGGTCCTCAGTAGAAGACTTAAAACTCAGGCCTCTGGAGGCAGAGGTGACCCCAAAGCCACTAAAGTATACTTGGACCACATTAGGCTTTCAACAAATATTTATCGACTCAAGGGAGACTGCCACTCCCGGGGGGGGGAGTAAAAAGCCTTCTGAATTCTCACTGTCCTCCCCACCTGACTCTGGGTCCCACGACCTCTCTTGGCTTTCTCACAGTCTCACTTATTCTAATATTCACTCCACAAATATTACGAAGGATCAAATGAACCAGACAGTGGGCCCGGTGCAAGAGATACGGAGACCACTAACACAGGACTGAGTGGAACTTAGAGTGGAGGAGGTTGCAGATTATTGCTTTGCTGTAGGATTGCGGGAGCGGAGGGAGGTGATTTACTACCTGGGAGAGCTGTACCTTGTATTGAGCCAGGGGACAAGGCTTAGAGGGGTGGGGGTGTGTGAAAGATGCAGACATCCTTGGGCAACAGGATGTGGCCCAGGAGAATAACGCAGGCTCAAGGCGAGATCAGGGAAGCCTTAGTGTTATAAAATGCCATTAAATTTGAGCCTTTGAATTCTTCCGCCCTTTCCTTTCAAGGGTAGCTACTGATGGGCTGGACCATAGTTCTACCTTGGCTCTGGCCTCTTACCTCTAAGATTGAACTCCCACATGGCTCCAGCCCACCATTTATGAACATATGTTTTTCCCAAACCACTGTCTCTTCTGAATTCCTTTCCTGTCCACATTTACACCATCCAGTCTGACAAGCAGTTATTGGGTCACTTATATGCACAGCACCACCCCCGGAGCTCCTGGAGATAGAGATTTCATTCCGCCAAAACGGGGTCCTCACCCCAGTTCAGTCTCGTGGGTGAGTGTGTGGAGCTGAGAGGGGAGAGCGCAGGAAGCCGGGTAGACAGCTAAGTATATGTAGAGAGAACGAGTCCACCTGTGTTGGGGACGTCTCTGGTTCTGCCACTCTCATCCCATCAGTCTCCAAACCTCCGTAGGTCAGGCTCTCACCTGGCCTGCCTCAATAACCTCATCACCCTGGCTGCCAGAGTGAAGTGACTCAGCTGGGTGGTAAACCCCATGCCGGGACAGCATCTGCCCCGCTCACCGATGTGTCACTAGCACTTACCACACTCTTGCACACGGTAGGTGGTCAATAAATATTTGATGACACACGCCTGACTGTGTAGCCTGCTCGGAAACCTTCGCTGTTTCTCCTGTGCTTCCAGAATAAAACCGAACTGCCCGGCTTGGCCTTCAAGCCCTCCCTCCCGCATTCAGCCACAGTTGGCTCCACTTGCCTTTTTTTCCTTTCACTGCCTTCAAGGCCAGTTTAGCCAGTGACTCACTGTTCCTGCCTCGGGCCACTCGGACTCTCCCACTGCGGAGCCCTCCTAGCAGTTCCTAATGCTAGGGCTCAGCAGGGAAGGCTTCCCGGCCCAGCTGCTCCCCCAGCCCAGCCCCGGCACCCACGTGCTGCCTCCGCCCCCCATCCCCTGGAGGGGGCGCCCCGGAGGGCAGGGCCCATCAGGGCGCGTGGGGCGCGTTGGTGGACTGTCCCCGGAGGGCCCGGCGCGAGCAAGGTGCACCTCGGGCGGGCGGGGGGCGGGCCGCGGGATGCGGAGGGAAGGGGTGGGGAGCCCGCGCTGGGCGTGCTTCCTGCCCCGGAATCTGGCGGCCCGCCCCTGCGCCCGCCCCTCGGGCCGAGCCGAGTCGGGGCCAATCAGCAGGCGCCCCCCGCCCGGCCCGCCCCGTCCCCCTCTGGTGACAGAAAGTCGGCCCAGCAGATGAGGAAGTGGCAGGCAGGCCGGCCCTGGGGACTTGTGTGTGGCCCTGCTCCCTCCGAGCCCGCCGCTGCTGCCCGCCCGGCCCCCCGCTGGTGAGTGCGGCCCTTCCACGCGCGGGCCGTCCACGTGCCCGGGCGCCCTGCCCGCCCTGCCCTGCCCTGCCCTGCCCGTGGGCGAGGCGGTTCCTGGGACCGTGGGTGGGAGGTCCCAGCTCTCCGGGGCGGGCCTGGCCGGCCGCCTCCCTCCGCTCCCGGCCCCTATTTGCTCAAACCTAGGCCTTCTCTCACCACCTCCCGACCCTCCCTCCCTCCCTCTGCGCCTCCTACCCTCCCTCTCCTCCTCCCTCTCCGCGCTCGGGCTCTTCTCCTCCTCTTTCCCCTCCCCCGGCCCCTGCCTGTCTCCTTTTCCCCTTCCATCCGTCTTCAAGGGAGCACCCGCCTGGTTCCCCTCCTGGGACACACCCGGCGCTCCTCAAGCTTGGGGACAGGTCATTTCCAGAGCCTCGAGCCGCTCCTGACCTCCAGGGTGCATGAGTGTCTGTGGAGGGCGAACTCGAGGAGGTGGTTGAGAGAGCGGGAGAGATAACCAGCTGGCAGGCTCGCGGGTCGGGGAGGAACTGTGTGTGCGTGTGCGAGCACAGGCCTGTGCCAGGTAGGCCCTGCCACAGAAGAGGCGACCCGCGAGATCGGACGGTGAATGAATGAATGGGGATTGTCATCCGTGGGAGAGATCTGCGTGCATGACCGAAGGCAGGTGTGTCTCAATGTGGTGTGGGTGATTTTATGTTCACTCACCTCTAAGTGCGGTGTTTGAGTTTATGTCTGTGACCACACCGATCTGTGACTCATGTACGTGTGAGTAAATCTGCATGTAGGCCCGAGGGTGTGAGCATGAACACTTGCACATGGTAACGCAGGACCAGCGAAGGAGGCCGTGTATGTGTTTGGGGCGTGTTGCCCGCATGAGTGGAGTCAGGAGTGGGTCTGAGCATCAGAAACTGTGCGTGTCAGAGTCCATGGAGGCTTGTTTGGGTGGTGTGTCCGTGAACGCCTGTGTGCTCCTGCTCACCACGGGTCAGCCTGTCGGTGGTGGTGGGGAGAGTTGTGTGGGAGGGAGGGCTCGGGGACCGACCGTGGCGGGGTGTGGTTGGGGGTCCACCCGGAGGCTGGGGGAGCACCTGTGAGATGCGTGCCCAGCTGAGTGTGCGAGGGGCACGCCGATGGCCTGGGTGGATGTGTCAGGAGGTGAAGCGGACATTCTTCACTAAGCGCCTGCACGGCTTGTTCTCTTGATAGAGGGAACCGGGCACACCTGGGTGCAGGCTTGTTCTCTTGATAGAGGGAACCGGGCACACCTGGGTGCAGGCAGCTCGCCGAGCATCTCCTGCCCTGAGCATCTCCTGCCCTGGCCGTGAGGGGAGTGCCTTGTCCCTCTGGGACAGCCTCGGCATCCCTGGCCCTCCTGGGTCTGGGCCCAGGCTTTTGTGTCCCAGTGTGCCCTCCCCCGACATTCCTTCGGGTTCTGAGGGGGAGAGGGCCTAGTTCATTAGGACCCTCCCTAAGGGAGGGGAAGATTCCTGAGACCTCCTCCACTCACCCACCTCCTCACATGCCACTGGCTTCCCTGCCCCTCCCAGGGAGAGAAGGGCGACCGTACCCATTCCGAAGCAGGGCAAACCGAGAATTTATGGCTAGATCAGGAGAGGATGCTGGGTATGGGTTTTCAACAGCTCTCTTTGGGCCAAGGCTAGGGCTGGGCTGGAGGTTTCTGGCTCAAAACTAAGCTAGAGCCTTAGCTCACCTGGCTGTCCGGGGTGGGTGGGTGGTGAGTCCCATGCTTTCCTCTTGGCTTTCCCAATCCTGGTGGGTCCTGCTCCTCCAGGCCCTGACCTGTGGCCTGGACCCACCCTCCACCCCATGCGCAGTGCAGCGGGGGCGGGTGGAGGGCGGGGCGCTCCCAGATCTAGTCAGACAGGTGGAGCCGCCGGGGCAGGAGTCTCAAAGGGCCAGGCTCCCGAGAGGAAGGGCTGGAGGGGAGTGCCGGAGAGGAGGGGAGCAGGGAGCGGAGAGCGGAGACAGAGTCACGGGAGGTGAGGGCCCAGGAGGGCCGAGGAGAGGAGGGAGTATGGGGGGGGATCGTCCCGGGAGCTGAGCATCCCGAAAGTGGATTGGGAGGATCCCCCGGGGAGAAAAAAGACCCAGAGCTGGAGAAGTGGGAGACTGGCGGGCAAGGCAGAGGCAGTCACTCTGGAGAGGAAAGGTGAGCTTCTCCGGAGAGTGCGGCAACGGAGAGCTCCTGTGGAGGGAGAGGGGGAGTGAGGTCGGTGGGAAGAATCTCGGTGGCGTGGCGGGCCGAGAGGGAGGGAAGGGAGGTGTGGAGGGGCGGGAAGCTGCCTCCTACCCCCGTCCCCCAGCAATTCCTTCCCTCACTCTTCTGGCCTTTCTGCATGGAGGTGTCAGGAGTTGTCTGGTCTGGTCTGTGTCCTGTCGGGGGGGTCAGGGGTGGGATGGAGGCACCCAGCCCTGACACCCACCGCCCTCACCTCCCCAGAGTCCGTAGCCAGGATGGAGGCGATCGTGAACTTGTACCAGGAGATGATGAAGCATGCAGGTAAGCTGCTCTCCTCCCTCCTGCCCCAGGATCCCTGGATCTGGGGCTGTCTCCTAGTGGAGAGTCCCTAGGGACTCCCTGACCCTCTGTGACCCGACCCCACCCCTGTCCACCTGGTGGGGCCCCTTCGGATCCCGTGACTCCTCCTGACTCCTGGACCCTTATTCACAGATCCTCGGCTCCAGGGCTACCCTCTGATGGGGTCCCCCCTGCTAATGACCTCCATCCTCCTGACCTACGTGTACTTCGTTCTCTCACTTGGGCCTCGCATCATGGCCAATCGGAAGCCCTTCCAGCTCCGGGGCTTCATGATTGTCTACAACTTCTCACTGGTGGCGCTCTCCCTCTACATTGTCTATGAGGTGGGCCCCTGGGATGCCCAGGTTTTAATTCCTGCTGGCAGGATGAGGGGCAGGCTTTGAGGTCAGGTCAGAGCATGACATCTCCTTTCCAGAGAGGCTCAGATCCATTGCTTTAGCTGGATAGCCGGAGGGACTGGGCAGGGTGGAACTCTGGTGGTCTAATCCACACCCTTTCCTAGTTCTTGATGTCTGGCTGGTTGAGTACCTACACCTGGCGCTGCGATCCAGTAGACTATTCCAACAGCCCGGAGGCACTAAGGGTAAGCGGGGGCGGCGGGGGGCGGGGGGGGGGGGGTACTGGTGCTAGGTTATAAGCACCCTGGGGATAGCAGTTTGGGTGTGACCTGGGCTCATGGGCCAGTTCTGAGACGTTTCTGGAGTAGTGTGGGGGTCCTAAGGCTGTCTGACCTCTTGCAGATGGTTCGAGTGGCCTGGCTCTTCCTCTTCTCCAAGTTCATCGAGCTGATGGACACGGTAAGTGGTTACAGGAGATACGAGGACCTGGTGGGGAGAAAGCGGCGGCCCTGGCTCTGAAACCCATTTCCCCACTCTTCTTAGGTGATATTTATTCTCCGGAAAAAAGATGGACAGGTGACCTTCCTCCATGTCTTCCACCACTCCGTGCTTCCCTGGAGCTGGTGGTGGGGGGTAAAGATTGCCCCGGGTGAGTGGTGAAGGCCACAGTGTGGGGGGGGCGGAGGGGCAGGCACTGAGGACCAGCCGCTGGCCTCTCCTGACCCCGCTCCTTGTCCCGACAGGAGGAATGGGCTCTTTCCACGCCATGATCAACTCCTCAGTGCATGTCATCATGTACCTGTACTACGGGTTGTCCGCCCTGGGCCCTGTGGCTCAGCCCTACCTGTGGTGGAAAAAGCACATGACAGCCATCCAGCTGGTGAGGGGCCCGGCCCTGAGCCACCCGCCCTTTATTCATCCTGCCTCCCCTTTGACCCCAGGCCTCCACATTCAGCCTTTCCCTACTCCAGCGCTGTTCATCTGACCCTGGCCTTCTCCCTTCTAGATCCAGTTCGTGCTGGTGTCGCTGCACATCTCCCAGTACTACTTCATGCCTAGCTGTGACTACCAGTACCCAGTCATCATCCACCTCATCTGGATGTATGGCACCATCTTCTTTGTGCTCTTCTCCAACTTCTGGTATCACTCCTATACCAAAGGCAAGCGGCTGCCCCGTGTACTTCAGCAAAACGGAGCTCCAGGTACCGCCAAAGTCAAGGCCAACTGAGAAACGTGGCCTAGCTAGGTGCCCACCTAAGTGCCTCAGGACTGCACCTTGGGCAGCATCTGACGTCCTCCCCGCCTACACCGGTGACCTGTGACCAGGGCCCTGTGTGGTCAGGACTGAGCAGGGGGCAGGCCCTCCCCTCCCCACAGCTGGCACACAGGGACCATGGCTTCCGTCGCTCACCCGCTTCTCCTGGCCAGCTCCGAGGACACGGCCGCACTGCCCTCTGCCACTCCAGAGCCGGGGGCTCAAGGGCTGGACACTCATCTTCCCCTCCTGGCCTTAAACTTGGGAGGGGAGCACTCAGGACTGGCCCCCACCAGGGTCTTGTGGCCTTTTTCCTCACACTGAAGAGGTCAGCAATAATCTGTCACTCTGGACCCATGACCCCTCCTTCTCTAGCCCACACTGAAGCAGAAGCTTCTTGACCAAAGGTCAGAGTGGGTGGGGGGCCTGGGACTACAGCCTGTGGAGGCTGCTCACTCACTTAGGTCTTCATTAAAAGTGACAGAGGAAACCACCCAGGCTGCGTGTGTACATGTGTGAATGAAGAGGTGCCAGCCCTGTCTGCAAACAGGAGGGATGGTTCTGGCTCTCTGAGGACAGTGGACAGGAACTCTGGGGAAGGCTGCTTGGACAGAGCTCATGCGAGGAGAAGAGAGGGAGACATGACTTTATTAGAAAAATAAAAAAGAAACAAAAAACTGGGGTAATGAGTTGGTCCTCAACGGATGCCTTGGTGGATGAGGCTGCTCTTGGCCGCGCTGGCCTTCTCCCGCTCCCGCCGCCGTGCAGGATCCAACTCAAAGCAGCGCCATAGCCGCAGGGTCTCATCTGCAGCCGCTGAGGCCACAGTGGCCCCGTCTGGGCTCATGGTCAGGCTGAGGACCCGGGCAGTGTGACCTGAGGCACGAGGAGGGAACAAATGAGAGCAGTGCTTGGGAGTATAGACACCTCCAGCCGCCAGTGTGGAGGGCCACATTCCTTTTGTTTTTTAGAACACCTCTGAGACCATTCACATACCACAGAATTCTTCCCTTTAGAGTACACAATTGGTTGGTTTTTAGTATATTCACAAAGTTGTGCAACCCCATCACGACACTAATTGCACAATGTTTTCATCACTCCCTAAAGAAAGTCTCTCCTCACCTTCTGCCCACCCCCCCCCCCCCCCACCCCCCGGCCCCATCAATCTGTTTTCTTTGCATTTGCCTCTTTGGACATTTCATGTGATCGACCACATGGAACATGTAGCCTTCTGTGTCTGGCTTGTCGCTTAGTACCTACCTTTAAGCTCAGCCACCTTGGCCATGGTTGGGTATTTCCAAATAACCAACTGGTTCTGTGCGAAGCCATGGCCAGAGATGAGCTCCTTGTAGTGAGGAGACCAGAGGATGGAGCACACCTGTGGAGAGGGGTTGAGGTGAGGGCACAACGTAGAGCAACATTATCCAATGAGACCTAAGTCCACTGGAGTATCGGGCCCCGCCAGGTGCCAGACTTGGACCCGAACCACCACAGTTCTTGAAATGGGCCTCCACTGGGAAGAAGAGTGACCTCGAGTGGAGGGGACACATGTGAATGATCCTGAGGTAAAAATGCTATGTTTCGGTGACTAGATGAAGAGACGATGAAAGATTCTAGGAAGTCTTGCAGCAGATTCCTGAGTAGGTTCTATCCCTCTCAAACAATATAAGAGGAACACACATTTCAGAGAGACAAGAAGTGACAAACTTAATTTAGCACATACTAGGGCGTTGCCACCTAGAGGACTGAGGTTGGAGTTAAGCCGCACACATCAGTATGGTCCTGACCTCTTGAGCGAGAGTGAAGTTACAATTCTGGAAATCATCAGGGTATAGAATCGGCGAAGCCACTAGTGGGGACAGTTGCCCAAGGAAGACTAAACAGAGTAAGACTGCTTCTGGGAGGGAGAGGCTAGGTAAAAGACTACCTGGGATTGAGCATCCACAGCACTCAGGCAGGCCCCAGAGCAGACATTCCAGATGCGAATGTGTCGGTCACTGGTGCCCCCTCCAGTTGCCAGGACATTGGACTGCCACGGACACCAAGCTACAGCCTAGGTAGGATAAAGGTGGAATCAGCAGGTACAGGGGCTAGACAAGGAGCTACTGGGGTCACAGGGTAATTCTGTCCAAAACTACCATCCCGTCTCCCAGGTTCCGGGTGAGGGTCTGCAGAGGACCCAACCCAGCCCCACTCTCACCTTGACTGCCCCTTGGTGCTGGGTGAATGTCTGCAGGGGGACCCAGCCACCCTCTCCAGGAGCACTAGGCCACACATTGACCAAGTTATCGTTGCCACCGCTGGCCAAATGTCGTCCATCTGGGGCCCAGCGCAGTCCACACACCTCCTGGCTGTGGCCACTCAGTGTGGCCACATGGTGTTCTGCGACCCGAACATCATGATGATGGATGTGGCCAGAACGTGAGCCACTGAGGGAAGGGAACGGAACGAGGGTCAGCGGCAGTGCCACACACTGCCCAGCAGGACTGAGTTGCTTCAGTTCACAGGTGCATCTCTGGGGAGAGCTGGCAAAAATCAGACAGGTTTCGCAACAGACCAGCTAAAACCACACACCTGGACAAGATATAGCTGTTCCAGCACAGGGAGCTCACTCGGGCAGAATGACCGGTCATGTTTCGAAGCCGCTTCTGCTGCTGCACGTCCCACAGCTGGAGAGAGAAGGCTGCTAGGATCAGACACTGCGACTTGGCACTGCTGCCCACAGGGGCACTGCTGGTGCCCCACCCCGCTCCTGCCGGACAAGCCCCTTGGGTCTGTGCACCACAGGCCTGCGGCACAGGGACGGGTCTCACCTGCACCTCAGCACTGCTGGTGCCCACAGCCAGGTAGTTGCCCTCCTTGATCCAGGCCACTGAAGATATGTACTCCCCAGGCTGCTCCATTTGCAGCAGCTGCAAGATGTCACCGGAGCTAGCACTCCACAAGTACACACTGTTGTCCAACGCCACAGCCAGCACATTCCCAGAGCTCCAGTCCACAAGGTTCAGGTCTGCCAGAGCAGGGAAGGGGGACGGGAAGGGGGAGCATGAGCTTCCCCGCGTGCCTGGTGCCCAGGCCCTCTCCCTCCACCCAATGAATGGGCAAGGGGAAGGCTGCACTCACAGTAGTCATTCCGGATTTCAGGGGCGTCCAGGATTCGGTCTGGCAGGGAGGGAATGTAACGGCAGGTCTTCCGGGTGGAGCCTGGCGTGGCCTTCTGGCTGTACAGCACTTTCAGTCTGTTCTGGTAACCTGTGGCAACCCAGCGGGCCCACACAGTGGGACAACGGGCTCCTCCCACGGCCCCTAGCCTGGAAGGTCAGATCAACACCTGCCCTGGCCACAGTCTTAGGTGGGAGGAGCAGACTAAGGGTCGTGCTGACACCTCCCTCCCGGAACCAAGAACTTCAGGTCTTACCCTCTGGGGCATTCTGTGGTTTTCCACTGAGCCGCAGGATCTTGGCTTCCTCCACGTCAAAACCGTTCAGGTTCAGAGCCCAGGCTTTCTGATGTTCCTGGCAACAGGGTGGGCGTGAGGCAGGATGCATGGTCCAGGGTGCACGGGCTGCTGTTGGGCTCCAAGCCCCTCTGGATCACGTACCTTCTTGGTGGGCGTGTGGCTCTCTTCAGGCTGGTTTTCCTTGCTCAGGAGGAAACTGGCCACCTCCATCTGGGAAGCACTGCGATGGGGGATGTAGCGGTCCCCGCCGGGTTTGCTGGGAGTGGTCTGAGCCTTGGAGCTGGACTTGCCTGGCGCGGGGAGAGGGAGGCCGAGAGTGGGAGCAGGCTCCTGGGGCGCTGTCGGCCGGCCCGCCTCCCTCCCCCGCGGCCCGCCGCACCCCACTGACCCGGAGTCCGGCCGGGGGTCCTGCCGGCGCTGTGGGACCGGTTGGCCGCCCGCATGGGCGAGGGCGCCGGGCCCGCGGCCTCCCTGGCCTTGCGCTGCCAGCGCGCGGGGGGCGCATTGGGGATGGGCGCGTCCAGCTGCAGCAGCGAGTGCAGGTCGCTCTCGAACACGAACTGCGCCATGGACGCGGTGCCCGCCGAGTCCTGGGGGAAGACGCGCCGCGCTCAGCCCCGGCCACCCCGGCCGCGCCCCGCCCGCGCCCCCCGACGGCCTCCCACCTGCAGCTCCCAGCGGGCTCCAATCGCCGACCGGCCTCCGCCGCGCCGGCCTGCGCTTCTTAAACTCTCCGCTCCGAGCACTCATTGGCTCCTTCAAAACCCAACCGTCGCAACCGTCGCCTTCGCCCATTGGCCTTTGACGGCACGGGAGGCGGGGCTTCCGGTGCGAGCCGCAGATCTCACGAGAATCCAGCCGCGGAGCGTGATTCGAAGGGCGAGAAGGTTAAGGCTGGTCCCGGGAGGCCCGGAGTCTGAAGGCGAGAGGGGCGGGGCCTGGGGGCCTGGGGGCCTGGGGGCGGGGCCGGGGCGGGGCCTGCGCCCTCCCGAGCCGCTTCCATTCATTCCTTCCCCGCGTCCGCCCTTCGCACTTGAGGCCGGCGGGTGGGTGGTATTGATGCTACGGAAGTGCGGGAACTCGGTGGAGGGCCCTACAGCCCCGAGCCGTTCAGAGGAGGGAGAGACGGCAGGTGGGCAGGGGCGGGGAAGTGGTTGGGCAGCTTAGGAGCGGAAAGAAGCCAGAGCTATTATTAGCTTGTTAGCTTGGTGCCTGTGGGAGCACTGCTAGGAAGGAGCAGCACGCGTGAAACGTGGTTTTGTGGGGCGCCCGGGTGGCTCGTCGGTGGGGTTGAGCGGCTGCCTTGGGCTCAGGTCATGACCCCAGGGTCCTGGGATGGAGCCCCCCCCATCGGGCTCCCTGCTCAGTAGGGAATCTGCCTCTCCCTCCCCTTCTACCTCTCCCCTGCTTGTCCTCTCTGTGTCCAATAAATAAATAAATAAATTTTAAAAAATTGTTTTGTTGTTGTTTTGCAAATGGGGGAAAATGAGGGTGGGAAAGGCATGAATTCCTTAAGATCAAGAAGAAAGATCAGGACCCAGACCTGCCTTTCTGGAAATAATAAGATTGGGACTGCCTTCTGAGAACCATTGTGGCTTACCTCCATGGGGCTTTAGAGGTGGCAAGAATTTTGAAGATGCACTAGTCTAATCTGAGCACGGTGCATCCTCCCCATCCTGGCAACATACCCATATTTTACAGATGAGAAAGCCAAGGCCCAGGGGAAGGGATTGCCTGAGCCACACAGTTGGTGGGAAGCCAGGTCTGACTCCCATTCAATCCAGTGCTCTCATAAGGACATGGATGAATTGTGTGAATATGCTTAGAGGTGAAGCAGCAGTAATAAAGATAATAATGGGTACCATTTATTGGCCATCCACTAACTACCGTGTTTAAAAAGTTTACATACATTATTGACTTTAATCCTTGATCCCATAAGGCAGATACTCTATTCCCTTTTTATGGAAAAAGAAACTGGGTCAGAAAAAGGTTAGAAACATGCCCAAAGGCACACAGCCAAAAATAAATAGCGGAGCCAAACTATCTGGCTAACACCTTCACTCCTAATCATATGCTGTTTACTGTCCCAGAGAGAGGCTGGAAAAATCATGTTTCTAATAATTACCTTAGATCACTCATGATGACAGAGAAAAATATGGGGCTCTTAGCCCAAACTTAATATTGTTATTAATTTTGATTTTGAAGTATTCATTTTTTTTTTTTAATTTCCAATTACATGGACGACTTGCGGCTGGAGACAGGGAGACCCTGAACCTCAGAGAATGTAGAAGAAGTTGTCTAGAGTCAAGCTGGTGAAGCTTGGAATTCAATGTGAAGCTAAGGAATTGGGATTTTATCTGCTAGACATTGTGGAATCAGTAAGTTTCTGCATAGAGAGGAGCCAAACAAAACATATCTAAATGCAAGACGTGGCCAGCAAACCTCTGGAGTAAGGGTAACTATAGAGAAAAAGAAGGATAGGGGGAAAACCTCAGGGATTTCATACATTTTAAAATAAAGGAATGAAAGAAGTCAGTGGAAATTATACTGACATGGACCGTAAAGAGGGAGGCATTCTAAGATATGCAAAATGGTTAAGAAGAATGATGACAGAAAAGGTCAGGTCTGGCCATTGACAATAAATCATCAGCAACCTTGAAGAGAGCTGGGTCAGAAGAGTGTGTGCTCAAGGAAAGAGCTGGAGAAAGAAGGCTGGGGATGGGGAACGTGTAGAGGCAGCAAGCATGGGATACTTGCTTGAGAAATTTGGGATTGAGACAGGGACAGTGCATGAGAGCTTGAGGGAACCAGTACCAAGAGCCTATACATTTCTGAAGGTGGAGGCAAAAGAGCCAAGGGAAATGGAAGAAGCCAGGCAAGGGCCGGCTGAGAGAGCAAGGTGCTTGGGTTACCTTACTCAGGAAGAAATGGGATAGAAAACACAGGGAGCTTTCCAGTTAGGAAAGAAAGATCACTGCTTCTCATGTGGAGGGGATGGAGAACAAGGCTTTAGAGAAGGATAATTAGAGCCAAAGAGCTGGTTAGATGGGAGACTCCCACTAGAACTCAAGTCTAGGAAAGCAAAGGGCATGAAAGGAATAAAATACAGGTGACATCTAAGTGGTGGAACAGCCCGGTTGGGATGATAATAAAAATAGCTCAATAAACATCGAGTGTTTACTATGTGCTTGGTATTATGTTAACATTTTTAATCCTAAGGTAGGAAAACACTAGACGAGGAAGAGATCAGGTTCTGAAGAGTGAAGATAAAGATTTAGGGGTATAGAGTGGGATGGATAGGAAGATCAATCAGCAGACAGGTTGGGTTTAAGGAGAGATACTGGAGGCAGAGATACTAGTTAGCAGGCTGTAGCAATAGCTCAGTGGAGATGGAGGAGATGGACTTAGGAAGTAAAAGTGGTCAGGATATGATGGCTAAGTGTGAGTGCAAAGGTGAGAAGTTCAGTGCTGTGGATCTCAATCCTAGTCTTGAGTCCCTAGGACCAGAGTTGGAGCCTTGACCATGGCTAGGGGAAGGAAAATGAGTATACTGGATGTCATCCATTTGTCCCATTCAGATATATTCTTATATCCGTCTCTACCATGCCCTGTGCCTTGTGAGGGTGATTTATATGGCCTATATCAATGGATTCCCTTGGGCTTTGGTTCCCGTTTGGGTCCTACTAATTGGAGGATACTATGGATTAAACTTCGTCCACCTCACTCCCTCTGAGTTCATATGTTGAATTACTAAGCCCCAATACCCCAGAGTGGAACCTTATTTGGAAATAAGATCATTGCAGATGTAATTAGTGAAGATGAGGTCATTTGGGTGAGGTCATTTTGGTCATTCAATCCAGGGAGACTGGTGTCCTTATGAAACGGGGAAGCATGGACACAGATACACACAAGGAGAATGTCACCATGTGAAGATAAAGGCAGAGATGGGGGTGATGCTTCTACAAGCCAAGGAATGCCACGTTTGCCAGGGAACCCCTAGAAGCTAGGGGAGAGGCATGAACAGACTCTTCCTCACAGCTCTCAGAAGGAGCCAACCCTAATGATGCCTTGAACTTCTAGCCTCCAGAACTGTGAGACAGTACATTTCTGTTCTTGAAGCCACCAACTTTGTGGTAGTCTGTTACGGCAGTTTTAGCAAACTAATACAGGGGAGAACAATGGGTGGAGGGAGAGTGAGCCGGAGCTATTTATTCCCCTGGCTCTCTCTCTGCCATGGCGTCACAGGTTGGCTCTCTACCAAAGGTCACACTCCAGTCAGGCAGCCCTCTCTTAGAGTGGCTCTCTGCAGATCTAGTAACCACACTCCCCCCTTGCCCCTTGCTCCCTACAGGTGGTACAGTTCCCAGCTGTTGTTAGCCCTAGGGTACGGCACTATTCCTTGACGGTTTTCCTAAGTCCTGCCTCATCTTTATAAATACACCCTTTATTAGACTCTCATCAAGATGCTCAGTTTGAGTGTGCCATCTATTTCTGCCAAGACCCTGATTAAAATAGTGGGTATGCTTAGTAGCCCGTAAAAAAAAAAAAAAAAAATTTATTTTCGAGTTTGAATGAATCATGAGAATCCATAACCAGAATGGCCTAAGCACACTTTTAATAAAGATTTTATTTATTTATCTGAAAGAGAGAGAGATAACATGGGGGGGGAGGGGTGGATGGGGGAGTGAGGAGCAGAGGGAGAAGGAGAAGCAGACTGCCCGCTGAGCAGGGAGCCTGATCCCAGGACCCTAAGATCATGACCTGAGCCAGAGGCAGACACTTAACTGACTGAACCACCCAGGTGCCCCTGGCCTAAGCACATTTACTGCTGCGAATGAATGGCTTAGAGAATGAGGGAGCTTAGCATGGGGTCAAGGTGGCACTGTCCAGAAAGATTTCCTTCATTTAAGAAACATTTATGAAAAAAAAAAAAAGAAAGAAAGAAACATTTATGGAAGGCCTACTCTCCTGCACCAAGCACTGCTCTAGGTGCTGGGGGGAAAGAGACAAATAAATCACGGCGCTGTGGCCCTCAAGGAGCTCACATCTAGTAGTAGGAGGCAGACACATAAACAATTCCTTGCAGAAAGCATCACAGGTACAGTAGTAGAAGTCAAGGCTGGAGGTAAGAACTTTGGAATGGCCAGCTTACAGGAAAGGGAATGGACTCTTGAGGAGCTATGATAATTAAGGGGTGGGAGAGATGCCAGGATAAGAGAACAGGAAGGAATAATTACAATAGTTCAGATATAAACATACTATGTTCTAGGCACTGTGCTCTACTTAGATCAGCTCATTGTCCTCTTCACAACTCTGCGGGGCTCTGGCATTATCTCTGTGTTACAGTGAGAAAATCAAGGCTCAAAGGTTTTAAATTACATGCCCAAGGTTACACAGCTAGCAAGTAGGTAAGAGAGGAATTGAACCCAGCTCTGACTCAAGAGTTTGTGCTTTTAACTACTCCTATACTCAGAGCCAGGAGAGGTGGTGATATTATGGAAGCCAAGGTAGGAGAGAATTTAAAGGAGAAATGAGCCGTCACCATGACATGCCCAGAGAGACCAAATAAATTGAGGATTGACAAGACCCTACCGGACATGGCAATTACAGGGTTTAGAGTGAACTGGGCCTGAGTAGTTTCCTTAGCAAAGCAGGAGAACTAACCAAAATTGTCTGAAGAGCAAATGGGAAGTGGGGATGTGGAGATGTCTTCTCAAGGAGTCGAGCATTAGGGAGGAGAGAGAAAGCAGGCGAGTTAGAGGAGCTTAGTCAAATACATGAACCCGGCTTTATGTCAGCAGCAGTACCAAACGTTGTCAGTGTCGGGGAGCCCAACTATGAGGACAGACAGAGGGGGATGGACGTGAGGTCTGAGATGTTTGTGTTGTGGGGTTGGGGTGGGTAGGGAGGTTGAAAAAAGAAGTCTGGTGGGTTTGGATCTGTCCAGGGTATGGGGAGAGAGGGGCCTGCCAGCAGCTTAGAGGTAAGTAGGAATGGTTGGCGATGTGAGTGGTGCAGTAGGACCCCGACTCCGCCATGGGTGGGCACACACACAGAGGCATGGTCCCCAGGCAAGAAGGGGGCAAGCCTCGGTAGTCCATCTGGGCCTGGGAGGAGCACAGGGCCACTGGAGTCTTCTCTGAGGACTTGGGTAGAATTTCAAGGGGGCTGGGTTCTACTTCCTCAAAGGCATCTGAGACTGCAGCCTTGGGCTGGGAGAGATGGGGGGGAAAGGAGTCTGGATTAGAGCAGGTGTGGTGGGGGCAAGACCTGGACTGTGCAGGAAGGAGGGTTAGCTGGGGGCAGGGCCCAGGGATGGTATGCTGGTGGGGCAAGGGCCTTGGAAAAGTGGGCAGTGGGGCAAGGATCCAACTCTAGGCAGGGCTGGGAGTGGGGAGTAGCAAAGGGAACACACTCACCGGACTCAGCGCTGCAGCATCCCTAAGGTACTGGCCTAGGACCCGGTGCAGGTCTGGAAGTGAGGGCCACAGGGCGTGCTTCAGGCTCCTTGGGGAGAAGGAAGAGGAGACTGAGTCACAGGGGTGAATGGAGAGGGAAGGGGAGACCACTGAGCTGGGGGTGAGTGAGGCCGAGGTCAGGGAGTAAGGCTTGGGGAAGCAAGAGTCAAGGCAATAAGTGAGATAAGATAGAGGGGCACTGGTGAAAGGGAGGGGAAGGGGGGTCAGTGGTGGGAACGTGCAAAAAATAGCCCTGCTTCAGGGCCTTTGCACTTGCAAAGGAGCACTCTGCTCCTCTTGATTTGTCATCCCATGTCATTTAGGTCTTTGCTCAACTGCCATCCTGAGGGAGAAGCCTTCCCTGACTGCCATGTCTAAAACAGTACCACCTCCCTTCCCTGTCACTATTTCCTGCTCTGCTTTATTTTTCTTTTTCAGCACTTATTGACTCGTATGCTTATTGTATACACATTAGATTATCATACATGTTTGTGTTTGTCTCACTCCACGAGCATATAAACTCCATGAGAACACAGAGTTTGTTTGCTGAGTCCTATATCTCTAGGGGATAGATAGCACACTTGTCTGGCTCATAGTAGGTGCTCAAGAAATTAGTTGAATGGGTGAATGAAGAGAACCAGGGGGGGTGCTTATTACTAAGTTACTGGGGTAGGTGGTCTCTCTGGGAAGAGGATAGATTAAGGTAAATTGGGGAACCTGCATTTCTTTAGGCTCATATTTCCACATTGGAAAGACTTTCGCTGAATAACATTTCAGGCTTCTTTTGCGACCTCACTCACATTTTCCAGGGGAGGAGTGATTTATCTGGCAAGTTGGGGACAGGAAGCTGAGTTTGCCTGATTCAGCAGCATCTCCCAGCTGTTTTGTTGGATCTGACTACCTGCACAGAGGCGACAATCCGGTCTGCTCATACAGATGAGTGAATTAAAAATTCAAAGAAAGACACATTCAAGGAGAGATGAGAGCATAGAGGAGGGACATCTGACCTAGTCTAGGGTCACCGAGAGAGGCTGCCTGAAGGAGCTGCCTTCTGAGATGAGTCTTCAAGAACCAAGAGATGTTACCAGCAGAAGGACTGAGGTGGTGTGGATTCCATCATCATATTTGTTTGTTATATTTTGCTTTTCTATCCTTCTGTTTATAACTTCCCATGACATTTCTCTTCAGCTTTTGTCTTCCCACATAAGCAAGTCATTAGCAACATTTATTTAAGGGTGTGCTATTTGGCAGGCACTGGGCTGAGGATCTAAAGATGACCAAGTAAGGTATAGAGAAGATATATAAAGAAATAAACACTGCAAAATGCTACTGGTACTGTGACAGATGTCTGTACTGTGACACAAAGAGAGTAGCCAATAGGGGAAGGTTTAGGAAGGTTTCTAGGAGCTGGTGGAGAAAGTTATTTAAAGATAAAGGGGTATTAGTCATCCAGGGAGGATGTCCCTGGCAGTGAGAAGCAAAACCACTTGACTTATGGAGGAAATCACCAACAGTTTGGCAAGGCTGATGCACAGGGTGGGAGGAGGTGGAAAGGCTGGCAAGGGCCAGATTTTACAGAGCCTTGCTTGTCATTCCAGAGCCTGGATTCTATCCTAGGGAGCAAGTAATGAGGCTTAAGGAGGGGAGTGACAAGTTCATGTGGATTTGAGATTATTTGGGTGGCTGTGGGAGGCTAGATTGGAGGGAGAAGAGGGTCTGTTTCAGTAGCCTGACAGTGTCTGTAGGGCTGGAAAAAGAGGACCACTGTTTGAGCGAGGTTTAGGAGGTGGGATGACCAGACCAGGCCAGACTGGATAAAGGGGAGGGAGGTGCCTAGTGTTCGGGTTTACGTGATGGGTGGGCAGCAGCCCTGTTACTGAGATGGGGAGTCAGGAGGTGGGGTTGCTGGAGGTGTCCGGTATAGCGGCACGTTAGAGTGTAAGGAGGCGTACAACTCCTAGGGGAGGCGTGCACGAAGTGGCTGAAGCCACAGGTGTGGACATGTGGTCCTCGGTCCTTGGTCCTTGGCAGAGTGTAACCCTGGGATGCTCGTTTAGAGGCCTCCCACCCCTGTCCCCTGAGTGACCGGGGAGGTACCTGTAGAGCGCAGGGAACTGCCACCTCAGCAGCAGCAGGCCCAGGAGGGCGCTGACGCCCAGCACCACGAGCAGAGCGGTCAGCAAGGTGATCCAGGCTAAGGGACAAAACCAGTCAGATCTCTGCGGCCCTGGGCCGAAGCCCCGCCCCCGGCCCCTCAGGCCCCGCCCCCGGCATAACAGGCCCCGCCCCGGCCCCTCAGACCCCGCCCCCGGCACCACAGGCCCCGCCCCCGGGGCCTCAGACCCCGCCCCAGCCCAGCCCAGGCCCGCATGTCCCGCCCCCAACCCCAGGCCCCGCCCCTCGCGCAGCCGCAGAGCGCCCGGCGCCCCGCGCGGCCCTCACCGGTCTCGGAGGTGGTGTCCACGCTCACTGGGTCTGACCAGGCGCTCCAGGGGCCTTGGTAGGTGGGGCCGTGGAGCCTGGCGCGCAGCTGTAAGCGGTAGCGGGAGCGCGGGCGCAGCTCCAGGGTGTCTCCCTGGGCCCCGAGAGGCGGCTCCAGCACCTGCGCGGGGGTGGGGGGGGGGGGGAGCGAGGCGATGGGCAGGCTCGGGCGGCGGGGCCTCGGCAGCCTGGCATCAGTCCTACCGCCCTGAATCTCCGGGGATCCCCGCTCCCCAAAGGGCCTCCCAGGCAAAATACATGCATCCCTGCGGAAACTTGCGAGACGGAGCCGCCTAGCCCTCCCGAGCCCCGAGAGGAACGCGCCCGACACACCGACCTCACCTGCACCGAGAACTAACTACTCCTCCTGACACAGGTGCACCCAGCACTGACCAGGTCCCGCGGGCATCCCGCCAGAAGTGCTCTCCAGGATCCGGGTCAGGCGACGGGAAACCCCGGGCACATTTAGATGCTCAGGGCCACATAGACTGTTCACATGCATCACATACAAGTAACATGCATCCAGCGGCGGATGCCAGGTGCTCAGGATACGGGGACAGATTCCAAGCAGAGGGAACAAGCGTCGTGTGGACAAGCAGGGAGACGAGCAAACATAACTGTAGGGGATGTCAAGCCCTGTGCTAGGCATCGGGACAGAGGATAAATGAAACATGGTTTCTCACAAGTCTAATGAGGAAGACATGCAAACCCGTAAATAATTACGAGTAATTAGTGCAATAATGGTGATGCAAGTAAGGGAGAATGGGAGCATGAAGAGGCATGTCATGCTGCCTGAGTTGCTTGCTTGGGGTTACAGAGTAGTTCAGGAACCCGCTAAGCGGGTGGATGGGCAGGCTGGGTGCTCAAAGATGAGCTAGGACAGCGGTAGTAGGGATCTGAGGACTGTTAGTACAATAAACAAAATAAAATCCTTCACAGGATTCAACTTCCGTGTTAATAAATGGAGGGATAAGGGAAAAGAAGGAAGAGCCAAGGGTGATTCCAGGGTAAGTGGTCAGGGAATAAGTAAGTTTGAGGAAGACATACTATATGGTTCCATTTTATTAAGTTCAACAACAGTCAAAACTTATCAATGATACAGTGAGACTAGACTAGTGGTTACCTTGGGGTACGTGTGTGGCCGAAAGGGGCAGGAGGAGCTTCTGGGGTGCTAGAAATAACCTATATCTTGATCTGGGCAATGGTTAAATGGGTGTATACATGTACCAATTGATCAATTGTAAATTTAAGATCTATGTATTTTACTGAATGTAACTTATACCCCTATAAAAAGGTAAAATAGAGCAGCCCAGGTGGCTCAGGGGTTTAGCACCACCTTTGGCCTGGGGTGTGATCCTGGGGACCTGGGATCGAGTCCCATGTTGGGCTTCCTCCGTGGAGCCTGTTTCTCCCTCTGCCTGTGTCTCTCATGAATAAATAAATAAATAAAATCTTTTTTAAAAAAAGGTAAAATAAACTTGGGGAGGAGCAGGAGTTTAGTTTTGGATATACTGGATTGCAATGCCCCAGGGGCCTTTTGTGCAGAGCTGTCTGGTAAGAAGTTGTAATACATGCGGTTAGTGAGAATAAAAGTAGAGAAAGTAATATTTAACTAAGTTATATTGAGTACCTTCTATCTGCCAGGCAGTATGCTAGATATTTATACATTTAATTTTTACTAATAACTCTGGAAGATAGGTAGTTGTATCTCCATTTCACCAATGACAAAAGTGAGACTTCCAAAGTTCAGGTAATTTACTTAGGGCATAGAAGTTCCTTTCCATATGGGTGTTGGAATGGTGTGTGATGGTTAATGCATAGTCATTAAAACTATAAGCAGTTACATAGGGTGAGCATATATATTTATCTAGAAAAGAGTCTAGAATGGGGCTATAGGAAGCATAACATATTCAGGAAGGGTGGAAAAGGAGGAGCTAGGAAAGAGTGAGGAGGTTCAGCCAGAGAAGTAGTTGAGAATCAGGAGACTGGTATCCCAAAGGCAAAGGGAGCAGAAAACTTTAAATGGGAGTAGTCAGCAGTGTCAAGTGCCAAGGACAGGTTAAGATACCAGCTGAATCAGATAAACATAGATATACAAACCCAGATACAGGTACATGGATGCCCTCACTCTTGATAACAGATCCAATGAAACTCAGGAATACCCTGTATAGTGAGATCTGTGGGCATTTTTTCCTTGGTCATACCTTCCAGTCTTGATGGCCTTCTCCTGTGTATCGGAGCTGATAGCAGGTCTCTTGGGCTCCCCAGGATGATGGGTGTTGCCATTCCAATTCCAGCTGCCCACTGGAGACCTCCCTCCATTGCAAGTTTGGAGTGGGGATGAGCACTACGGGGATGCCAGCAGGGACTGGCCTAAGCCCTTTTGTGCATGAGATATCATGCCACCAGGGCCATGGGTCAGAAGTGGTGATCCTGGGGCATGGGGTCAAGGGCGGTAGGGGCAGAAAGTGGGAGGAGAAGGGAAGCAAGTTCTTACCAGCCTGGTGGATCCAGAAAGGGGAGCCCAGGTAGCTGTGAACAGCACCCTGGGCTGTGGTCACCTCCACAAGGATGTGAATAATGCTGTCGTTTCGTGACTTGAAGTGGCAGCGGGAGAACCGGGAGGGTTGTAATCCTGGATTTTTCTCCTCTTCACACTTCTCCCAAATGGGATCCCTAAGAATCATCCCCATGGAGTCATTGAACCAGACCTACCTCTATACTAATCCTGATAAATCCCATCCCACGGGATATGGCCTGTAGGGATTATAATCTAAATCTTCCCTTGGATGAGCTTCCAAAGCTTTCTGTCTTCCTGCCATGATGTTTTTGTTTTCGGAAGTTGACTTTGGTGTCCAGCCTCTTCCCCTTAAGGAAAGAGCTAAATGATTCATGAAAATAGCCTGGGCCCTAGAGTTCAGGTCTTGGCTTATTGGTGTACTACTCTGGTAAATGATTTATCTCTGCTCCCATTTCCTCATCTGTAAAATGGGTTAATAATCCTTACTTCACAGGATTGTTTCAAAGAGCCTTCATCTTTCTGGTGGAAAGATCATGTTTTTCATCTCGTACAATAGGCCTGTTAGTCACCTCTCTATGTTCTACTATTAGATGATTACAATAGCCTCCCAACTGGCTCTTCTGCCTTTGTTTTCACCACTCCCTTGTGGAGTTTGTTCTCCACAGAGCCACCTGAATTTGCTTCCAAAACGTTGATTTGAGGATGTCCAGAAGATATCCCCAACCTGTCCATTTGTTTGAACCTTTCCCACTACCACATTCAATGAACCACCTCGATCTCTGGCCTGGATTAAGGCAAACGTCTAACTGGTGGCTCTCCTTCTACCTTTACTTCTTCATCATTTCACAGAGAAACATACCTTTTTAAAAGGAAAGTCATATTACATCACTCTTCTGTTTGAAATCCTTCGGTGGCTCCCTGTCCCCCCTTGAATGAAAGCCAAACTCCATGCCAGGGCCCACAGGACTCCATATGATTTAGTTCCTCCCTGCCTGGCCATTCATATCTCCTATAATGCTTCTTTTTAAAAAAAATTTAATTCAAATGGCAAACATATAGTATAACATCTAGTTCATCTCCTATAATTCTTTTTTTTTTTAAGATTTTATTTATTCATGAGAGACAGAGAGAGAGAGGCAGAGACACAGGCAGAGGGAGAAGTAGGCTCCATGCAGGAAGCCCGATGCGGGACTCGATTCCGGGACCTGGGATCAACCCCTGAGCCAAAGGCAGACACTCAAGTGCTGAGCCACCCAGGCGTCCCCATCTCCTATAATTCTTAACACCAGTGTGCCAGCCTTCATCTACATGGGCTGCCTTGCTATTCTACAGATGTGCCCCGTACACCGCGTTTGCACTTCACCTTGCCCTGGATTGCTCTGACTCTAGATCTCCATGTGACTCATTCTTTTTATGCCATTTAGGCCTCCACTCCCTGTCTGCTCCTTGGTGAGGCTTTCTCTGACCACACAATCTAAATTAGCACCCATCCCCCATACTCTCACTTAGTCTCTGTCATATAACCTGTTCTGTGGTCTCTTTGCTTCTTTTTCAGCCCTCCCTTCCTCTCCCGCCAACTATAATGGAAGCCCCAACAATATGGAAACTTTTTGTTTTATTTGGCACTCTACAGTGTGGCACATAGCCACCCTCAATAATTATTTATTGAACAAATGAATCATGTCTCCTTCCTGATTATAATTCCTAAATGGCTAGCCATTACTAAAATTATTTACTAATGAATTTATGTATTTACTTCTTTATTCAACAGATAGTTGATCCATGTGCCAGGCACTGTGCTAGGCCCTATGAATATATAGAGGAATAATCAAGGAGCTCTCATTCCAGTGGGAATGGTAGAAAAACAGACAGATGGTATTTTTCTGTGGTGTGTACAGCTTGGTTTGAGGGGTATCAAGGAGGAAAAAAACCCCTTTATTTAAAAAAAAAGACCATTCATGAGAGACATAGAGAGAGGCAGAGACATAGGCAGAGGGAGAAGCAGATTCCTCAGAGGAAGCCTGATGCAGGACTCAGTCCCAGGATGCTGGGATCACGCCCTGAGCCAAAGGCAGATGCTCAACCACTGAGCCACGCAGGCGTCCCATCAAGGAGGACAATCTAACCCAGATGGGGAGGGTCAGAGAATACTTCCTGGACAAGGCAGTGCTTGGACTGAGTTTTGGACTATACATAGGATAGGCAAAGGGGATAAACAGGCATCCCAGGCACATGCTTGTGCACAGATAAGAGATACGGTGCTTTGGGGGAAATTCTAAGTGGTACAGAATGCTCTTAGCTTAGAGGGCCTAGTGGTGAGTGGTAAGTGGCAGAGGGCAGACTAAGGTCATGGATGGCCTTATGACTTTTTTTTTTTTAAGATTTTATTTATTTATTAGAGAGAGAGGAGAGAGAGAGAGAGGCAGAGGGAGAAGCAAGCTTCATCATGCAGGGAACCTGACATGGGACTTGATCCCGGGCCTCCAGGATCACGCCCCAGGCTGAAGGCGGCACTAAACCTCTAAGCCACCGGTGCTGACCCCTTATGACTTTTTTAAGGAGCTTGAACTTGTCTTGGAGTAATTATGGATTGTAGTAATGTAGTAATATGTAACAATTTAAGGATTAAACAGAAACTTGTCAAAATTAGCATTGTACTTTGGGAAGGTCACTGTCACCACACTTTGTAGGAAAGAATGTGTGAGGACAGACTAGAAGCAGGGAAATCCAATAGGACACTTTTATGGTCTCCACGTATGAAGTGATGAGGACCAGAAACAGGGTGGTGGCAAGGAGGGTGGAGGAAAAGAGATGGATTCAAGGGATACTGAAGAGGTAGAGATGACAAGACTGTTTCTGATTGGACCTGGAGGGTGGGGAAAAAGCAGAAGACCAGGGTGACTTTCATGTTTCAGGCCCAGAAAACTGAGTTGATGGAGGACAAAAGGAAGAGGAGCAGGTTTGGGTAAAAAAAATGGTGATGTCAGTTTTGCTTCCCTTTAATCCATTCATGACACCTCTAGACTGTGGAAATCTGTGCAGTTATTAAAAAGAATCAGTTACATCTTTTTGCAATGGGCTCCAAGACACATTTTTAAGGAAAAAAAGTAAGTTGGCAAACCATATATATAATGTGATCCAATTTATACTGAAAATTAAATGTTATGTATAGATATGTGTAAGTACATAGAAAAACTGCAAGAATACATTAAAACTGTTAATGGCGGTTTCTTCATGCTTTATTAATTTAGCAATTTTTGCTGAGTAACTGCTAAGTTCTAGGTGCTGTGGTAGGTGAGAATACATTAATGAGTAAAAGCAGACATTGACTTTGCCCTTAGGGATCATGTATAGTCAAGATCAGCTTTTCTCAGGGCACCTGGGTGGCTCAGTTGGTTAAACGTCTGCCTTTGGCTCAGGTCATGATCCTGGAGTCCTGGGATAGAGCCCCACTTTGGGCTCCTTGCTCAGCGGGGAGCCAGCTGCTCCCTCTGCCCTTCACCCCACCTGTGCTCTCTCTCTCGCTCATTCTCTTTCTCTCTCAAATAAATGAGTGAAATTTTAAAAATAAACAATAAAAAATAAAGATCATCCTTTTTCAACTGGAGTCCTGAGACAGAATGATATTATCAGTTAAATAATCACATACAGTATAAATGTAAAATTGTAACTATGATAAGTACTTAGGAAGGAGAGGTATGTGGTACAATCAGGTGCTATTGGACCTGATGAAGAAGACCAGGAGCCAGTTCCCTGAGGAGGTGACATTTGAGTTGAGATATGAAGGATAAGTACAAGTTAGGACAGGAGGGCTGGGTAGACAGCATGTATAAAGACCTGGAGGTGGGAGACAATGTGGCAGGTAGAAGAAATAAAGAGTTGTAGAGAAGAAAAGACAGCATGGTGTAAGAGGAAGCTGAAGGCATTCGTAGGGGCTGAGTCTTTTAAGTACTCTATGAGGCCACAATAGGGTTCTTCTTCTTCTTCTTTTTTTGAATTCCAAGATCAGTGGGGAGTTATTGAAGATTTTTAAGCAGAGACTGTTGTGTTGTTCATTTTTACACTTTAAAAGATAACTCTGGCTCCTATGTGGAGAATGATTTGGAGGATTTAAGAGGTGATCAGTTAATAAGTCTTCTCAGTAGCCCAAGTGAGACATCACGATGGCTCCTACTAGGGGAATGGCAATGATGAACAAAAGTGGACAGATTCTGGAGATATTTAGTAGGTAAAGCCAACAAGATTTGGTTTTAACTTTCTTACACCATACACAAAAATAAATTCAAAATGGATGACAGACAGTACTCCATCAAAATCCTAGAGGAGGACATAGGCAGCAACCTCTTTGACCTTGGCTGTAGCAACTTCTTACTAGACATGTGGCTGTAGGCAGGGAAAGAAAAACAAAAATGAACTATTGGGACTTCATCAAGATGAAAAGCTTCTGTGCAGTGATGGAAACAATCAACAAAACTAAAAGGGAGCCTAACTGGCGGGGTGCTGGGTGGCTCAGTGGTTGAGCATCTGCCTTCACCTCAGAAGGAATCCTGGGATCCTGGGATGAGTTCCACATCTGGCCCCCCACAGGGAGCCTGCTTCTCCATCTGCCTATGTCTCTGCCTCTCTCTCTGTGTCTCATGAATAAATAAATAAAGTCTTAAAAAATAAATAAGAGGCAGCTTCCAAAATGGGAGAAGATATTTGCAAATGACATATCTGATAAAGGGTTAGAATCCAAAATCTATAAAGAACTTAACAAATTCAACACCCAAAGAACAAATAGGCCAGTTAAGAAATGGACAGAAGACATAAACATTTTTCCAAAGAAGACATACAGATGGCTAACAGGCACATGAAAAGATGCTCAAAATCACTCATCATCAGGGAAATACAAATCAAAACCACAATGAGAAAAAAACAAACAAACAAACACCACAATGAGCTACCACCTCACACCTGTCAGAATGGCTAAAATTATCAACACAAGAAACAACAGGTGTTGGTGAGGATGGGGGGGGAGAGGGGAACTCTCACGCTGTTGGCAGGAATGCAAACTGGTGCAGCCACTCTAGAAAACAGTACGGAGGTTCCTTGAAAAGTTAAAAATAGAACCACCCTATGACCCAGCAATTGCACTACTAGTTATTTACCCAAAGGATACAAAAATACAGATTCGAAGGGATACATGTACCTGATGTTCATAGCAGCATTATCAATAGTAGCCAAAATATGGAAAGAACTCAAATGTCCATTGACTGATGAATGGATAAAGAAGATGTGGGATATATATATATATATATATATATATATATATATATATATATATATAACTCAGCCATCAGAAAGAACAAAATCTTGCCATTGGCAATGACATAGATGGAGCTAGAGTGTATTATGGTATGCTAAGTGAAATAAGTAAGTCAGAGAAAGACAAATACCATATGATTTCACTCATGTGGAATTTAAGAAATAAAACAGATGAACATATGGGAAGAAAAAAAGAGAGGGAAACAAACCATATGAATCTCTTAATGAGAGAGTACAAACTAAGGGTTGATGGAGGGAGGTTGGCAGGGGATGAGCTAGATGGGTGATGAGCATCAAAGAGGGTATTGTGATGAACACTGGGTGTTGTAAGTGATGAATCACTAAATTCTACTTCTGAACCCAGTAGTACACTATAGGTTAACTATCTAGAATTTAAATAAAAATCTGAAAAACACAAACTTGGTTTTAGATTGGGTGTGGGGGGAGTGACAGATCAGTGAGGTGCTTGGTGGTAATTCTTGAAGGTGAAATCTTAATTGGATTTGCTGGTGGAGGGGTTCAGTATGCATTTGAGTATGGGAAGGCCATTCAAAATTTAACAAAGGTCACTCTGTCAGCAGCATGAGGGATAAACTGCAGGTGAATGAGAATGTAGGTTGTTGCAGTGGTTTAGGTGCTTTGATTAAATCTGGGCTAAACCCAGGCCAATGGGGATGGAGAGAGGCTGAGAAGGTAAAATACCTATTGGAGGATGAGAGCATGGAGGCCAGTTGGTCTGGGGACAAGGGAGGGGAGTGAAGGAGGACCAAGAGCAATCTCTCCCCTTCTGCGTGATCGTGCCTCTCTCCCATGACGTCCCAATCAGCAGTTCAGCTCTCACCTGTGTCCGGGGCAGCACCGTGCCCTGCTGTGATAGAAGAAGCCTCGGGAGCTAGCGTGGTCCCGTTGCTGCCACTGACAGGTAACATTCTTCAGGTTCAAGGTAAAACACTGCAGTCCGATTTCCACTGAGTTAACAGAAGGAAGTCCCATTAGGGCCAACACGTTCCCACTCTCCAGATCATCTTTAGCCACATAACTGGGAATATTTACCCCCCTTCTTTGTTCTCTCCCCGAATATGGTTCACTCTGTCCAGTGGCAAGTTTGAAGTCATCAGGAACCACCACAGTTCCTAGAGCTTCCATATCCAGTCCACACCTCTTAGAGATCTTTTCTATCGCCTCCCCATCTTCCCACTCTTGTGTTGACTCACCTGCATCTCCAGGCAGGTCCACGGTTGCAGGGAGGGACCAGGATCCCCAGGAGCCATGGAGGGAGACCCCATCAGGTTGGCTGCGCAGCTGGAGCCAGTAGGATTTACCCGGCTGGAGCCCCGAGATGAGACAACTTCCGCTCCTCACTGTTAGAGATGAAGCCTTGGGAGAAGAATCCCAGCCTCAGAATCTAGGTCTGCCTCAACTGAGACAGCCTCCATCTCTTATATTTGAAGCCCCACAGCATACCTGTGGAGAGATGCCCAGTTCCTCACTGGATAGATATGCACACAGACTAGGGGCCAGGTGAGTGGGTTTCAGGTGGTGTTCAGAGCTTTCTAGGGAAATTACCATTAACTCAAAGGCCTGAAACACTCAATTCTGTTGGTGTGAACAACCCAATGTGGGAGATTCCTAAATCGATATGGCTCCCAAGCCCATACTAACTCCCCAAGCACCAGCCCAGTCTGGAATCCCCAAAGTATAGCCTTCCCTTTCTTGGGGCAAAATCTGGGGGAGGATGTAGAAGGTGGGGTAGAAGAAGGCTAGGATACTTCTCTAGTTGGAAAGGTCTGCTCTGGTCCGTCCTGTTGGGGCATCATGGGCTGAGCACATGGAGGCTGGTGCAGAGCTGGGTCTGGGTTCAGTCTCTGCAGAACTGGACAGCAGGTTTCTTTGGGCAGCAGCTGCATGACTGTGGGACCAATGGAACTCCTGGGATCCTTGGGGCCATAGCGGAGTTCATGCCTCAGGAAATCACTGATTTCGGGAGCTGGGGCCTCCCAGCTGATCTGAAGTTCCCCTGGCTGGCTCCCGCCCGAAGCCTTAATGATATCTGGGGGAGCTGGCAGGCCTGAGGGGCAAGACAGGGTACGTGAGAACTCTCTGAGTGCCACAGTTGATAGTTCAACCCGTGGACTGTAGGGAGGGGAGCTGGAAGCTGGCTGGGACAGCCCGTGGATTCTAGATCACAGGCCATTGATCTCTTGGAGGCCAGGGCAAGGAGGTTCCTTGGCCTGTTCTCCTTTCCTCATCAGAACAGTGACCCCACTGCAGGTTTGTTAGCCTCAGTGCCCTCATCTCTGTGTCCTTGTCACCTAGCACGGTAGGTGTTCTGTAACCGTTGAATGAGGAAACGAACAGGTTAACGATGGGGGGTAGGGCATAGGTTGTCTCTGGTATGAAATGAAGTCCAGCTCTGGTTGCCAAGAATGATACGGGGGTCCTGAAGGAGCTCTGGTGGTCTGCTAATGAAGGGCATCCACATTGCCCTCAAAGGGCACAAACCAGGCTGATCCTAGGAGCTGGACTGAGGGCAGCAGAGAGAGGGGCCAGGGTGACAGGAGGGTGGCCCTTACCCACACTGTCCACATAGAGTACCCGCTGGGTCAGAGTCTGGTTCAGAAACACGTTCTTCACCCACAGGTGCAGGGGGAAGAAGAGGCGAACTTCCTCCTGGGCTGGAAACTGACACACGTATCGGGTTCCAAAGGGGAGCACACTCTGGGAGCTCAGAGGGCAGGTGCGGGGCTTCTCCCTGTGGGCGTAGGAGGATTCTGCTCTGCCTCCATGGCCACCTTGACAGGCTCCAGCCACCCAGGTCTGGGCCCAAGCCCAGCTTCTATTTCCCTTACTGCCACTTTTCTACTCAGTGCCTGGGACAGGTGGGGTTGGGGGGTATGGGGGGCTGGGGCTGGGGCTGGGGTTAGCCAAAGCACATCTGTTCAGTGGCTACTGAGGGCATGTGGTCCTCTATAGGGCCAGAGGCGGGAGAGCTACAGGAGCCAGGGTAAATGCAGGGCGGATCCAGGGGCCTGTGGCACAGCCCAGCACGTACTCTGGGTAAGCATACAGCAGCTGGTATGTTCCATTGGGCGCTGCCTCTTCCTCATCCCAGAAGCAAGTGAGGTCCTCAAATGTTCGAGAGAAACAGTTCAGAGGCTCTGAATCCGAGGCCAGCAAGGAGGCACCTGAGGAACAGCTGGGGAGTTGGGCTCTGGTCCTCCCAGGCGTGTTTATGGGCAAGAATAAGGGACTGCTGGGCGCCTCCTACCTTGCACCCCTCCCAGGGCTCCCTCTTCCTGGGTATAGGTGATCTCCACCCTCCATACACCTCACCTTGGCTGGTGACTTGTGCCAGGTTTTGGGGGGCCAGGAGGAGGCAGGAGGTAACCACCAAGAGGGCCCAGGAGGGCATCTTCTCCGGCACTGTATGCCTGCCTTAGCCCATCCTCCCCTCAGGAAGCCGGGCCCCAATCCCCTCCCAGGCCAGCCCCTCAGGTTCCTGTCAGATACAGCCCCACGTCCTGTCCCTGTCCCTGCCCCTGTGGGGCCCGTCCAGACCACACTGGGGCCAGGGGCCAGGGGAGGGGGAGTGGGAGTGGGCAGGAGCGTAGGAGGAATTCGAAAGAGAAGATATAGGCCTTTGAGTGCCGGAGGGAGATGGGGGTTACATTTCTGACCATGAAGGAGACGGAGCCTCTGGGTGCGTCTCTGTCAACTATTCCAGAAGAGTGTAGTATCCACAAGAAGAGCAACATTTACTGAGCATTTACTATGCTGCTCTGTGTCCAGGACTTTATTGCCTCAGCTCATCCTCACACTAGTCGTATTTCCATTATGGAGACGAGGAAACTGAGATGCAGAGAAGTTGAAAGATTTGCCCAAGATCACAGACCTACTGACAGGTAAAGCGCAGGAGGTCAAGCTTCAGAACCCAAGTGCTCACCAGCGACGCCTTAGCCGCTGGAAGGTGTAGTCCTTCGAGAAACGAGGGCCTCACAACCATGACAAGATGGTGGCTACTTCCAGTTTAATGCGTTTGATAACTTGGTGCACAAACACGTTCTCCCCGGAACCGGATGTGCACCATCCCGGTGGTAGCCTCCGGAGCTGCCTCTGGTCCTTTGCTCACTCAAAGTGTGGCCGGTGGATGGGCAGCAGCAGGATTCCCCGGGCGTGTGTTAGGAATGCAGAATCGTGGGCCCCACCCCAGACCTACTAAAACAGAATCTGCCCTTGACCAAACCCCCAGATGACTCGAACACACGTGTAAGTCTGCGAAGACTGGTCTCAGGGGCTCAGCTGTGCTCATCTTCTTCACATTAGTAGCAATCGAGTGGGGGTGATCCCTTGTCTGAGGCCCAGGCCGCCTCCTGGGAGTGCTGGAACTACAGGTGGCTTTGTGCCCCGGGACAGGAGCTTTGACTCCTGCAGGGATAGAGGGGAGCACATGCCACATGAACTCCCCCATTTAGCCCCTCTGGCCTCAGCTGGTGCTACTTTGCTGGCTCTACAGGCTAAGCGGCCTCAACGGCAATCTTGCTCTCCTCCTCCTGAATGAATGCTGCTTACAGAGAGACTGGGGGCCGGGAGGAGGGAGTAAGTGGGAATCCTTCTGCCCTCTTGTGAGGTCTTAGTTTCTCCGGCACCATTTTTCTGCAGACATTCCCGAGGCCAGGCTTGTCCTGATTCCTGTCCAGCTCTCAGGTTACAAGGACCAGCTTCCTCTGGCCAATGGGGATGACTTCGGAGGCCTCCCCCAGTCCCCAATCCAGGGCCTCCCAACCTCCGGGTCTAGTGCATCTTTAATGTTCACGCACTCCCAATGCTTTGACGCTATGTATACGCTGATGACTTCAAAATTATTATCTCCAGCTGTGGCTTCCCCTGGGCTCCAGATTTAAATCCCCAACTGCTTACTTGGCATCTCCACTTGCACGTCTAATGGGCGTCTTATACTTAAGATGGCCAAAATGAGACTCTTGATTCTTGTTCTGACCCCGAAGCCTGTGATTTGTTTCTTTTTCCTCTAGTCTTACCCACTCTGTAAATGGCATCACCGTCTACTCACTTGATCAAACCCGAAAGCTCAGTACTCCTTGATTCCTATCTTTCTCTTACCCTACATTCAATTCACTAGGAAGTCCTATTCGATATTCTTTCAAAATGTACCCCAAATCTAAACACTTTTTTCCACGTCCCACCATCTAGATCAAGTCTGGGCTAATGCAGTATCTTCCTACCTGCCTGCATTCTTGTGGGTGGGGGTAGGGGATAAGGGGTGAGGGTGGGGAACGTGGGGGGCTGGCATCTCTCCTCCAGGCCTCCACAGGACAGAATGAGCTGGGTTGTTGTTGTTGGTTTTTTTTTTTTTAGGGTTTTATTTATTTATCCATGAGAGACCCAGAGAGAGGGGCAGAGACACAGGCAGAGGGAGAAGCAGGCTCCTCCAGGGGGAACCTGATGCGAGGCTCCATCACAGGACCTCCCCTCCCCCAAATCACACTCTGAGCCAAAGGTTGATGCTCAAGTACTGAGCCACCCAGGTGTCCCCAGAGTGAGCTGTTTTAAACTGCAAATCAGACTTCTTTCCTCCTCTGCTTAAAACCCGCTAATGATTTCCTACTGCACTTAGAATAACATCCAAATACTTCCCAGGGCACACGAGGCCCTGCCTGGGGATACAAGGTCTTGCGTGGGGTGGCCTCTACTTCTTTAAATCTGACCTCCTACCACTGTCTTCACTCTCAACCAGCCACAGTAACCTCATTGTGTCTCTCATCTCAATCTTTATCAAGGTCAACCTTTCTGCAACATTTGATAGTTCTCCTCCTTCCTTGGCTTCTACAATGTATCACATTCTCCTGGTTTCCTCCTGCCTCCTGGAACATTCCCTCCCAGTTTCTTTCTTTCTTTCCTCTTTCTTTCACATGTTCTCACTTCCCAGGTGTCCTTGCTTTGCCCTTCATATTCCCCAAGTGATCTCATGGCTTCAGTTCCATCCGTAGACCAGTAACTCCCAAGATGGTACCACTCTCTTGAACTTCAAATTTGCATTTCCTTGATTAGAGGTCTCTGTTGTTCCAGAGGCACTTCGCCCAGATCACTAACTCCCACACACCCTTGAGGATTTTTCTCTTCCTATGTTCTGCATCGCACCCTAGGTTCTTGGGCATCTAAGCCTGGAACCTGAAAGTTATCCATGAATCTTCATTCTCCCTCTGCTCTTGCATCCAAGCCTGGGAAGAGGTGACTTCCCCAGGCTTTTGCTTCTTTAGAATATCAAGGGGAACTAGAAGAGACTTAGGGGAAAGGAGGCCTCTCAGGTATGCCCATTCTTTGGCTAAAGAGTCCAGTAGGCTCCTTGAGGTCCAGTCTAGGTCAGCAGGCCTAGGCTTTTCTCAGGATATAAGGTCAAAGCCCTGGCTTGGAAAAGCCTGTATTTGATCTCTCTGCAGCTATTGCTCGGGGAATGTAAGGGGATGCTGGATGAAACCTGGCTCAGGGAGTAAGGGTACTGTTAAACTATCTCTGGGGGCAAGAGGGAGCCCTGTTTTGTAGCATTTGCAGCTTTTGGGGTGCAAATACTCCACCACGGCCAATTTTAAGCTGCTAACATGATGTCACTGAACAGTGAGTCAAGAGGAGAAGTGGCTCTCGTGAGCCCGTGCCTGTCTCCCCATTTTCCCCAGATCTCCACCCAGTCGGACAGCCTGGAATAGGTAACTCTAGGCCCCTGGATCCTCCATCTCCCTATCACTTACTTCCCCAGCCTTGCCAAACTCCTCTCCAAACGTCCCACTTGTTCAATTGCTCCAGCAGTGTGTCAGAGCACCGTATTTCCCCAAGCCTTTGTCAATGTTTTAAGTTTGCTGAGAGTTGACAAATGGTTCAATGTCCTCACTCGGCGCTTTTTCTGAAGCTCAAATTTGCTTTTATTCTTTCCCTGCTTAAAATCCTTTTGTGGCTCCATATGATCCTTTGGACCAAGACTCCTCTCTGGATGCTGGAACAAAAGGCCTTTATGCCTTTCATCTTCCCCTTCCTGGGATCTCTTCCCCCCAGGACACTCCCCTCATTATTCCCAAACCCAATCCCCTTTCTGCCACAGGGCTTTGGTCCCTTGCTTCCCCAGGCACAGAACCCTCCAGCTTCTCAACCTGTTGGAACTTTCTTTGTGATTCAAGATCTGACCCCAACTTTTCTTATCCCCCAACTATATATGTAACAGGGGAGAGAGGCTAATTTAAAAATAGAAAGGCAGTGTTACATTCCTTCCAGAAACCTTTAGCTCTTTTGTGATTATGAACAACTTGGTGAGCCTTTGGCATGGCCTCGGTAAGAAGGAGGCAGAGAGTTAAATTTGCAGAATAAGAAATTGGTGGGCATTTTGGGATCTATTGTGGTAACTCCAGATAAAAAAGAAGAGGGGTAGTAAAGTGAAAGACAGAAGCTGGAGGAGAAGAAAACCTCACCAGTGAGAACTTCCAGTAGGACTGTAGGAGGAAAGTCGCAACACAGTGATGCGCCCACCGAATACCCAGAATCAGGTTTACTCCCTGCTCTGTGCATGCTCAGCCTCAGAACACCCCCGATGCATTCACTGAAAGTGTCCTCTACACGCAGCCTTAATTCGTGGTGTTTTAGGAACAAAGGGAGAAAAGTGATGATACTTGCAGAGTCAAGAGAGAAGGGCAGCCAGAGAATTCAGGTTGAGAGGTGATCCTGAGGGTGTGCACCCTGGGAGAGTCAGGCAGCAACAGAGGAGGGTGTGGACTTCCCGAGGATGTGGAATAGGGGGGACTGGGCTGTTCTAACTGGATTTAAATGGAAATGGTGGTCCCAAAGGGCTGCCCTAAGGGCATCTGGGTTGCAAACACCCAATCTTTCCTTCCTCTCAGTGCCCACCCCCAAATTTTGTGCCTCTTTGGGGTGCTTTTATATGTAAACAGCTATGCTAGCCTCGGCCTAAGCTTGAGGAGAGGAGAACTCTGCCAGAGGGGAGCTGTCATCCTAAGTCACTCCTCCTTGGTAAAAACTGGGTGGGAGCAGGCCTGCTGCCTCCTCCCGGAGCCCTGTCCTAGGAGCCCTGTCCTAGCATCACACCTGCTGTACCATCAAGGGACACTGGCTATTTGTCCATGATGCTAACGCACGGTCTCATTTCTTCACACCAATGACTCTCTCAAGGTGCCCTCTCCTCACTTGAGGGAAGCGAAAATGCAGGCTGAGATGGATAATTGAGTTGTCCAAAATCACCGGAAAGGGGCCCAGCTGAGACTTGAATTCAGGGGTGTTTGATCCCAAAGCCTGTTCTTTGAACCTCTACATAGACATCTGTCACCGTTTCATCTGTCCTTGTTCACTTATTTACAGGTATGTGCCTGGCACAGGGCCTGCTGTGAGTCTCTCCCACGGGAGGAGGCTGAGTTCAAAGCAGGCATCAAGAGAGGCATAGGTCAAGTCAATGGGAAAAGGAGCCCCAGTCCTGGTCCAGCAGTGACCCCCAGTGAGGGGGCTGCATGGGACCCCATCTGGTGAGCCCTTCTGCTCTCTATCCTCTGTGACATAGCCTGGCCCCTGAGCTGCTCTCTTAGCCGCTGGGTTCTCTTTGACTCCTGAATCCATATTTCCTGTAGAGGAAGCAGGAGGACCAGCCCAGACGGTCAGCAACTGGTTGGCCTGCCCTGCCTTGGAAGAGGGCCTGGGGTGAGATAAGAGGATACATAGACCATGGGAGGAGCCTGGGCCGGCTGAGGGCCAGGCAGGAAATCACCGGTTCCTTGGGGGCCAACAGGGAATGACTCAGGGCTGACGGGCCCGGAGTTCCGTTTTTGTGGCCTGGACAGGCTGCAGGGAGGCCCCTCTGGATAATGTGGTCGTCTTCCCCAGTCATCTCTTCCCCAGCCGGCTGCCTTCCTGGGGCTTGGAGAGCTGTGCCTTTGCCACCATTTCTCTGGCAAGGGTCTGGGCTGGTCTCTTGCTCTGTACCCCCTGCCCAATCCAGGCCGTCCTGGGGGCCTAGAGACCATAGCCCTAGAGAGAAGTGGCGAGAATTGCAGCTAGACAGGCTGAGACTGGGTGCAGCTGTGCTGCATCGTCTGTAGCGGGCTCTGACTGCTATGAGGCCACAGTGCAAATGTGGGCATCTTCTGGAGGGTGCCCTGGGGGCCCTTAGCCCAAGACCTGGCCAGTACGTGACCAGTGCGTTTAAGCTGCATCTGGAAGTTGGGGCCCCTGGGAGGCTCGGTCACTTAAGTGTCTGCCTTCGGCTCAGGACATATCTCTCGGGGTCCTAGGATCAAGCCTTGAGTCGGGCTCACTGCTCAGTGGGGAGTCTGCTTCTCCTTCTCCCTCTGCCCCTCTCCCCTGCTCATGCTCACTTGCACTCTCTCCATCAAATAAATAAAGAGAACCCTTTTTAAAAACCTGGGAGTTGTATTATACACCAATCTGGCCCCTCTCCACTGTGCCTGAGAAGCAGCATAGCATTGGGGCTTCGAGAAGGACCCTGAAGTCAGCATAGCTAGGTTTGGATCCCAGCTCTGCCATTTACTAGCTGTCAGATTTCCTGGAAGTTTCTCACTCTCTCTAAGCTGGTTTTCCCTCCTGTCAGATGGGGATGACAATAATAATCCCTAATAAGCCCTAAGAGGGCTGTTGAAGATCGAAGGAATTCATACGTAGAAAGTGCCTGGAACAGGGCCTGGCAAGTAAGTTCCATGCAACAATCAGCTGCCGTACTTTCAGTGACTGCTAACGCCATCACCCCAGCCCCCTGCACAGAGCTGGCGGTGATCTAGACTCTTCCCTTGCCTTCCACTGCCATGGTCAACCCTCACCCATTCCTCCACCCGTGGAGTTCCTCTGGCTCACCGCATCCTGCCTGCACCCCCAGAACAGTCATTGACCTCGCTGCGTTCAGGCATTCTTTCTCTGAACACTTTTATGTTCAGTAAAGGTACAATTCCCATGCCAAACAAGCCACCCACTGAAGTTGTGAATTTAGTATTCACAGATAGGTGCAGTCACAGTCGAGTTTAGATCTTTTTTTATTGCCCCATAAAGAAATCTGAAACTTGTAGCTCTTGCCCTCCTTGTAGCCTTGTCCCCCCACCTTCCTCCCAGCCTTAAGCAACCATTGAGAACTAATAAATGAGCTCAGCAAGGCTGCAGGACACAAGATCGACACACAAAACACAGTTTCCTTCTACAGGCGCGCCATCTACTTTCTATCTCTATAGACTTGTCTCTTCTGGACATTTCATATAAATGAAATACAAGCAAAAGCAATAGGTGGTCTTTTTTTGGGGGGGGGTTGTTTTTTTTTTTTTTTAAAGATTTTATTTATTTATTTGAGAGAGAGAGAGAGAGAGAGAGAGAGAGGCAGAGGGAGAAGCAGGCTCCCTGCAGGGAGCCCGACGTGGGACTCGATCTCAGGATTCCAGGATCATGCCCTGGGCCAAAGGTAGGTGCTAAACTACTGAGCCACCCGGGAATCCCAAGAGGTGGTCTTTTGTGATTAGCTTCTTTGGCTTAGCATGGCATCAAGGTCCATGCATGTTGTAGCACGGATCAATACTTTATTCTCTTTTAATGGCTGAATAATACTCCGTTGTGTGGATGGACAGACCACGTTTTATTTATCCTTTCATCAGTCAATGGACATTTGATTTTTTTTTCAGATGGACATTTGAGTTCTTTCCACATTTTGGGACTATGGATAGCGTTTCTATAAACATCTGTGTACAAATTTTTGCGTGGACATATTTTTTGATTTCTCTTGGATAGATACCTAGGAGTGGAACTGTTGGGTCTTATGGGAACACTTATGGAAACTTACATTTCATTAAGGAACTGCCAGACTGTTTTCCAAACAGGTTACACAATTTCACATTCCTGCCTGCGGTGTATGAGGGTTCTGATTTCTCCTCGTCAACACTTGCTATTATCTGATTTGTTGATTATAGCCAATCCTGTGGGTGTAAATTTGTATCTCTTTGTGGTTTTCATTGGCATTTCCCTGACGATTGATCGTATCAAACATCTTTTCATGAGCTTATTGGCTATCTGTAGGTCTTCTCTAGAGAACGAGCTATTCGAATCCTTTGCTTGTTTAAAAATTGGATCGTTTTTATTTTTTATTTAATTAATTAATTAATTTATTTTTTGGATTGTTTTTATTATTGAGTTGTAAGTTTTTTTTTTTGAGTTGTAGTCTTAATATATTCTAGATAAAAGTCTCTGATCAGATACATGATTTGCAAACATTTTCCACATTCTGTAGGTTGTCTTTTCTCCTTCTTTTTTTTTTTAAAGATTTTATTTATTTATTCGTGAGAGACACACAGAGAGAGGCAGAGACATAGGCAGAGGGAGAAGCAGGCTCCATGCAGGGAGCCCGATGTGGGGCTCCATCCTGGGACTCCAGGATCACGCCCTGGGCCGAAGGCAGGTGCTAAACCGCTGAGCCACCCAGGGATCCCGTCTTTTCTCTTTCTTGATAGTGTCCTTGGATGTATAAATTTTCTCTTCTGATGATGTCTAATTTATCAGTTTTTTTATTTTGCCACTTGTACTTTTGTTGTCCCAAGAGTCCATTACCAAATCTGAGGTCATGAAGATTTACTATTATGTTTCTCTTAAGAGTTACAGTCTCTTACATTTAGGCCTTTGATTCATATTGAGTTAATTCTGTGTATAGTGTTTGGCAAGAGGTACAACTTCATTCTTTTGTGTGTGGCTACTCAGTTGACCCAGCACCATTTGTTGAAGACCATTCTTTCTCCATCAAATGGTCCTGATGTCTTTGTTAAAAATCAGTTGACCTTAGCCACATGATTTTATTTCTGGACTCTTGAATTCTATTCCATTCTATTCTATTCTATTCTATTCTTTTTTTAAAATTCTATTCTTTCTATTCTATTCTATTCTATTCTATTCTATTCTATTCTATTCTAATTTGTTTGGTATTTGTTGCTTTGTAGTTAATTTTGAAATTCGAAAGTGTGAGTCCTGGAACTTTGCTATTCTTTTTCAAGATGATTTTGTTTATTCTGGGTCCCTTGCAATTCTATATGGATTTTATTTTATTTTATTTTATTTTATTTTATTTTATTTTATTTTATTTAATTATTTTTATTGGAGTTCATTTGCCAACATTTAGCATAACACCCAGTGCTCATCCTGCCAAATGCCTCCCTCAGTGCCCATCACCCAGTCACCCCAAGCTCCCGCCCACCTCCCTTTCCACTCCCCCTTGTTCATTTCCCAGAGTTAGGTGTCTCTCATGTTTTGTCACCCTCACTGATATTTTCACTCATTCTCTCTCCTTTCTCTTTATTCCCTTTCACTAATTTTTATATTCCCCAAATGAATGAGACCACATAATGTTTGTCCTTTTCTGATTGACTTATTTCACTCAGCATAATCCCCTCCAGTTCCATCCACATTGAAGCAAAGGTAGGTATTTGTCCTTTCTAATGGCTGAGGAATATTCTCTATGTGGCTTTTAGAACTGGCTTGTCAATTTCTACTAAGAAGTTGGCCAAGATTCTGATAAGGATTTAATTGAGTCTGTGGATCAATTTGGGAAGTATTATCATCTTAATAATATGAAGTTTTCCAAATCATGAACATGAGAAGCTTGTCAATTTATTTAATCCTGCTTTAATTTTTTTCAATGAAGTCTTACAGTCTTCGGAGTACGAGTTTTGCACTCTTTGTTAAATTTATTCCTAGGGCAGCCCGGGTGGCTCAGCAGTTTAGCGCCGCCTTCAGCCCAGGGTGTGATCCTGGAGAACCAGGATCAAGCCCCACGTCGGCCTCCCTGCATGGAGCCTGCCTCTCCCTCTGCCTGTGTCTCTGCCTCTCTCTCTCTGTATGTCTCTCATGAATAAATAAATAAAATCTTTTACAAAATTTATTCTTAAGCATTTTACCCACTGCTTTTAAAATAAATGGTATTTTTGTTTTGTTTTGTTTTGTTTTTTAGACTTATTTATTTACTTGGGTAGGGGGAGGAGCAGAGCGAGAGGGACAAGCAGACTCCGAGCTGCTTAGGCGTCCCTGTATTTTACTTTTTAAAATGCTATTGTAAGTGGAATTGTTTTCTTCTTTTCATTTTTGGATTATCCATTGCAAGCGTGTAGAAGAAAACTGTGTTTTGTCTGCTCATCTTGTGTCTTACAACCTTGCTGAACTCATTTATTAGCTCTTATAGTTTTTGAGTGGATTCCTTAGGATTTCTGATATACACAATCATGTTATCTACAAGTAGAAATAGTTTTACTCCTTCCTTTCCAGCCTGCATGTTGTTTATTTCTTTTTCTTGCTCAGGTGCCCTGGCTTGAACTTCCAGGACAATATTGAATAGAAGTAGGGAGAGATATCCTTGTTGTTCAGATATCCTTGTTGTGTTGCTGATCTTAGAGGGAAAGCATTCAGATTTCTCCTATTAAATCGGATGTTAGCTGTGGGGTTTTGTAAATGCTCTATACCAGGTTGATGAAGTTTCCTTTGATACCTAGCTTCTTTGTTTTAAATCATGAAAGGGTGTTGGATTTTGTCAAGTGCCTTTTCTGCAATGAGATGATCATGTAGGTTGTATTTTTTTATTCTATTGATATATTACATTAATAGGTTTTTGAATGTTAAACCAACCTTGCATTCCTGGGCTAAATCCCACTTGGTGTTGGTATATAATCTTTTTACATGTTGCTGGATTCTGTTTGCTAGTACAGTTGACCCTTAAACATTGTGGGGGTTAGAGCACCAAATCTGCATATATCTTTTGGCTCACCAAAAACTTAACTATTAATCACTTATTTTTGACCAGAAGTTTTACTGATAGTAGTTGATTAACATGTGTATTATACACAGTATTATTACAGTGAAGTAGGCTAGAGAAAAGGAAATGTTAGTAAGGAAACCATAAGGAAGAAAAAATACATTTAGAGTACTGTTAATTATTTTAAAAAATCTGCATATGAGTGGACCCCATGCAATTCAAACCCACACTGTTCAAGAGTCAACTGTATTTTCTTGAGAAATTTCATGTCCTCATTCATAAGATCTATCAAACTGAGGTTTTCTTATGATGTCTATGCTCTAAGTTTCAGGGTAATGATACTGGCTTCACAGATTGAATTGAGAACTATTTTCTCCCATTTTTTTAGGAGAGTTTGTGAAGAATTAATATATTTATTCTCCCTGGAATGTACAGTTGAATTCACCAGTGAAGCCATCTGGACATGAGTCTTTCTTTGTGAGTAGTTTTAAAATTACTAACTTAAATCTCTTCACTTGTTATCAGTCTCTTCAGATGGCCTATTTTGGGGTTTAGTCCATTTAAGTAGTTCTTTCCTTTCTAGGAATGTGTTCATTTCATCAAAGTGAGTCTACATTTATGGGCATACTCTTCCCCTTCACTCTTGCTCCTCTACAATCCATTCTTCACACAGTAGCCAGAGTGATCTGTTAAAAGATGCAGATCTGATCGTGGCACACTCCTGCATTCAGCTCTCCCAAAGCTACTCTCTGCCCTTAGGATAAAGTCCCATCTCCATAATGCTGCCTCGACGGCCCAGCACGGGCTGGACCGTTATCTCTCTGGACTCACTCCCTGCACAGAGCTGAGTTCTTCTTTTGCTCCAGGCACACAGAACTCTTTGCAGCTCCTGAACATACCGCATCACAGGTGCTATTTTCCTCTGCCAGGATCCTATCCTCTGGCAAGCTCCTTTTTCTTCGCAGCTAAATTAAAATGTCACTTTCTCTGGAAGTCTTCCTGACTCTACTTTCTGTCTGTTTTCCAGGTCCCCTCCCTCTCCCACAGTATGCTGTATTTATACAGAGATGTTTCATTGTTTGTTACATACCTGTCACCCCACAGGGGCACTTTTGTTAATATATTCGTCTCCATCAAGGACTTTTTGAAAAATTTATTTTAAGTGCTTCATGCCCAACATTGGGCTCCCTGCATGGAGCCTGCTTCTCCCTCTGCCTGTGTCTCTGCCTCTCTCTCTGCGTGTGTGTCTCTAATGAATAAATAAATAAATCTTTTTTAAAAAAGATTTATTTATTTGAGAGAGAGAGAGAGAGAGAGAGCATAAGCAGGGGGAGAGGCAGAGGGAGATGCTTCCCAAGCAGATTCCTCACTGAGCATGGAGCCTGATGTAGGGCTTGATCTCACGATCCTGAGATCAAGACCTGAACTGAAATCAAGAGTCGGATGCTTAACCAACTGAGCCACCCAAATGTTCCCTGACCCCCCAGGACAACTTTGTATTCTGGACCTTGAAATATCCCTGCAGTAGATCTGAAATTTCATTCTAGCGAATCCTACCTCCCCATCCTGCATAGCCTCCCAATTACTCCAGTGCACTTCTTAAATTCAGCCCCCCACTCCAACCACTCGAGTTTTTTTGGAATACAGGTTCTGATAATGACCACTGCCTCTTCCAAACTCCTTACATTTGTATATTATATCAACTGACACTTACTGAGCATGTATTATGTACCAGGCCCAATGCGGTCCATGCTGGTGTGATCTCATTTAGTTCTACCAACAGTGAGGTAGCTATTACTAAACCCATTTTGTAGAGGAGAAAACTGAAGCTCAGAGAGGTTAAGTGACTTGCTTAAGGTCACACAGACAGTAAGTGATATAGCAGGAACCTGCACATGGATCCATGTGATTCTAGAATCCATGTTATTACAATGCCATACTGTGTTATGCTTTCTTTGATTTCATCTGATTCACTGAAAACACATGTGAAGCAAGACAAATCTTGTTTCTTAAGGACTGGGGGAAGAGAAATCTGAGGACAGCAGTGGCAAATCCAAAAGATGGGCAAACCTGAAGGCCACACAACCTGAGATTGTGACATGGGCCTAGCTTTCAGGGCAGAAGCACCTCCCAGCACACAATAAGACCCTGTGGAAGGTGAAGGAATCCTGCCGTGGCTGGCTCAAATTGGAAGTGACCTCTGCCTTCCTCCTCTGGGGCCTATAGGAGGGCCAGTAAGGTGGCTACCAAGCCAGGGAAGGCCACCAAAAGACATAAGCAGAGGTGGGAGCTCAAGAAAAACCAGCATCTGTCTGGTACTGAGGTGTCAATCTGAGCTGAGGCGGAGCTGATCCTGGCTCGGACTGTTTGGACGAGCAGTTACATAGAGACATCGGGAGGCCTGCTGCTGATGTGGGCTGGAGACAGGGAGGAGACCAGGAGACCAGGGGAAACTGGACTTCTCATAGGACAGAGATGTGGGTGGTGGTGTCTGTGTAAAATGAGTCTTCCAGAACATTCCCCAGCATGGAGAGACAACCCCCAGTACAGGGCTTGGGCCTATGGTTGTCTAACTAGGGACCATGTTTCTTTTCTTGGAAAGTCCGAGTTTCTCTTTGGTTTAACTTTTCCTTGGGATTGGCCAGCAAGTAAAAGAAAGACATTGGATGGAGCTTCTCAGAGCATTTATTTTTTTCTGATTATAAAGCCAGACGTGGGGGAGTAGCCGAATGTGGAATGTTAGGGTGTGGGTGCTGGCTTGGGTGTAGGAGCTGAAGGAAGGGCTGAGTGAGGGCAGTTGCAGAAGAGGAGATATATGTGGAACGGCTGAACGAGAAGGAGAAATGGGAGGAGTCACTATAAGAAGTGTAGCTGCAGAAGGCATGGGAGCAACTCTAAAGTATGAGGACCCGCGTCCCCTAAGCCCACCCCACCCTTGGATCCCCTCTTTTCTTAAGTTTAAGTTAAAAAAAATTCCTTGAGGCAGCTCAGATCAGAGGCTGCAAGGATCAGAAGTCACAGGTCGGAGAGTGGAGTTTGCTCTGGCCAGCAGAGCCCGGTTCTGGCTTGACAGCAGCTCAGGCCTCCTCAGCTGTGGCGTCGATGCCCGCGTAAGTGAAGTTCTCAAACAGCGACATGTTCACGTAGGCCTGGGAAGCAGAGAAAGCTTTATTGTGGGCTGGGGATGCGGCGACTCTAGCCTGGGGCCCCCTGGCTTCCATGCGGTAGGGCCACTTGAAGAGACCTTGATTTAGACTCAAGCAACATGGCCCCATGGGCGAGGGTGGCCCTCCAGAGCCAGAACGGACGGACAACAGTTGCGGGTTTAGCTGAGAGCCCCTTACACATTGTTCAACAAGAGGGTTTTTTTTATTGCTTTTAAAATTTTTTCATTAAAAGTGTAGTTGACATACAATATTATATTAGTTTCAGGCGTACAACACAGCGACTTGACACTCACCATCTGCCACCACACAAAGTTATTACAGTATCAGTGACCATATTCCTTAGGCTGTACTTTCATTCCTGGGACTTATTCATTGTGTAATTGGAAGTTTCTACCTCTTGTACCTCTTTTTTTTTTTTTTCCTCTTGTACCTCTTAATCTTCACCGATTTTGTCCAAAATCGGTGGGTCTTAGCAACCACTAGTTTGTTCTCTGGTTTTATGAGTTTCTGTTTTTTGTTTGTTCATTTGTTTTTGTTGTTGTTGTTGTTGTTTAATTCCACATATAATTGAGATCATATGGTATTTGTCTTTCTCTGGCGTATTTCACCTCCTTAGCACAGTACCCTCTCGATCCATCCATGTCGCTGTGAATGGCAAGCTTTCATTCTTTTTGATGGCTGAGTAATATTCCATCATACACACAACTGACCCTGAACAATATGGATTTGAACTACATGGGTCTGCTTACACCAGATTTTTTTTTCAATAAATGCCATACAGTACGGTAAATGTATTTGCTCCTCCTTATGACTTTCTTACTAACATTTTCTTTTCTCTAGCTTATTTTAGTCTAAGAACAGTATATAATACATATACGAAATATGTGTTAGTTGGCTGTTTATGTTAGCTGTAAGACTTCCAGTCAATAGTAGGCTATTAGTAATTAAGTTTTGGGGCAGGCACGAGTTATATGCAGGTTTTCGACTACCTGGGGATTGGTGCCTCCAACCTATCCATTGTTCAGAAGTCAACTGTATATACCATATCTTCTTTATCCACTCATCTCCGTTTTTATGGACCCATCAAATGAATTGTTTACTCATGAATTCATTCATTTATTCATCTATTCATAAAGCTATTTTTTAATCATTTACCCATTTATGTGGTTATTTGATCATTTATTCATTCTTGTTTGTGTGTTTGTTTAAAGATTTTAAATAATCTGGGCAGCCCGGGTGGCTCAGCGGTTTAGAGGCACCTTCAGCCCAGGACCTGATCCTGGAGACCCGGGATCGAGTCCCACATCGGCCTCCCTACAGGGAGCCTGCTTCTCCCTCTGCCTGTGTCTCTGCCTCTCTCTGTGTGTTTCTCATGAATAAATAAATAAAATATTAAAAAAAAAAAGATTTTAAATAATCTCTACACCCAATATGGGGCTCAAACTCACCACCCGGAGATAAAGAGTCATGTGCTCCACTGACTGGGCCAGCCAGGCCCCCCCACACCGATCATTCCTTCATTCCTTAAGACAGCTTGTTGATTCCTACAACTACTTAGTCATTAATTCATATGAAGAACTCTTTTTGCATTTGCTCATTTTGGTATATTTCTTCACTTATATTTACCTGATAATTCATTTATTCACATGATTATTAGATTTGGTTATTTGTGTTTACTTGTATGTTTATTATATCATCCAACCACTAATTCTATTCATTCATTCACGCATCCATCCATTCTGTTAGTTGACCATTCATGCATTGATACTCTGGCTCTGTGCCCGGTGAGAAGAGGTGGCCCAGTGATGAGAGCCGGCTGATGGCGCCAGCAGAGTAAGACAGGTAAGCAGTCTAGGACTGGGACCTTGGCAGGGAGTTGCTGCCAAGGCCTTGGAAGAGTTAGGAGGACCTAGTGTCTAACCCGTGGAGAGCTGGAAAGGAGGGTGGCATCCTGAGGCCCAGCCATCCTGGCAGCTAGCAGTGGGGACAAGGACATGGAAGCTGCTGCTCTCTGGTTCCTGTGAGAGGGGATCCCTGGAGCCTGGTGAGCCCTAGTCTCCATCACCCCCAGTCTCCTCACCTTCCTGGCTTCCAGCATCCGGCCCAGCTGCAGCGCAATCTGGGCAAAGGGGGGTCGCTCGTACGGACGGTCCCGCCAGCACTGACGCATCAGCTCGTACCTGCAGAGGGGACATTGCTGAGAGGAGGGGTAAGGGCCGACTGGGGTGACAGGGTCACGGGGCTCTAGGCTGAGGAGACTCACACTTCATCATCACAGTTTCGAGGTTGTTCCATGCGGTAGCCCTGAGGCAGCTTCTCATAGAGCTCAGCACAGGTCATGCCACAGTAAGGTGTGCCCCCTGCAGGAGGGAACAGAGCTTTCTGAGCCCAGGGAATGGGGTGGGCGGTAAGGAGAGGGCTGGGGTCTGAAGCTCTGGAACTCACCAAGGCTCACGATCTCCCAGAGGAGGACCCCAAAGGACCAACTGAAATGAGAAGGATGTACTTAGTTACCTTCTAGGCCAAGGGGCCAGCAGTCTAGCGTCTGTGGACCCCAGGGGGCAGCCCCACCCTGCCCCTGCATGGGGCTACTCTGCAAGTGTCCGACTTGGCCACCTGCTGTCTGCTCCACGGGAACTCCTTCACAGCCGCCCCCAGGCTCAACATAATCACAGCTAACATTTTAATTACACACCGTGGGCCACGCACTGATCTAACATACACATTCATGCATTTAACCCTCACACCAGCCTTGTGATACAGGTGCTATTGTTACACCCATTCTACAGATGGAGACACGGATTAGATAGCTTGCCCAAGGTCACCCTGCTAGTAAGTGGTAGACCTGAAATCCAACCCTGACAATTCGACTCCAGAGCCCTTGTTCTTCACTGCCTCTTATATTATAGCAACCTCCATGCAGGGGAGACCAGGGTAGGACTTCTAGTAGGGCAGGAAATCTAGAGGGTTTGGGGGCAGAAGCAGGAAGTAGCTGAGTGGTGGTCAGAGGGGCAGTCACTGTGGTGGACAGTGAGCAAGGCAGGCCAGGCCAAAGGGCCAGGGGCTGATGGCCAGAGCCAGTTCCCTGGAAAGAGAAGCAGAAGGGCAGCCAAAATGGTCATCTG